>NC_133205.1:27542321-27652321 GCF_958299795.1 Porites lutea
TATGGATTACAAAGCCAAACGACTAGCACGGTCCTGGCATTCAGGTGGCGGGGGGGTGCCCATAGCTTACTTTGCGTTGTTTCCACTATCTGAACGCCTAGAACAGGCTAATAAACGACAAAAGTTGAACGTTAAGTATTCAGATTTTAAGATACGAAAACTCTGACATACTTTTGCTTTTATAAATACGCCAAAGTGTAAGAGAGAAGTCTTCTTAAAACTTTGTTTTTGCATTAGGTAAACCTTACACCTTTGAGAGATTCACAAAGAAGTAATGAAAAAAATGCCAAATCCTGGAGGGTACCCCTCATAAAAAAGGGTGCGCGAATCCACGTGGGAAAATTATTAAGAAAACATTAAAGGTGACCAATCTGTTCGTGGCTCGGGCATTTTTTTTTTACCCCTAAAGGAGACCTAGCTGGGCGTGGCTCGGCCTATTTTTTACCCTTGAACTAAAAGGAGAACATGCTCCAGGACAGCTTGCCAGGTGAATGCCATGCAGAGTGAGAGCCCCTGAAAAAGTTTTTGTTTAGATTTTTCTTTACGCGCAACCCTTCCTGTCTGGGAATAGATGTTGGCTTTAGGTCCTGAACAAGTGATGCCAAAATCTACAATTCGTCCCCGTTGCTTTCATAATGGAAGTTACGAGTACCATCGGGAACTATTCCTTAGCAAGAATGATGACAAGCCGTACAGTTTGGCTTCAGAATGGAGTAAAACAGTGTAGGGGTTGTGAGGGGCAACTGGAACCCTGGTTTAAATAATATTTTAAGGATCGAACCGCTTCAAACCTAAAAAGACAAGAGCCTAAAGCATGTTGGGTTAACTCGGGCCCCTAAAAAGTTTTTCTTTTCTCGTGACTTTCTATTTCTTTGTCTGCAGCACTACGGCGAACCTGAAGATTTAAAAAAGATTCTAATGTACCTCAACATTTGCTTCACTGTACTTTATATGATAGAAGCTGGATTGAAGTTTATAGCTCTCAGATTTGTAAGTAATGTTGTTGATAGTCTTGAAAACGTGATTTCCTTATCTGATGTTTTGTAGTTGCTCTCCATGAGAGCTTAAGTTATTAAAATTAAAATTAAATACTTAATTATCCTCTCCCCTTATGGGGCTTTTTAAGGATGATAAAACAAATAAATGGACAATGAAAAATAACAAGGTTCAGAATCCCAACTGGTAGGAGGCAAGCCAGTTGGCTATTTACAAGCGTGGCCGAGGATTTGAACTCGGGACTATCGTGAACAAATCCAGCTAGCGGTCAGGGCGGGACTTGAACTCGGGGCCTCCGAATTTCAAGTTCGGCGCTCGAGGATTTGAACTCGGGACTATCGTGAACAAATCCAGCTTGCGGTCAGAGCGGGACTTCAGTGAACTCGGGGCCTCGGATTACAAGTCCAGCACTCTAACCACTCTGCCATGCTGCCTCCCTTAAGCGGTCAACACTTATTTCCATCCGCCAAACTGACGTTGACAGATTAATGATTCGTACACAAAGTAAGGGTTTGGGTTAGGATTAGTCAAGAGACTATAAAGGGGACAGAGAGGGCATCCCCCATATAGACCCTATTCCATAGGTAATTCGTCTCGAGTTATTTTTAACACCACAGATCTCAAGGGGGATTAGACAACAGCCAATCACATAGCGCGAATGTGTTCCGCGTGGATGACCCACGCTGAGAGCCACGCGTCCTTTACGAAATGACGCAGAACAAAATGGGGGAAGACGCAAAGAGCGATTTTGCTATTTCTTTTGTCGACGAAAACGACTACAGCGAGATTTCTGCGAAAGCTGTGTCAGCGAAACCGAAATTAAAAAAGAATCGCCCTTTCTCTCTTGTATAGAGCTAACAGTAGAGCAGGGAAATCCTTAACACACTGAATATTCTCTCAGGATCATTTATAATATACAGTTTGAAGAGAGCAATTTCTGATTTGATGTTTATTTTTTTCAGTCTTTATAGCGATTATTCCTACCCACTTACTTTGTCAATTGTAGGCGAACCCTCCTAAAGCTGAATTTCAAGGGACCATATTCAAGCTCAGAAAGAGAAATAAAATTTCGTCGTTGCTTATTTACGTCCTCCATAAAACGCGAAATTAGGCATTTTCACGTCGTAGTCGTGCAAAAACGGGAAAGAAATTAATGAACAAAAAAGTGTGTTGCACGTGCAAAGTTGTTGTTTTGCTAATTAAACCTATTGTTTTTTTGACGTTCTAGTTGTCGTCCGCGTCGTTAGATCTTAAACTCCCTAAATTGTACAAACGACCGGTTTCAATAGACCGGCGAAATTTCTCATTTTATTAAAGCACTGAGGTTACGACAACTTCGAGTTAAACTGATTTCACGGGTTGTCAAAGAGTCCAGCGATTCCTTTTTTCCAGGTGAGCGCCGACTCATTTCGCTTCAATATTCAGGAATGCTCTCGATCTTTTTACGCTTTCATTGCCTCTCGCCCGACATGTTTTGCACGGCGTTTGGTCATGCGAAACCTCCACGAAACATCCACGCCTCGCGCGAGGTAACTTTATCCCGATTCTAAAAATAACTTGAGACGAATTACCTATGGAATAGGGTGTATATGGGGGATGCCCTCTCTGTCCCATTTATAGTCTCTTGGATTAGTGCTATATACAGCTATTTCGAGAAAAGTTGTCGGAAAAAATGTGCACGCGACAATCCCGAAAGGAAATATGGGACATGTTCAATACACTGTTCCTGACACTGCAGCTGTCGAACCTATTTTTGTTGCTTTCCTTTAGCACTCGCAGACATATGTCCATGGTCTCTCCTGGCATTCTTTCAAATTTCGTTGAAAAACAGTGAACTCAAAACCACCCACAATACCTTTCGCGGTTGTCGCGTGCACTTTATCCGACAACTTTTCTCGAAATAGGTGTATATTCAAATGTCAGCAGATCCTCGGTGGTGTAGGGGGTTAAAAATTTTCTTAAAAATTGAGGAGACTTAGACTTTTATGAACAGAAATTTCAAGAGACAGAGAAATTTCATGTAAGAAAAGGGAAATGTCCTGTGAGAGCCACTGAGAGGAAAATGTCAGTTTGGCGGATGGAAACAAGTGACGACCCCCTTAAGCTTACGTTTTTTGTATGCGTCTCTGTTTGGGCGGCCATGAAAATCTGGTCGGGTTATTGGGGTGGCATCACCATTTCTGAGTATTCATTTACCTCATATGACTTAAACGCTTACGTACTTTTAACGACTTTCAATAAAACAGATAAAAAAGCGTTACGGTTTGTTAGATTTATTAATGCTCATTTGCCATCGGACATGGCCAGGAAATTTAATGTCGTTAGTCGTGTTAGCGGAATATTAGAACTCTAAGGAAACTGGACTTCTGCCCTGTCCAGCAATAGTATTCGTATTTGAGTGGTGGTTGTTTGACGCTGTTCATCACAACTTATCTGGCTTAAGATATCTGACTTATTTTGAATGCTAGTCTGATTTTCTTGAGGTTTAAATTCGTATTTTTTTAGTAATCTGTAGTTCTGACCCGTTTGTTCCACTTTCGTTTATTTCAGAATTATTTTAAAGACTACTGGAATCTTTTCGACTTTATTGTTGTGTTGGGAGGCCTGTTGGATGTCATAGTCACTATTATTGACCAAGTGGTAAAGCCTTTAATTTAATAAACGAAGTAGTTATCTAGCCTCCCCGCAGACGTCCTTTGGGGTTCGTTTGTCATGCATTCATTTGCGTGACAAACGAACCCCAAAGGACGTCTGCGGGGAGGCTAGTAGTTATCTTGATTAAAAAAAAAAACGCTGACTTATCAGTAAAAAATAGCAATATTGATCGGAGAGCAAGAGTATGAATTTATTCGGCTGATACAAGTATAGAAAATCCGCTTATACATGGCGTCAAGCCATTATAGATGTTTCGCGTAAAATTAGCATCAGGAGTCACACAAGAATATTAGAATCACGCAATTGTGAGGAATTCGCGTTATTCCAATCACGAAAGGATGAAAGATTCACGAAAAAAGGGTGTCAGAGGTGAGGCAAGAATAGGAGATTTTCGTCAGATTAGAATCAGGAGTCACGCAAGTACAAAGGAAAATTACAGCAGGACCATAGTCATGCTGGGTCAGGGAAATTAGCATGAAATTACTATTACGGGTCAAGTAAGCATGGGAGATTTCGCGCTACATCGACATCATAGTCAAGTATGTCACAATCAATCATGAACAGTGTACTTTGTTACTCTGAAAACCTTTCCTTGTTTTTTGCTTAGAAGTAGAGAGTACATGATATTTATTGTTGGCATCCACATTCTTAATGTATGTAATTAAATTCTCAGGCTGAAAACCCATTAGGAATTGGAATTGATCCCAGTATGTTTCGTTTGTTTCGCGCGGCGAGGCTCATCAAGCTTCTTCGACGTGGCTACACAATAAGAATATTATTGTGGACATTTCTTCAGTCATTTAAGGTAATATCTTTCAAATTTGCTTACTTTTTAAGGCTAGAAGCTACAATCAGCTTTCTCCGTTTTTTTCCTCAGAATCGCAGGCAGAAGTTGCTACCGCTCGTAGACACAATGCAATGCAGTTATATAAAAATACCTAACGATGTGAAAAAATCCAGTGCAATGTACTTCATAGACTGTTCACAGTCCTCTATTTTTCCGTAAGATCGTCGAGATCGAGCGCTTTGCGTTACGGGCTACCATCTTGCATGAGTGTCAAAACTACTTAGGGGGCGGGGGCGGTTTGGGAGGAAGCGAGAAAAATAGAGGGACTGTAATAACATCACTGCAGCTTGCGTTCAGGAGGCGTGACAGGAATTTCACGCCTTTTACCATTCATTCATTAAGAAACTCCGCTGGTGATGAAAAACATGCCAGACACATTTAGCATCTATTTCGCGTGTTTACGAATATCTCCTTTCGAAACGGTGATTTTATAATGTTTCTGGGCTATTCGTCGAAATGAAATCGGCAAACATGCACTAGAAAACATTTTCCCAACCAAAATACCAAAAATCCTTCGTGTGTTTGCGCAAGATGTGTCTTATGGTATGAAAGCGTACGTTTTATGGAAACGTCGACTTGTCAACGACTTGGTCAGTGTCGGCAACTGAAACTAAAGCTGTTGTCAACGCAAATTAACATCTATTGTTTAATGACCAATCAACCGCCTGCGTTGCTGGTACAACGCGCTCCGTGAACGCGTGCTGCAGTGATGTTATTACAGTCCCTCTATTTTTCTCGCCTCCCTCCCCCGCCCCCCCCCCCCCCCCTCACCTACAGTTATAATCCCCGACGCCCGCACCCTCGGTGCTTTTGAAAATCAAGATAGCCGTGGCGGTAAGACGCGGTATATCCAAACGATCTCACGAAAAAATAGGGGACTGTGAACAGTCTATGTACTTCAATACAATGCAAATCAACCTCGTTCCCAGGTTCTTTTTCCTACTCTCTCTCTCGCTCCGTAGGGAGGGTAGGAGAGAACCCTGGGAACGAGGTTGAGGTAGGACGCTGTTGCACTCGTTGATCGGCTTTTCTACTGTAAAAGGGTCCAAATGGGATTTAGTATTCAGTGTTATTTGCTTATAGTTTTAAGTGTTTGCTGTTAAGAACTGAATGTTTACTGTTTCCGGAGAAAATACTGTTAAATGTTTAAGGTTTTGTGTGTAAAACAATATATCTTTCACATGTGAATATAACGACGAAGATAAAGTCTAAAATTTTCGGATTTCTCCTCGAAAATCTTCGGTAGTCTTCGAGGATCCTCGGTAGTCTCATCGGGAAATGTCGGAAATGGCTGAAAACTCCTTTATATACTGAACAAAGTAATTTTTGCGTTATTACAGTAATTACTGTTAAAGTGAACTTTTTACTGTTAGTGTTAAAATGCATAAAAATTAACTGTTTCATGTTACAGAGCCAAACATCGAAGTGTTTAGTTTTATCGAGGTGCCCCCATTCAGGGCCTCCTATAAATGTTAATTTAAAAACAAAGCATAAAACAGACAGCAGCAGCCAAAGAGACAAAACAGTCAGTGTCATGTTCAAACTGTGTTTAGGTAGTAATGTTATTTGTTGTCATAATTGTTTGTGCCCTTTCCTTTCCTTTGAAATCTAAGTCAAGCAAGAAATTATACGCAAGTTTTATTAACCAAAAGGTTCTTAACTATTATAACAGGCTCTTCCTTACGTCACCCTTCTTATTATGTTGATGTTCTTCATGTATGCCGTCATCGGAATGCAGGTAAGAGACTACCCTTTCAATACACTTGGTGTCAACGAGCTACTTGAAAACGTGAAAAATCTTGTAAACTGCGCCAAGAGAAAACTGCCGAGAGAAAATGTGGGAATTCACAGCAATGACCACGTGACCAGAGCGACTAAAAACAACGCGCGTGCGCAGTCTTTGCCAAAAGTTGGCGAACAAACTAATTCGCCACTTTAGAAAACAGAAAGAAACTGGGCCGAGTTAACTCTTGCAAAGACTTGTGGGACTGTTACTAGGGACAGAGAAAAACGTTGGCCAATAGCTGACCGGCACGTCCCGACTAACGATCCCACATATCTAAAGTTGCTTAATCAAGAGTTTAAGCATGACGTTTACGCATAACGGCAAACGTGAGTTTGTACCGCGTGACCAAGTTCCTTCTTTACTTGTCGTTTACTGTTTATTATTTCAAGCCATAAATTAGTGGTTTCACGCAATTTTTTATCCATAAGTATTGTTTTGAGCTGTTTTTATCTGCTCATTTTCTGTTTTGAGAAATTCTCAACTTGAAACTGACGTTATCGGGCCATAATTTACTTTCCCCCTGCATTGACCGTACAAATTTTAGGCCTGTGAATGCGTTCACACTGCCAGTTTTCACATTTCTTACGCTTGATCTGTGTGCAGTGGACAGAAAAGGAATCAGTTGAGGTATTTTCTGGATGTTTCTCTTTTTAAGTAAATACATTAATAGTTTATTTCTCTTCTTTTCAGCTTTTTGGGAAGATAGTTCTTGATCCAAACACGGAAATCAATGAAAACAATAACTTCAGGAATCTTCTAGAAGCTTTGCAAGTTCTCTTCAGGTAAGAGCCCGTGTACTGAATGGTGCTTTTGCTGACTTCACGGTCTGGGCATGAGAAAAAAAATTCAGACAATTCAATAAATAAAGTCAGGAGTCTGAGACATTAAGAAGACTAATATTTAAGCAATCTTACCAAGCTTCAGGTCCGGGCAGGTTTTCATTATTTATCAGCAAATCAGTGCCTAAGGCTGTGTGTGATTAGCCTGCGAAAACATCCGTTTCTCCTCGCTCTTCGTCGCTGAGGACGTTTCGCGCGGAGGAACGTCTGCGACCCAGCCACAGAAATTCCATACTGATGACGTAAAATCTGTCCAGAATCCGGTCAGAAGCGCTGATTGGTCGACGGAGCAGTTACATTGTTTTAGCTATTGTTTACGAATGACAGACAAAAGACAAAAGGCCAAAAAGGTCAAAAGTAAACACGAAGAATCTCTAACAAAACAGTTAATATTTGTGGAATATAGTCTTCTCTAGAAGAAGCATTTGAGTTTTGCTGGAGCTCGTGGGCAGATCAACACAGCACTTTACCAAAATCGACCAGAAGACACGCAAAATTAGACAAATTTATATTTGGAACCCCATGACTACCGGATTTGTTAAGTAAACATTTATTTGCGTCATCAGTATGGAATTTCTGTCACTGAGTCGCAGACGTTCCTCCTCGCGAAACGTCCTCAGCGACGAAGAGCGAGGAGAAACGGATGTTTTCGCACGCTAGTGTGATCTGAAGGATTATACGGCCTAGGCGGATAACACCCTCCGATATCTATGTTATTCATTAGATCACTGGAAATTCGAAAGCCGAATACGGTCAATAATAGACCATTTCCGAGTTGCTCCAAGCCTCTGTTTCAAAGCGAGGCTAAGTGCAACAGTAAAAGGTGTTCCACTCAGGCTCGTTTTGATAGTGAGAGCTGTTGGAACTCAGAAGTAGTCTATTGTTTTATCATTCATTTAAAATAATTCATACTCTAAAATACGCTTAGCATGATCGATTTTAAGGTCCCGTCTTCATTTGTCTTTTCCTCTGCACATTCAGGATAAAAAGGGATGCTTAGTGGAGCATACAGTTGAACCTCTCTACAACGGCCTTCTTGCATTGGAGACAGAAGAAAATGGCCATTGTAGAGAGGTTGAAACAAAAGTCAATCTATGGACTCAGGTCAAGCGTTAGTTAGCTCATACATCGGATAAAAGTAAAAGCTCCCCGCTAGCGTGAGAAAGACCTCAATTGAAAAACCACTCCAAACCTTGCGTTTCACAGGCGACGCAAACACGTAAGTCCTAGCGCAAGATAAAATTTTTTCTTATTCTTCTACAGTCGAACCTCCACAATCGGCCACCTCTCTACAACGGCCATTTTTTTTGCAGACGGTCCATACATTCACTCTTGTTTCAAGCTCTCTATAATGGCCACTTTCTTCTGTCCTCAATGAGGCCATTGTAGAGAGGTTCAGGTTTGCTACAGACTTTTAGATTCTAAGACGAGGACGCCTAAGATAACGAGATTTTCTTAATACTATAGTGCGCACGCGTGGACCAGCGTCATTTTGGTGGGAAAACTTGATAGGCAACGTTATTTTTAATACTACGACATTTGGCGAGAATGTCGTAGTGGCGGAAACAAGTTATAGAACGTTAGAAGTTTTATCATTTTGCGATCGGTTAAAGGCTTAACCGTGCTAACTTTTCTGCTGAGAAAACGTACAATGAAGCTTTCCAGAGTGTCTAAAAAAAATTTAAATTAAACCGTGTCCTCATAGTCGTCTCCGTACTCGAATCTAAAGAGAAAACGAACACCAGCGCAAACACACCTTGTTAGCCTTATGCTGGTGTTTGTGTTTGCGTTGCCCGTAAAACCAGTCTTTTTCAATCCTTATTGACAGATCAGCGACTGGGGAGGACTGGCACAAAATTATGCTGAGCTGTTATAGCAACGCTAAATGTGATCTTGCTGCCAACGCTGATTACGGCCCAACTTGCGGCTCTACAGTTGGAGCCGTCATATTCTTTTGTTCGTTTATTTTCCTGTGCATGTTCTTGGTGAGTAGCCATAGTAACGTCAAGCTGCATAAACATTGTTTGATTAGCCTGTGTGGCTGGCTGGCGGACCAGAGTGGGTGGAATGGGGAGCTTAAGCAACGACGATGATGACGGTGGGGAAAACGTCTGTTTAAAAGTGAAATCACGCTGTTTCAAAATGTTGGTGAATTAATCTGGAGTTGAGTTCTAACTGTAGCAAAGTTTTAAAAAGGAACTAGAAAATCGTGGTCTTCTTTTCACGTCCTTCAAGAAACGTGAAATTAGGCAGTTTCACATCGCAGTCTTGCAAAGGCGGCAAAGAAATGCACAAAAAGCGTATTGCACGTGCAAAGTTGTTGTTTTGCTAATCGAAACCTATTGCTTTTATGACGTTCTCGTTGTCATCGTCGTCGTTGCTTAAGCCCCGTCCACACGTATCCGGATATTTTTGAATCCGCAACTTTTTCTTT
The DNA here is from genome assembly GCF_958299795.1 of Porites lutea. Lineage (NCBI taxonomy): Eukaryota > Metazoa > Cnidaria > Anthozoa > Scleractinia > Poritidae > Porites > Porites lutea. Next base: position 27,551,879 of record NC_133205.1, read on the forward strand.
GCGGATTCGGCTTCCGTCTACACGTATCCAGTGAATCCGCCATACGAATCCGCAAGTTTTTGAATCCGCTCTCCAGAGTGGAAATTTTTGAATACGCCACGAATCCGGAATCGTGTGGACGCTAAATCCGGATATTTTTTTATCCAATGACGTCACAATATCGAGCTCAGTTCTTTACCGTGAATATTTAAGGTGGCTCGACTGGATTTTTTGGGGTTGATACCTCCCAAGTTTGAGCATTAACTACGTCGGCATGAGTAAAGATATGGAAAAAAGGTTACCACAACTGTATTATATAAAGATGAAAATTTCTTATGATCTGGGTTTTATTGCAATCGGAGTCGCCGTGGCAACGTAATGACGCCATTACGTTTTTCATTTATCGTTGTGTTTCTCTGTACCAGGAGTTTTTTGAAGAAATCGCTTAAGGGAGTATGTACCTGCCATAATTGCCTCCATTATGGCAAAGTTTGAAGAAATTCTATGAGAGCGTTTTCGAGATATTTCGAAATGCAGTTTTAAGAATCATCAAAGCAGTGAAATAGCATGCTAACCGCTCAATTCGCTAATATTTTAAGAAAATGATAAGCTTTGGGAACGCGGCTTCATGTCATAGTGGTTTGATTCCATTGAAAACTGCATACAAAAAAAGAGGGGAATTGCTCTGGGCGATCGCGACAAAGAGGAATTTTATTAACTTGCATTCAGCTGCTTTTGATACAGTTTTTGGAGGTAATTTGGTCCATGCCTAAAAATTTCGCATTTTTCCAAAAACTGCTCGATAAATTTTTTTATAAATTCGACAATTCCGAGATCAATTGTCAAGAAATATTCCCTGCAAGTTTCAAGAGCATTGAAAACAGGGAAGGCTTTTAAATAGGGACTCAAACATAACCTATTTTCCCCCCAGATTTTGTGTTTACAAGTGAGCGTCCTCAGTATTCACTGGCATTGTTTTCAAGTTTCATATGCACGTGCACAACTAGCAAAAGATATAAATTTGCATGAAAAAAGAACTCTCGATTACTTTCCGAAGAAATATTCGGTATATGCTAATAACTGGCTTGTCGTCACAGATAGCAGTGAGAGCCGAAACGGTGAACGTCACGGCTCATCGTGTAGGATGCAATACTTAATTATCTTACTCGGGTTATAACATCGCATAAACTCTCACAAAGAGTTGCTTTGATGTTATAATGTATCACTAACCTCTTTACCCGGTAATTAGCATATCACGGAGATTTAACCGAGGGCCCTTTTTGATGCAAATTCTATCTTTTTGCTAAATGTGCACGTGTATATGAAACTTGAAAACAATGCCAGTGAATAATGAGGACGCTCGCTTGTAAACACAAAATCTGGGGGAAAAATTGGCTATATTTGAGGGCCCTATTTAAAAGCCTTCCCTGTTTTCAATGTTCTTAAAACTTGCAGGGAATATTTCTTGACAATTGATCTCGGAATTGTCGAATTTATAAAAAAATTTATCGAGCAGTTTTTGGAAAAATGCGAAATTTTTAGGCATGGATCAAATTACCTCCAAAAACTGTATCAAAAGCAGCTGAATGCAAGTTAATAAAATCCTTCTTACTCGCGATCGCCCAGAGCAATTCCCCTCTTTTTTGTATGCAGTTTTCAATGGAATCAATCCACTATAAGATGAAGCCGCGTTCCCAAAGCTTATCATTTTCTTAAAATATTACCGAATTGTGCGGCTAGCATGCTATTTCACTGTTTTTATGATTCTTAAAACTGCATTTCGAAATATCTCGAAAACGCTCTCATAGAATTTCTTCAAACTTTGCCATAATGGAGGCAATTATGGCAGGTACATACTCCCTTAAGCGATTTCTTCAAAAAACTCCTGGTACAGAGAAACACAAAGATAAATGAAAAACGTAATGGCGTCATTACGTTGCCACGGCGACTCCGATTGCAATAAAACCCAGATCATAAGAAATTTTCATCTTTATGTAATACAGTTGTGGTAAACTTTTTCCCATATCTTTACTCATGCCGACGTAGTTAATGCTCAAACTTGGGAGGTATCAACCCCAAAAAATCCAGTCGAGCCACCTTAAGACGGTGCCGAGCCGTATGTTATCGCTGCTTTACTTCTTGGACTTCAGTTTCAAGTTTATAACGTGTTTGCTGTTATACCTAGCTATGATTACTGTACACTTCAATTATGCTAAACGGCGACTCGACATTTTGAAGCTTCTTTCCATGTGTCACCCTTTAGACGGACAAATTGGACGTTGTAAACATGTCAAGGGAGAGAAAAAGTGCTTGATGAGAAAATTTTTGTCAGTGAAGAAGACTGGCGATAAAATTTTTGCATGAGCCGAAGATCGCGTTACAAATTAGCTGACGAACTGAGAGTGAATACGGATACGTGCGGACGTGGCTTTAAGCTCCATAATGCTTTTTGGTGGCGGAACCATTGCGCGTGCGTACTGAGCGACAAAGCCATGAGGGATTTCGCCGCGAAAGATCTGAATTTGACTCGTCACCATTCTTCTAGTAGCTTTATAGCCTTAACAAAAAAAGCACCCTTTGAATGAAGCAGTCGCGCGTAGTTCATTCCGCTGGCTACGCTATATTTACTTCCTGCTTTTGCGAGTTACCTTATGGAAGAAGAATTTACAAGAGTATTGTTTTAAACCTCAGGCCTGTAGCAAGCATAAAATGACTGGGGGGGATGAGCGAGTGGCCCACATTAACTCACCCGCCCCCCCCCCCCCCCCCTCCGCTTCGGTCCCTCGGTTAAAGCATACTTCTTGGTACATGTCAGATAACTACATTTGTCTACAATACCTTTTATTTTTGTCTCTAATTTTCCGTTTGTGTTGGCTTTGACGAAATAGAGAACTTGTTTGGGATATCGTTCGCGGAAAATTTGCCAAACAATTGCTTTCGGTTTTCTTTCTCCCCAACGAAGTCATTAGCTACGTCTACAAGGGTCAGAGCATCTGTTCTGTCCTTGTGAACATGCAATATCATGAGGTGGTTCTTCGACTACACCAGGCTCTGTGTCACTGTTGCATGGTTTTACCCACGATAAAAGTGTTCCCTGCTTATTTTCGACTTGTTTGGATTTCTTTTTCGGCGGCTCTTGCGAAGACGTTGTAAGACTTTCAATATAAACGCGCAAAGACCTAAGCTTTACTCTAGTACAGCAGTATATTTTACACTGGCGGACCTCTTAGGAAACCAATAAAGTTCAAGAGGTCAAGTTCAGGGATTGTCATTGGTGCATTTCGATCCATTTTGCTTCTGACTATTTTGATGCTTAATAAGCAGATACTTTAAAGCTATTGGTTGTTTTTGGCAGAGCTTCTGACTATTTTGATGCTTAATAAGCAGATATTTTAAAGCTACTGGTTGTTTTTGGCAGAGCAAAAATACGATTTCGTTCATTTACACAGTTCCAAATTGCACAGAAGAACAACAGTACATAATCTTACTTTGATCGACAACACTTTGAAACTTTAGCTTCTTTGACAGCTGTCCATTTTAGTAGAAAAATTCCACTTTTGTAGCAGAATTTAAATCAAGTCTGGAAATTTCTGGCGGGACTCGAGCCCCCCCTGCCCCTCCCCCTGCTACGAGGCTGAACCTGCCTCATACCAGTAGAAAGGTAGGCTTCAAAATTAAACCATTTCCAGGTCTGATAGCCTGGCGCGGGATTCGCGGACGTCTTTTATATCTTGAGCATTGTTCCTCGACGACACCCTGCTGTTATAAGAAAATACTGAAGATTATCGCGTTCATCAGAACACATCCTAATCTGGTGTTCCTGTGGCACTAAGGCAGACATTCTCGAACTATCACGGGTGACTGCAAATTAGCCGCCGCTATTAATTTCAACAGGGGCACCTCGGCCGGGAAACTGGACTCCTTTCGACTGGATTTCGTTTCCGTAATTTTTCCGTAAGTGACGAACGCGGATCCGTAATCAATGATTACCTCTCGTTATATTTCCTGGCATCTAGTGCTCTACCTAAGTTAACCCTTGTCGAATTGAAGCACAAGTCTTCGTGGAAGAGATTAATATAGTGACGCTTATCATTGTTCATTTGCCAGATGCTTAATCTTTTCGTGGCTGTCATCATGGATAACTTTGAATACCTTACTCGTGACGAGTCCATCCTTGGTCCACATCATTTGGATGAGTTTGTCCGCGTGTGGTCTGAGTTCGATCCTGGTGCCAGGTCAGTAACAGACTAGTGACAAGGTACAATGTCCGATACATGCCTCCTCCTTTGGCTCGATTTCCGCCGCTCTCTCGCTTCTCTCCCATTAGAAGGGAGAGGAGCGCGGGCTCATTTCCCGAACAGCGGCTGGTGATCGACCGTGCAGCCTCCTCCACAGGTTTTCCCAAAGCTTAGTAACCCTCCCTTCGCCCCCGTGGTTGTTATCGGTCCTCTCCCTAAGCTTGCTCCGTTTTTTTCCTGGTAGTCCTGTTTTCTAACTTACAGTTCCATCCGGAAATGGCAGCTAAATGAATGTGCATGTGCTACCACTTTATTTATTTACAATAATTTATCTACTGGATTTCTTTAATTTCAGACAAAGCTTTGTCGTCAAGCAACACTTAACTCGAGCTCATGAAATATCATCAAGCCTTTAATTAAAAAACTACTAACATGTGTTAATCCAAAGTAACCCAGCAAGACAGTCTATAAGAAGGAAAACTGAAAACTGGGTTATAATTACAACCTTTGGTTGGTACTTATCGGTCTTCGACCAACTTGACCCTGCATATATTTTGTAACGTAAGATGTGGTTCTTTTAGGGTACGAAAGACGATGTTTTAAAATTCACTGTTTTTACTACACAGCGGGAGTGTCCACCATAGCGAAATTTACAGGGTTATGTGTAGTATGTCACCACCAGTTGGCTTTGGCAAGAAATGTCCAAAGATAGTTGGTTACAAGGTATGAGAACTACATCGTTACTGCATGTGTTGACTCTGGTGATTGAAGTCTGTTTTATTTTCCCTTTTAACCGCGGCTAAAATGCATATGTAAGAGTATCCCCTCCGCCCCCAACCCCAGAACGGAAGAAGAAGAAAATAAGTTTGCTCGAATGAAAGAACATTCAGTTCTCCTTTTCTTTTCCTCCAAATTAAAGTCCTCCCCGAATTTTCTTCTATTTTGTTTCATTTCTTGGCGTCGGGTGGAGAGTTTTGCAATCGCGCTTTTTCTAATGCTCTCTGTTTGCAGTTTTTCATTAGCTTGTTTATGGATCCAGTCGTTGTTTTCCTTCCATCATCCACGTGTATAATGTCTTGGGTACTTGTGCAAGGAAAATATCCAACCTAGCCTAGCCAGGACCAGGCTTCCTCGTAGGGGAAAAAGGAAAAAAAAAAGAGGTGAAACAGCAATGAAAGCTGTGGACTGGAGAGGGGAAAGGGCGATGGAGCTCCGCCACACTTTCTCCTCCTCAGATTTCCGCTTGGCTCGCTTCGCTCCTCAATTATTTCGCCTTTTCCTCCACTACGGAACCTGGTCCAAGGCTAATCCAACCCAGTTCTCATTTCTTTCTCGCGGTTTGGCCGGTTTAGCCGCCGGTCTGGTAATCATCGTTGTTAATGTCATATTCTTCTAAAAGTCGTGTTTTTTTTACCAGCGTCTGATCAAGATGAATATGCCACTAAACGAAGATAACACTGTCTCATTCAGCACGACGTTATTTGCGCTCATTCGAACTTCGTTAAACATCAAGCTGCGAGGAAACATGAACGCAAACGACACAGAGTTGAGGAAAATGATAAAAAATATCTGGCCAAAAACCTCTGAAAAGGTGCTGAATAAACTGATCCCTAAACAGTCAGGTAGGTGGAGATTTCATGGACAGGGTATTTTGCGCCGCTTCAGCTAAATTGTGGAATAATTCACCTAATAACATTAAAAGCAGTAGAACGCTGGACATTTTGAGGGTTATATTGAAGACATTTATTTTAAGGACGCTTTTGATTTTAAGTTATTGTAATACCAGGCGATCATCTATCGATGAAGCCCGCGCATTATAAATGCATGTCTGTTATTATTGATATTATTATTAGTGTGGCTAGCTACCAAATGTCCTTTACAGTACTGTTACTTTCAACATTTTGTTTTGCCCCAGAAAAATGGGCGTGCAAACCCTTCGAGTCCCGATATTACATACAAATTCTTTCCCCTTTGGTGATCATTTTATTTATTCTCATAACGTTGTCTCTTGATGATGTGTGGGTGTTGTTAGGAGAAAATTGATGTTAGTCGTTGACTATTTATTTTTTGTGCAGTTCTTAGTTGTCAACAGATGACCATAGGAAAAATTTATTGTGCAAAACTTATACACGAGAATTACAAGTACTTGAAAAGAAAAGGCATGCACACAGAACGGGTAAGTACTAGGAACAATAACAGCAAAATATTTCTCTCAGTTGTTATAAGTAAGGCCCGGACTCAAAGGGACTGGGTAAAAGAAAGAAGGAGTAAAGGAGATTCTGACGTCACAATTGCAGGGCATTTCTCGTTCTTTGATTGGTCAGAGTAGGTCGCATAAGGTGTTTCCAGTTTCCTTATGATTTCGAAGACTATTTTTTAATGATTAAAATACATTTAGTTTTCATTCGCCGGCCAATAATTTAAATCCATACGTTTCTTTATTTTTTAAGACTGAAAGGAGTTACGAAAGAAGCACCAATCACTCTAAGGTTTGCTTTTTTGTTTGTTTGTTTTGTTTTATTTTTGTTTACTTGTTTGTTTCTTTTTTTCGGGCCTGGACCAGCAGGGAAATCCATCAGAAAAGGCTTGTACGTCGCGAGCTGTCTTGTCTGTGTAGAGCATAAAATCAAGTCATTTTGCTTCTTGTTTAAACAGGGAGGCCTTTTCTCTAAATTAGTGGGATCACTTCGGCGAAACAGGCGGAATACGGACGACATTGAGCTCGGGAATGTGGAAAGACTAAGAGACAGAGCCTATACCACTGATGCGAGACTCAACCTGGCACGGTAAGCGAAACTCAGGTACAGTGCGACCCCGTTAATGTGACCACTGTTTGGCCATAAAATCATGGTCGTAATAACGAGATGGTCGTATTAACGGGACCTTCAATATAATAAAGTGACCAGTGTTTCTTACTTTTGGGTCGAAAGATTGTGGTCGTGATCACGCGGTAGTCGTATAAAGGGGGGGGGGGGGGGGTGGTCCCAAGACGAGATCCCTACGTAACAAGTGGCGTGTCACGGTGGGTCAGAGTTTCAATCAGTAACTAAGCATCCTTTTTTTATGAACGTAAATGAAAATTTGAAGTGTCTCTGTAGTGGAACAATGAACCACAGTTATTTTGTAATTGAAGTTTAGAAAACACATGAAGCATTTGATAATAACAAGATGGCTTGATATTTTTAACTGGAACCCTAATACGTTATGGGGAGTCGCGAACGAAAACGCACAGTTCCAGTGAATAAATCTTCCAAAAAGTGAATAATTCCAAATTAGATAGTTCATTTAGAAAACACACTGTTCATAGGTGTGGTATATATTGAACTTGTTCAAACCATGCGTTTTAAGATCATGTGACGTTTCATGCATGCTTGGAAAGTGTTTAAAGTCGGTATATAAAGTGTCCAGTTTGCGTTCTACTGAGTTTCTCTTTGACCATGTCTTTGAATAGGTCTAGGGGGTAGAGAAAACACCAAAGGAAAACAAAAAAAGATCATCCTTTGGGATCGGGACTCTCCGCAAATAGTAGATAGTAGGTATAATAAAATGTCTCGCATCAAAATGTTTAAGATTGATGATGAGCCGCTCGGACGAGAGCAAGACCCGGATTAAAAGAAAAAAAAAAATTGCTAGAGAGTGCAGCTATTTCTCAACCAAGTGGTGTTTGCTCGAGTCGTTACTATAATCGCGCATGCGAAGTACCACCATTAAAGTCGAGAGAGTGTGAAGGAGAAACGACCCTTCAGATGCTGCGCAACAAATATGGAAATAGCTCAAAGAAGAAACGAACTTTACTGAGAGTAATCATTGCCACTACACATCTTATCGCTGTGCGTTTTATTTTTGCAGTGAGAGAAGTGAAGAATCATTGCAAGGTTCGATCGGCCCTCTTCCGTCTCGTAGTTCTGATCATAATATTGGACCCTCTCCCTTAAAATTTTGGATCTGATATTTATTTCCAGATAAAGTGTTTTCTTACAAACAGAGAACACATGTTATGTGAAAACATAGAGTCAAAGAGGACGGGCTCCAAACCCATATTAGCTTTATTACGTCAGAAGGCGCGCATGCGTTAAGACACGCAATACAACGTCAAGAATTTTTTAAAGGCCACATTCTTAACAGCAAAAGACTTGTTTGCCTTGGGTTAGATTGTTCATCCATGGAACTGGCTGCTCCTAGTAAGGATTTCCTTTGCTTTGGTTATCTGAAAGAAGGAAATACTTGCGTTTAATACGGCGTACATTCCTACTACATGAATGACATTTTCAATCGTTTCGCTGTCCATTATGGGTATATAAATCATTACTACAGATAATCAATACATATCGGCTTGAACCGTATCAGGATCAAGGAAACAGATGTTTCCACTTCCGGTTTGCATTGCTTTGCAATACACGAGGTGAAACGAGAAAAAAAACTTGACCAAAGAAATGGTCTTTAATTTGACGTTATATTTTTACAACGAGAAGCGGTCGAGAGCTGAAAAAAGATCTGACTTGATCTTATAGAAGCGTCATTTTCGCTTTGGTCAATACAAACAGGTGTCGTCGAACATTCAGATGCCACTACGCTGACACAGGGCTTCCCAGAGCGTTCAGACATGCTTTGTAATTTTTTGCTGTCAGACTATAAAAGAATTGTACGGAAGCTTTGCGTAATGATTTGGTTTTTCATAGTTGGGTTTAGATAGTACATGAGGTCGGTATGCCCCCGCGGGACTCCGCAACCGGGTGCAGTACCAAGGCGCACCCACGGCTGGAGACTGAGCCTAGTAGGAGCTCAAACCAATACATATTCATACATGGATCTCGCTTTATCAAGAAAGTAATGCAACCTGTAGTTGACGCAAAGAAGCTCACAGCGACCAGACCCCAATATGACAGAGATTGAAATAAGAATGCCTACCTATTTAGTACAGTCATACTCCACAATGGAGGCGTGGGGGGTTCAAGCCTTGCCCGTCGCGTTGTTTCCCCAGACAAGGAACTTTACTCCACTTCGTCTCTCTTCACCCAGGTGTATAAATGGGTACCGGCGACACACTGCTGGGGGGGAGGGGGGTTACCCTGCGATGGACTAGCATCCTGTCCAGGGAAGAGTAGCAATACTCCTAGGCATGCTTCATGCTAAGGAAACCGTTTGGGCCTTTTGTTTGTGTGCACCTTTACATTTTTACTTATACTCCACAATGGTTTATTTCTAACCGACCTTAATGCACCTCATACCAACCCCATGAACAGTATTTAAATTTCCTGCCAAATCAGCGGTGGTTTGTACGATCATGTATTTTCAGTGAAGAGGAATTGAATGGTTAAATTGATTGTGGTCGAACTTGAGAGACAAGGAAAATATCCGGAATTGTCCCTAATGAAATACCAAGTAGACTTTAAAAATTAATTTTTTTGTTTTAAATTTCTTTTCTTTCCCTTTTAACTGAAGGAACTTGCCTTCGAAAAGAAGAAGTTTTTCAATAGTAATATTGTGTATGTTCGAGCATTGCGCTAATGATAGTATTCCCACAACCCTGTAGAAGCCTTGTTTTTTTTTTACAAAAAAAACTACAAAACGAAAAATAGTGGATATATTCCTAAATGTCGGTTTGTTGTCCCAACTTCGATTTTGTACTGAACGTGCGATAATGAACATCAAATTACTTTCTCTGACTGCTGAGAAATCAGTCCTAAAGTATCAAAACAGGAGATAAATATTCCTTAGCCTCAGGCTCGATAATTGAGCTATAGTTCAGGCCCTTTTAGATTAAAGAGGTTTGATCAATACGTTCCTGCAGGTCTTCCGAGTTGTTTTCTAGAAGAAAAGTGTGTAAATAAACTTACTTTTACCCAAGTGTGTTACTAACTTGGGGGTTGAACGTCCCGGCCTTTTTTATTAATAAGCATGTCGGTCTAAATTCAAGAAGAAGTGATACTTTCAGTTGTATTAAATATCCAACTCCCACTCTGTATTCTGGTAACACAGATTTCCCCAAGGTATACTTATTTCCTACCATTCTGCATACCTAGAAACACCAGCCGGAGTGGTCAATCGATAAGAATCGGTAATAAGCAAGTGATTTTTATCGATTGATAACGGAAATCGGTAAAAATCGGTAAACTTAATTGCTGTGTCAAATCGATATGATCGATTTTTCGTGATCTTAACGATTTATAACGGAAGTCCGCCATTGTTGTTTTTTTGGCATGAGTTAGATAGTACACCTGAGAAAACACATTCACGAGTAACAACTGATCAACAAACGTGAAAATGAGAAATGTGGAAACTATTACACACACAAGTTTCTCTCCAAAACTCCTTATATTCATGATAACCAAAGCGGTTCGGTTTAATTACATTCAGTTCTCGCAGGAAGGTATCACGAGAAAATACAACCGTAGATAAAGGTTTCCTACGCTAAATTTCAGACATTCCTTCGATTTGAAGGGATTTCGGAAATTCAGGCTAGAAGATTTCTTTAGATGGATTTTCATTGTATTCCGTTAACAATCGATAAAAATCACTTGATTGCTACCGATTTTTATCGATTTCGATTTTTATCTATTGATCACACCTGGAACTGCACCGACGTTGTTTTTGGATGGGCGGCAGATCTGATCACTCGTGAAAAGCTGGGCGCTTACAAACCTGGCCAAAATAAGCCATCAGAAGAAGATTTTAAACTAGGTTTCAAAGAAAAAATAAGATTTTTGAGGTTTTTTTAAAAGATTTTTTGAAAAAGTGATAATTGTTTGATCCTTCGACTCACAATTGCAAATCAATTGTCAATATATTTACTGTTTGCATGAATTCAGTTTTTATTTTTTATTGAACAGATAAACAGATGTATCTTCCGATATAATCGATGAAGTTAGTAAAAATCAACATAAATCAATGAACGAAACGAGTGTGTCATCGATTTCTACAGATTGATCGATACAATCGATATCAATTAAATCAGATTTACCGATTTTTATCGATTAACTAATCCGGGACCACCACCAACAATAGTTTCCCCAACACGAAGGTCATCCTACGTTCCTCTCTTCCTACCCATCTACCCAGCGACCCACCAACCGAACCAGGTACTAGCACTCTCGCCCTTATCTTCCTACCAATCTACCTACCTACCTGCTTACCTGACTACCTACCTACCTTCCTACCTAACTACCTACCTACCTAACTTCTTGCCTACCTACCAACCTACCTACCTACCTACCTGCCTACCTACCTGCCTATTTACCTACCTGCTTACCTACCTACCTTCCTACCTTCCTACCTACCTTCCTTCCTACCTAACAACCTACCTTCCTACCGATCTACCTACCTACCTTCCCGCCTACCTGCCTACCTACCTACCTATCTACCTATCTAGCTATCTAGTTTCCTTCCTATCTAACTATCCACCTAGCCTCATTACTTCCTACCTATCCAGCCAACCAGTTGGCCAACGTATATTCTACCTTCGACCATCCTCACTAATCATCTACCAAACCAACTACTTGTGTACTCACTAAGTCGCTCATCTACCTTCTCCTACATATCTGCCTTCCTACTCAAGTGGAACAACCTACTATCCCCACCTTCTGTCAACCCCCTGACCTACGCACTCACCTACCTACTACCTATCTGACCACCAGGGTTCGTACAGAGTCTTGAATTCTTGAAAAAGTCTTGATATTTGTCCAGCAATTTTTCAGACCTGGAAAAAGTCTAGAAAATGGAGGTAAAGTCTGGAAAAATGCTAAAAAGTCTTGATTTTTTTTTTCAAAGCTACAACAAGTGCAAGTGAAAAAGTCTTGATTTTGGATCCAAAAACTACCCAGCTACCCGCCTGCCAGAACTTATCTGCTATTCTAACCACTTTTCTCCCAATACCTACCTATCATCATTCCCACTTACCTCCCGTGCCGCTTATCCTCCAATCCACCAATGCCGCAAGCCATCTTATCCACCTCCCTACCTTCCTACCTACCTAGCCTCCAATCTTCTTACTTACCTGCCAACCTACCTGCCTACTTAGCTGCCTACCTGCCAACCTACATACATACCTACCTACCAACCTACGTATATACGTGCCAATCTACCTACCTACCTAACAACCTAAGTGTATACCTGCCAATCTACCTTCCTAGCTAACAACCTAAGTATATACCTGATAATCTACCATCCTACGTACCAACCAACCTGCAATATATTACCAACCTGCCAACCTACCAACTTACCTGTCAACCAACCAACCTACCTAGCAACCTACGCACTTACCTGCCAACATACCTGTCTACCTACCTACCTAACAACATACGTACATACGTGGGCGCTTATACACTTTTTCTGCCTTAAGGATAAGTGCTTATTCGAGGTTGGCCGTTTATTCGAATAAATACGGTATTGGTCATTGGCTAGTTGTCTGTTTAACATTACGTATAAACATTAGAAAAGGCCAAGTTATTCTCTACCATTAGCGTGAGAAAACAGTCGACATTTCGAGACGCCACCACTGGTTTCCCCGCCGTCTGAGAAACAAGCGAAGAAATCCCAAACTGATGATGTCACTACCCAGATCTGGGTAGGGCTTCTGATTGGCTGAAGCAAATTTCCAACTCGGCAAGACCAATCAGAAGCACTACCCAGATCTGGGTAGTGACGCATCATCAGTATGGAATTTCTACGCTCGTTTCTCAGACGTCATTTCGCGGGGAAACCAGTGGTGGCGTCGCAAAATTTCGGCTGTTTTCTCAGGCTACTCTACTATGCATTGCAGACCAAAATGCAAACTCACCTGAATGTGAGTAGACGAAATTAATCTTTTTTGCCCTGTTGGTAGAAGAAAAGACTCGTAAATATGGTTCTTACAATTGTTTTGTCGACAAAAGCAGCAAGACGGAGTCGGGAGTCGTAATCGGGGTCGCAGGAGTCCTTATGACCCAGTGAAAAACAAAAATCGGAGTCTTAAATCAGAGTTATAAACCTGATAGAATTCGAGTCGTAAGAATCAGACTCCGTCGCTTACAATCTAGTGAAAACCAGTCAAAGTCTATTATGTGGACGCAAAGCAGATAGTGAAGATACGAGATCTTGGTAAACAAGGCAATTAGGTTCCCGAGCTTATATGAATAGGCCCTTATTTGGTAAACTACGTACGTTACTCTTTATTTCGCTTTGTTTGTTCTGTGAATATTAAGTTCTTTCATAGTATATATCCCTTGTTTTATAAGGCATTTCCATACACAAAAGCTGCTCAAGAGGCGGAAATCAATAACTAAAGCAACGGCAAGATGAAACATTGCATGCTAATCTTTTCTCTGCCCGCACCGTCTTGAACTTGACATCATGATTGTCCAATGGAGCTCGTCCCATTTTCTTGGACGTCTATTTTTGAAACGAGGTCGTGAATTGAATACAAACATCCCGCAGCTTGAGTGCTGTGGTCAACGGAAAAATGCCTTTAATGAATGGAGAGGAACTTCAGAATGGAGAATGACACGAAAACTATCAAATTTCGGAGTTCTCAAGTCTAGTTAGAGAATTACCCAGAAAATTATGGCATTTTCTCAGAGATTAATGAAGGTAATTAGCCCTCGCGTCGCACAAAGCCTCCTGTTTCTAACCGAGAGCCTTCTCGCAGTATATAATAATTTGTGCCTTGCACAATACTACTGATATTCACATTTTTATCTCGACACAGGTTTATTCATATCCCTACTTAAAATTACCGTGTGCCGTATCTTGGCGCTCGCCATCACTTTAACGTTGTAGTAATAACCACCGAACAACTTTCGAGACAAGCTAAGTGAGCGCAGGTGTTTTTATGATCGTCTTCATGTAGTAAATGGAAGTACTGTCTTAATTCCATATGTTTATTCGAACATTGTTAAGAAGGATCTTCTCGCTGAATGGATTTAAATGTAAAATACCAGGTGTAACCGATATATAAAGAAAATGAAATGACTCAGAGAGACGCGTTTTCCGAGTTATTTTTAAATCCAGTTTCAAGACGTTTGGGCAACAATTAATAAGGCCATGCCCATCAACTGCTTCGATTCCAATTGCCCGACCTTCCGACCGATCTAACTTTTTGGAAAATGAAACTAAACAAAAATTAAATATAAATATGAAATAAATAAATAAAATTTGTCATCCAATTAATCCAAGATCACAAGATCCTTTTTTGTGCGTTGGTTCGAGCAGGTTTCACTTTGGAAACGAAAGAACAAAACATTCTGCCAATTCTTCCTGGTGGTTAAACATTCACGCGGCAGGAATCACTTAGAAAAACAAAAACCCGTAGCTAGTTTCCGACTTCAACGAAAGAGGGACGATGGGTAACGAAACACTTTATGAGACTTTTATGAGCATGGCCTATCTACCTTTTAGTGGTTTTTGCAAAGCTGGTGAGTTCGGATACATTCACACTATACAGCCTGAACTTGTCGTAACGACACGAAAAATTATCGGGTGTAGTATGAACACCTATCCGATCGATATGTGACTCTGTACTTCAGAGATCGGCACGGTGTCTCTTCGCTCCGTTACAGAAATCGTGCCAAAATCACTATTGTTATGTGTGAACAGAGAAGCCCTGTGTGGTATGGCTTTCGTGCCGGAGTGTTGGCGCAGCCTAAGTAAGCAGCTGTGTTGTGTTCGTTCTTCAACGACTCAATGGCAATAAGACTACTGGCAGATTTTGGTGCAGAATCTATTGTCATATCTCTCTAGCAATAACATACAGCTCCTTAGGGTTAGCCATGCATGTCTCTGTTACACATTGTAGCAACTTTCCGAATTAAACGTAGATATCGTATATAAGCCAGAGACATATCTGGGAGGATCAATAAATGTAGCTGGTTAATGAAGTTCTGAAAAATGAAAAACGATTGACTTTTCATTCGCAGTTCAATTTTTATTGTTCCCTTGCAAAATGCTGCAGGCGATTCCCGCCTCCTGCTGCGGGCACTTCTGCTTCAACAATTGCTATTTTAATTAAACTTACTGAACTTGTAAGTGGGGCAAAGAAAACACGGCTGATATCTTAGGTTGATAAATATATAAATTTCCGTTTATCCGATTGCAGAGATGTGTTTTAATTAAGGACATTTCTAACATGTGTCAACATGTGCACAAGCGCCACAGTCGTGCCAAAATTCAACCACCTCATCAAAGATTATGCCTTAAAAGGAGAGAATCCTCATTATTTACAGTAAAATGGGCTTCAAATCGTAGCTGAATACAAAACCTCAGAAGGCAGAGGAAAAGATTTTCGAATAAGGTTTTTACCTTACGTGAAAATTAAAAGCAAGACCATCGAATCTTACTGAAACTGGACAAACGAAAATAAATGAAAACCTATGGTGTATTAAATGAATATTAAAAAGCGCAATGCTTACACTTTGAAATTGTAATTTGCTAGAATTCTTTGTTTATTTTGTTCAGTGCTGACTGCATTAAAGCTGTAGGATGCGCGAATGAATTATTACTATCAAAATTAAAGTCTAGAAAGAGTCCTGGCAAAGTATATTCTATGATTTTATACCATGTAATACAGAAATGTCCTTAACATTATCTTAGACTGAAAAAAAATGATATTGAAATAAAATCGAAATGAGTGGCCAACCCCGCGAGAAACGTTACGGTAGATAAATTTTATACTTTTTCAAAGAACTTAGAGATGTGTTCTTCGGGTAGACAGTTTGAGTGCCCTCAGTTTCATTTCCTTTAATATAATTTTAGTTCTTTTGGTAATGTTGTCAGTAAATTAAACTTTGGAATTTTTGCGTATTTTCAAACACACCACCCACCTCAAAGAATCGTAGGTCCTTTCTTGTCCTTTTTTTAACCATTGGTAGTAAAATAATTATTTCGGGATAATTTTGCCTCCCACTCGTCGACTGCGGTAAAAAGGAATAAGAGAATATGTATGCAGTGGTTCAGTGGTGGTTTTCTCCATCCATCGTTTGACCTGAGAACTGAAACTCAACCGAAGCAGGTGAAATCGTTGTGTAAATTGGTAAACTCAGTACATCAACCAAAAGTGATCTGCATAAATAATAAATGTTGCTTTTTCATCAAAGCATATAGCACTCAGTTGATGGATTGCTATAACACGTCTCTGTCATTGGTAATGGCGCAATTAAACTACATACTGGAGCGGGTTGCCGTGCTGGCGGCGGGTTGGATACCTACGAATAGCTGTTAATGTATGCCACGTCTCGTCAAGTCTGTACAATTCTCTTATATTTAGTTTTTTGGAGAATGTTGTGTTGTGTTTTGTCGGATCCTTTTCTGTCCCTTGTCAAGAAAATCTTATTCTTTATTTCTTAATCCCCTGGTCCTCTCCAGTCGCATTGTTGACGGGCGTTTCTTTGTGTCAACCGAGAATAAAAACAATCTGCTTTTTCATTGATCAGTGGAAATTAGTATTGTTGTTTTTTCAATTGTCAGATATGTATGAGAAAGGTACATGTAATTGTTTGTGGCACCATCTTATGATAATTTCTTTGAGCATATAACAATAAAGAAAGGTAGAAAGAAAACATTTTTTCTAATGGAAAGTACAGGCCTGCTAATTCTGTTTGGACGCGCGTTTCTACTCGTCCTGTTAGCCAGGACAGAACTAGAATCCCTTGGTTTTTACGTGTCGCTGAAGACTCGACGTTTTGCATAACCAACCATTATATTAGTATTGAAGTTGATTTTCCAAAAATAGATACATGGTAAAGAAACAAGTGCATATCCACTCTGAACAGGGTTAAACATGTTAGAAAAAATATTAGACACTATCAAAAGTTTTCTTATGTCAAAACATGACAAAATAATAATCGAAGGTATAAGAATCTAAAACATACAGGTCCTAATAATGTTATGTATGACAGTCAACGAATGCTCAGTCTTCATAAGTCTGTAATGTTTGTGAAGTTAATCTTTATGATATTAATACAGTGTCATCTTGGATTTAGAATCTGTCATTTAAAATGCCATGTCTGTCAGGTGGACTGACCAAATGACAGCCAGCGGCGTAGTTACCTTTAAGCCATTAAGCCAGGGCTTAACAGGAATTTGAGACAAAAATAAGTGCAGCTTATCATGTGTTCATAAAACAAGTTATATGACATTTACTACTCGATCGAACTAAAAATGGAAAATTCTAGAGCCAATAGTCTGCTGTTTGCAACATCATTTACTGTCTACAGAGGGCACTGACTTTTTCTGTACTGAAAATTCCACCTATATCTGTATATTGCTTGAAGTTATGTTTCCCGTTCGCTCGCTGTTTCTGTTTCTCGATGAACTGTTCCCAGGCCCAACCGCCTACTGTCTTTCCTTCTTCAAAGGGATTTCGCGCTGCCATTTTATGAAGCACTGGGATTAGATGTTCGTAAGAGAACCTGGCCATCGGAATGGCAAAAACTGGAGTAGATTAGCAGTGTATTTTATGATTGATGGAACCACTGACTGCTCTCTCTGCTATCCACGCCCTAAACTGTTTAATGAGTAGTTGAATTTTTGAGTCAAACCTCGTGTCTCTCCTTTCAGAAATATTCCCAGACGACCCGATTCGGAATCTGAAGACGATGCTCCATTTCGTAAACGACGTAGTAGTTGGGGTCCAAGTCCGAAGTTAAATGGAGATGTCAAAAAAAATGGACGGCAAGTACGAACGTCCCTCTAATTCTGCTATTTTAGCTCATAGCCCTAATTTTTACTTTTTTTAGGAAAGGTATGAAAACGCCTATTTTGTCACTTGTATATCCATCACTCGTTCGGTCTTGTCTTTGACTTAGGCCCATTTAACAACTGATTTAAGTCGTAAAGCAAAGGTAAAACGGACAACAAAAACGCGCAACTTGTTTTAGGGCAAAATTGCTGGAAACGAGTTGAGAAGAGATCTTGCGCGTTTTGCCACCCACGTTCACCCACGACTCCTTATTGGATAAAATTACGTGGGAGTCACGCTATACACGGGATTCGCGTTACGAGCTCAAAACAAGTTTTCTTTGGGCCTGTAAAACGCGCAACGTGTACAGCTTTTGTCGCAAAATGTAGAACTTCTCTCTGTTTTCTGCAACAACTTTTAGCTAACTTTTCGCAACCTACAAAATGGTTTGTTGCAGGTTTGATTAGTGGGTGGTAAATCGCGCAATTTAGCATTCAACTCGTTTAAATGTTGCAAAAGAAGTTGCACGTTAATTTTTGCCTCCCGTCTTACCGTATCTTAGACGTGTCATTGTCAGCATGCGTTGGACTGGTTCCGTAGACATATTACTGAGCTTTCACAAAACGAGTTAGTTTTGGGGCGTTTTTGCTCTGTTTTGTTAAACATTTTGTTTTCACTACTAGCCTTACCCAGACCCATCCCGTGCTGTAATGGAGGTACCTTGCAGTGTAGCCGTACCCAGTGTAGCAGAGAACTTCAGGGAACAATCCGTTCTTCCATCTACTTATCTAACACCGACTAGGCGAAGGAGTGAAAAAGGTAGCGTTATAAACAGAATGACTTCTTATCTAATTCTCTAATTAGTCTCTAATGTTGCTGATAAGTTCGTCCTATTTGTAATGATCCTCAGAGAACTTTTGACTCAGCGGCAATCAAGAATGGTTTTGTTAGCGTATGGAGGGGGGGGGGGGGAGGGGGGGTTGAGAGGAGAGGAAAGACCGGTAGGGGGTGGGGAATTTGGCTCCCTCTCCTTTTTCCCTTATCTTTTCTTTTTGCGCCTGCCACTGAGCCAAAGTGTTTTTTTTTGTTTTATGAGAGCTGCCGTCAAGACGGGTTACACCGCACACTTGACCTTTGCAGTTGCAGATTCAACCAGACAAAGCTTGTTGTTACATAAAGCTGATTTTAGATGTGCAACCACCAGCACTTTCAAAAACTGTGCCTAATTTGGCCAATGGTGGTGTCTTTGAAATGTCAAAACTTTCATCTCCCCTCCCACAACTGATAGACCTCTAGGAATTTTACGATCATAATTAAAAACGTGAACGACAAATTAACACTGGAAAGTAGAAGGACGATTTGGATTTCTATTTGCTGAGAGGCGCACTGGAGTAGGAAAGTGGGTTGTTTTTTAATTTTGAAAAACTCAACATTTTTGCTCAGCTTTTCTACGTCTTAAACTTGCAGTTTCTCGACTTAAAGAAGGAACCTCTCTAGATCTTGACAGTTCTAGTGACAGTGATACTGGGGTGGACGTGGATCAAGATCGTTCAGATCTTAGGAGGGATCCATATTACGACGATATGATAACAAGAATAAATAGCCAGCTAGCGGCAGCAGTTGCCCGCGGCACGAGTCCTTATGTTATATATGGGATGGAAGACGATGATGCAGATGATTGGTGTTAAGAAATAAGTGCAGTACTCTTCAAAATCAGAATGCACTTGATAGTGTCCAGTAACAGGTCGCCAGCTGCTCCAGACTATAGTGACAAATACTGTGGAAGCTGTTTAAACGCGTAATGCAGAGATTAAATCGGATCACCCCGTTTACACGGTGAACAGAGAACTACGACAAGCATCTCAAACACCGCACGTGCATAGAGAATCTGTTCGCTTTTATCGCTAAACGTTGAGGTTGAATTTAATGGTTCTTACAACCTGGGAATACGATTCGGTTCAACTTATTTAAGTGTTGATGAAAACCGTGGTTACCTTAGACGAATCTACAGCAGAATTAAGACAGACATTGCTGTTTTGGAATGATCAAAATAACGAGTTAAACGCGTCAGTAAAGGATTCAATAGCAGAGACTTTCAGTTGTACAATGAAACGTTTTTTCCATTGCAAGACATTCTCTGCAAGAATTTGTGCTCCATTTCCGCTCAAAGACGGTTTGAAGAAAATGTTTTGTTTTTAAGATAATACATTCTTTTAAGTTAATTTAAGTAGACAAGAATAGACATGGATATTATATTCTTTCGCGCGGGTCACAAAGAGAAATTAATATTAGGAAGATGCAAGAAAGGATGAGCTACTACTGGTTCATCGCTCTTGACAGATGTTAGGAGTTATATAAACTAAACTAATCAAAAATGTTTAAATTATTCCGAACCATATTCATACCGGCAAAGTTAAAGTCTAATATATACAGTTTTAACATATGTAATGTAATGCATGTATATTTGGGAAAAGAACATAAATGTAATCCTTATTTTGTAGTGTTCCAAATGGTTTGCTCCGCTTTTATACATTCAGTATGTCTTCTAATAATAGTGCAACACAATAGCGTGGAACGACCGCTTTGTTTTTTTTTTTTTTCAATTTTGATTTTCGTGTTACCGCTATGCGGTTAGTACTGACGAAGTACTCAATAACGATTTGTTTCGCTTCTGTTGTAGGCGAGCGTTCATAGTTAAGTTTGTGCATTGCGTATTGCTTTGTTCAGTTTTTTTAGGATAACATATAAATGACTAGACACTTGTGGGAACTCAGTTAAAAAGTGATTTCCTCAATTGAAATGTAATTAAAATCTGACAGAGGGTCGGTTTTACCCCTTTTTACCACAGTTTACTCTGTCATGTTGTTGGTTGTCTAAACGTGGGCACTGGCTAAAATATGTACTTGGTCTAAAGTCAATAGAAAGGTTCGAGAAACCGGACAAATATTGTTAATACATTCTGAAGAATAACTCTTTAACAAACGCCGGAGACTCTAAACCGCTTGGATACCACAATTCGGTTCAACGCGGTATCGCGACATCTTTGAAAATGGAAATGCCAAGCTCATACAGGGATCTTGCTCCTGCATCCCACATGTACACTTGTTAAATATTTAAAGAAAACGCTCTTATGAAACGAAGTGTTTCTTCTTGCATTTCAACGAGTGCAAAAACAAGTCCCAATGGATATGACTTCCTTCTATTAACAGGTCAAAGTGAACACGAAGCCCGTTTGTGAGATAAAAAGCAAGTTTAATTATGGCTTTTAATGACTTAAAAGTCAGAAGAACACTCCCTATGCTTAGTTATAAGCTTAACTCCGTTCTTGATAGAAATTCTTGACATATTACTTTACAGAGTGCTGTAGCAATGTTCAAGATATAACTGTTCTTTATATTCCAGCGCTACTACGTACTATAAAACTAAACGGGTCGTACTAGCTGTCTGTCCTGATTTACTCGTGTGTATCATTTTATCCATTCGCTGTCTAGCACGATGTTCGATGAGCGCGAAAGCATTTCGAGACACAAAAAACTATTTCATGGGAATATACTTTAATAGCTCCAGGTCAACAGTCGCGTCACCTACTCACTGAAAAAGCATTTACACAATGCATAGCTCTATCTCTATAAATGACTAGCTAAGGGCCTGTTATATGAGGTGAGCCAGCACGGTTAGCCGGGCTGGCTTCGCTAAGCCCTTGTTTCTTCTTCAATTTTTTGTTGTGTTTATATGAGGGACCGGGCCGGCCCGGCCCGGCTAGCTCGGATCTTGGCTCGAGCAACCGGGGTCTCGGCAGATCGGGCCAGCCCGCCTTCTCATATAAACACAACGAAAATTTTATGAGGAAAGAAGGCATGTGCCAAGCCAGCCCGGTAAAGCGGGCCAGTCCGGCTAACCAGGCTAGCTCACTTCATATAAACAGGCCTTAGTAAAGACTTCAAAGATAGGGTTCATGAGAACCTCCTAAGTTAAACATGCATGGCCTATGAATGTTTCGACTGTTACTCTAATTAGTATTAGGTCCCGTCTACACGAATCCGGATGCTTTTGAAACCGAATACTTTTTGATGCGAATCGGCCTTCCGTCCACAGGAATCCGGTGAATCCGCACACCGAAACCGCATATTTTTTAAACGGTCCTCTAGAGTGGATTCTTTTGGATCCGACGGATTTGGTGAATTCGTGTGGACGACTAAAACCGGATATTTTTGAAGCCAACTACGTCATAAACTCAGGTCAGTCTTAAATGAAAACTTTCAAGTTCAAAATGGCGGACAACAATGTCCTGTTTGTCACTTACTGGCTCTTATAAGCCAGTCTTATTGCATGCGATGAAATCAATTTTGCTATTTTGACTGCATGAACAATTAGTCATTTCGAAAGACGACATAATCTCATCCAGATTGTGGAATCATTTATTTCGAGACGACGGCGCGTAAAACGTCTTCGTTCTGAACCTCGTCAAAGACGATTTTGGGTTCGTTCAGCGAGAACAAGTGCCTGGTGGGACAACATACGGGCAGGCCTGGCCATTCAGTGTGCTCGATATATCTTCAACAACAATCAAAAATGCCACGAAAGCAAATGCAAATCGCAGTAGCGTGTGGATGGGTTAAGCCAAACCAGATACACTGCACCGAATTCTTGTTGACGCAAATATCAAGTATACGGTTTCAGCGTATCCGGATTCGTGTGGATACAGACGTGACCTTGGCTACTTTGGATGACTTCGTGAAATCGGTGCGTAGAGGTTACTCAAGCCGAGCGAAAGTCAAATAGTTATTAAAACAAAACAAACGTTCCACGCTGACCAGTAGGTACATCCTGACATAATCAGGTGCTCAAAACCACGTTTTGCCGGGTTGGATTCACTTGCACTGTATACGCATATAGCTATCGCATTTGTACCTTGGAATATTTTGTTGTTTAAAGCTTAAAAACAATAAATAGTTCCACCATGCAAATGTGACGGCGATCGATGCGCATATCCAATGGCTGTTTTCACACGAGAGACGGATTATGCGTCTGAGACGGATAATCCATCCTCAAAACCGTCAAAATTGATGGAAAAACAGATGGATGAAGTCAGGCGGATTGTCCTTCCAAAATAAAAACCGTTCCACCTTCAAATTAAGACCTATTATCTGTCTGACGCGAATTATCCAACGCGTAACCCGTCTCAGACGGATAATCCGTCTCTAGTGTGATTTACGGCGAATGAGTCTACCCTCGATGAACAAGAACTCCACTTTTATAAAAGGAACCTTGCAATTGAACATAAAATAGGTTTTGATAACAATAATGATATGATAATACTTATCTAAGGAAAATAACAAGACAGGGAGGACATTCCATGTCAAAACAAATAAATACTGCGACTTTGTAATTCCTGCTTTACTGGTCACTAAATGGAAGCAATTTGATTAATTGATGTATGACCTTGTCAAATTCGATCACCGGTAGCAAACAGGCCCAATCTTGACGCCGAACTGTTCCTTTCCTACTGCTCGATGAAAAAACGACAGATCTTCCAGAGGAAGAACATCCACCCTCTCGCTATCAAATGTGATCTCCGTTCTGCGCCACTTTCCATCGTCCCGCTGTTTAAATTTTCAAATATCAAGATATCAACAAACCAACGTACAAATCAAATCATGGATGAAAAGTAAGCTAAAACAGAAACTTGAACAAACTTTTGCAAATTCTCAGCTCGTAAGCTAGACTACGAGCAGTCTCTCTTTTTTCTTTTTTTTTTTTACTCCTTAAATTCTATTGCATAGACATAAAACCACAAAATTTGACGTGGTGGGAGAACAACCCGCTAAAAAGTATATCCAAATCAGCTGAGCAGACAAATTGATTCGCCTCAAATCACAGTCCATATTTTCTGAAGCCTCCCAAACGGAAAGGCGCTAACCTCATTTGATTTTCTAACCGGAATTTCCAGTCTTTCTATGTCTTTTTTCTGCTTTTAGCCTGGTTCTTTCCCCAGAGTTAGTCGCCCCCCTTTTGGAGCTTGTGGTATGGGGAACTATTCTCGTCGGCCGAGAAGTGGACGATCACAAAGTAAGATTACGAGTGCATGATCGCTTGAACTATCTTCCCTTCTATCACAGTAGTGTCATTATCGGTTGTGGGGGTTTGACTGATACCGCTAGCATAAGCTAGACAGCGAGTTGTCTTTCATTTCTGTCAAAAATGGTCGGTCGGACCATTGATGTGGCAAGCGTGAACATCTGTGATCGCCCCATCGTCATCGATGTGAAACATCCGCCCCACCATGTGAAAAAGTTTACGCCTTTTGGCACAAGCTGAGAGCTCGAAACAAGCTACTAATAGTACAAAAAAAAACTAAAAGAAACAAACAACCGTATCAATAATGTCAATGAGAGCAAAGGATTGATCAACGCCCCCGGGTGCAATGGTTAGTAGCTATGTAGTCACCTGGCAATAGTCACGCATGACTTTTGGCTTCGGGTTGCTGTTCGGTGTGAAATCGAATCCTTTTCGTCCATGAAAAATCCACGAGTAACGATAACTTCTACTGACACGGTGAAACCATACTACAACTCTCTTACATTTGACTCTTACAGATTGCCTGACTCTGGTACTGAGAAGTCGCAGGAAATTGAACTGAATTCTACTGGCCGTGTAATTGATCTATAAATGAACCAAGGCAGGTTCTAGTCAGTACAAAAGAACATTGAGTTCCACCTAGGAAATCACATTACTCTCTAACTACTGCAAGGACTACCTAGCTTATCAAAAATACTGCTGGACGACTGACGAAATCAAGTTAAATTACTATACCTCTAAAAACGAGATACCTCGTTGCAAACATATATTACCTTAAACCCTTCTTCAAGACGGGAAAATCTGTTCCAAGATGCTTCTGGGCTACTCTGCCACGTCCTTTTAGGAATCTAGTGATAGAAAGACTAATGAGTTAATGCTAAGCTATGCTTTTCCCCTTTAATGACGGTGCCTCCTTCTTCCATTCCTCGTAAGATAAGTTCTTTAAGCTATGACAAACTGAGAGAGTTAAAGGGTGCTAAGCCCCAATACAAAAGGATTTGGCATGTTTCTTGAAAAGGAAGTTTTCAGAGTTTATTAACCTTACAATCTTTGTAATTTTCCAATTTATTGGTGTACATTTTATTGTGTATTTACTACATGGACAGTTTACTCGTAGAAATCGACCAAAAAAACAATTATGAAAACTGCCGTCAAGTTGTCATCAGGGACTTTAAGCAACGACGACGGCAGTGAAAACTTCGCTAAAAAAACGAATTTGCGTTCGTTCAAACTTAATCGCGTCTATCTGAACCCGCTCATTATGTCAAATGCAGGCGACTTTTCCTGGAGTTGAATTCTTAAGGATTTACTCAAGTTCAAAAACTAGGAAGGAAAATTCGTCGTCGTATGTCCACGTCCTCCATAAAACGTCAAATTAATTAGGAGGTTTCACGTCGTAATCGTGCAGTGGACGTCAAAGAAATGTAGCGTGATGCACGTGCAGGGCTGTTGTTTTGATCATTAAATCAATTGTTTTTTGAATTTGTCGTCGTCGTCGTAGTTGTAGTTGCTTAAGCTCCCTTTCAAGTTCATTGCTGGACGAAAAGACAAGGAAAACTACCGTATCTCGAGAAGGTGGAACACAAGTCTCTCCGCCAGCAGTAAAGTTGCAGTAGACTCGAATTGCATCAGCAGGGCAACCAAGGTTAGGGTCGATCCAAAAGTAACCTGTATTAGAAGACACGACAGAATAGATTAGCCGTACGTTTACACCGCACCGGACGAATTTTCGACCAGCTGAAAAATTTTACCGGACACTTTATTCAGCCGGGACCGTTCAGTATTTTTCGCTCTGTTGACACGGAACTTTCAAGCGTCTAAAGTCTCGCGCGGTTAAGATGGTTCCGTGTAACACCTAAACGCACGAATAGTCAACCAGTCGAAAATTCGTCCGGTGTCCTGTGAACTAGCCTAGAAAATGCAGTAGAATCAATATTTGTTTTAAAATGGTGATGTCTCATAGTTTAATGAAGCGCACCATTTTGAATGTTGTCAATATCCATTAGTTCTTTACAAGTCATGGCAGGGTTATCCTTGGTACCAACAGGAAATTTGTAGTTTTCCACTGACGATGACATGTAGAGTATCGTCTTTAGATTTTGGACTGACTGAAAGAGAGTCATAATACTTGGAATCAGCTGCGGATATCGGAAATTGCAACAACAACGACAAAAGTAGCAGAAGAAAAATACTCTAATTAACCTGGTCCAGGGATTGGTAATGTGTAAGTCTGTGAAGTCCGAGCACAATTCCTGGAGGACCCTAAGGTATCAAAATACATAATTAGAAACACATGTTACGTGCTCAATCACATAACTGCACTCTCACTGAAGACTAACACTGCCAAAAAAGGTGATATAAAGAAATTTACCGGAGACCCATTTTGACCCTGCAAATGAAATAAAGATAGGTAAGAATAATACCAAGTTAAGCTTTTAAATGAAATCCTGAAGGAAACGTCAGAGGGTTTATCCGGTCACAACAAAGTGAAGAACCCCCGACTGATTCAGTGAATCTGCGCTGAGGCTAGTTCTACACTCAACCGCAGAGCCGGCACGAAAACCATATCGGATAGGTTTTTTGTTCACGCACAATTACGTTGTTTTCTGAGCGATTTCTGTAAAGGAGCAAAGCTGCGCCTCGCCTTTCTTGAATTAGCCTGCGTAGCAGGCGCTTGGAAGCAGTAGGCGAAGGAGAGAACGCGCGCGTGCGAGGGAGACACGCGAGGGGTGAGCTCCCTCTCCCCTCGCGTGCCTCCTTCTCGCGCGCCCGGTTTTTCTTGTGCCCACTACTTCCAAGCGCCTGCTACGCAGGCTAATCTTGAATGTGTATTGTCAACTATCGGATGGGTTTATTGTGCGACTCACGATAGTGTGAACAGGCGGGAGTATATTCATGTCGACATCAAACGCTATCCCGTGTAGTGTAGACATTCATTCAATTTTTCCATAAAGCATTGTTTTCAAGTGCTCCTGGGAGGACTGTATATGGAACGTTTTCACATGACGTCACGTAGCTCCGCCATATTGGTGTCCCAAAACAATAAAATGGCGGTCATGTTGGTACCCCAAACCAGTCCTTTGGGAGTTGAACTCTTTTCTTGTGTAAACTCTCCGTGTTGCCGCATTAATTTGCATAGCGGCTGGCCAAGACAGTGAAAACGCTCTATGCCTAAGGGCATTTGCAAACAGTATCTCTGGGGAGAAAACAGTGTCCTATTACACAACACTCTCACTTCGCACTCATTGAATATATTCAGTTATGAAAGAGTTGATCGAGCGCCTTCAGAGGAAATAGAACGTGGCAGTAGGCTAACCCCACGAATTTTCAGCGCGTGGGTGGGTGGGTGGACCGTTCCGCCTTCGTCCTTGGTACTGATCTGCGAGTGAGTGGAGCAAGAATGCTTTGCCACTACTTATTGTCGCCCCAAGGGCCTTTATCGCCCAGCCTGGGTATTTCTCGTTCGCACGTTAGTTATTTCTCCCCATTAGCACGGGGTTCTAGCATTCGCGCTTTGTTTTCGAGCGTTGAGACCGAAAATTGCTTGACTTTTGCAACGTCTTTTGTTCGTTTGCTTTTTTTTTACGATCTGCACGGGCTAAGCACCAGTTTCTTGAAAATATGCATACTCAACAAACTTGAATTCGAGCGCAGCAGAACAAATGTAAAAAACGCGAAAATACAGACTAGTAACTGCGTTTGTTTGATTCACAACCTGCCTTTCATTTGTTTGAGAATTACAATGAACAAAAGAGGTGGGTCCTAGCGCAAGTTGTCTACACGTAATCTGAATTCTAATATGTAACTCTGACCACGATTATCATTTTGTTCGTTCCAAATAGCTTATTCTTTTGCGTTCTTCTGTAGCTTCAAGCGGATATTTCTTGGACAAGTAGGTAAGTGTTCAATTGTTTTAAATAGCACGGCCTTGCCACGTGAAGAATATATAGAGCGTTTACAAATGACATCACATCCGCCCTTTTTGTGAACCAAGACAATAAAATGGCGGCAATGTTGGTGTTCCGAACCAGTCATGTAGGAGTTGAACCTTTCTCTTATGTAAAACCTTCCAATAAATTTGCATAGCTGCTAACTACGTGACTGAAAACGCTCTACACTGCTGGTTTAAGCCTTGTAAAGCATTCCGCGTTTAGAAAATAAGCAAAAATAGAAGGAGACTTACCGAAATTCCTCTCAAACCCTGTAAAATGAACAGAGAACAAAGAAACTACTTTAGTGAATGGCAAGAATGAAAATGTCCGTAAACATTTTATTACGCGATAAATCCAAAAGGAAGGAAGAAAAAGAAATCAAAACAAGCGACCTTGTTAACAAGTCACGTTTATCATACAAAACATTACCTTCAGCCCGGAGTCACCCTGAATGGAAAGAAATCAAGGAAATACAGAATTAACAATAAATAAAATTAAAGCGTAAATAGTTACATAACAAAGATAACACTATTCGAAGATATCAAATATTCGGTTGAGTACGCGAGGAATATTTCAAAGAAAAAACAGGTTCTAAGATAAAGGTCGACGACTTACCGAGATACCTTTCTCACCCTGAAAAGAAAAAAGTATATACGTTAAAGTTTAATACACGGTTTTTTTTAAGTTTTAGTTTGAAAAGTATAGCATGTGTACATCCGTATCCTCCCCGTTAAGGAGAAAAAAAAAACGACAAAAAGACGATGACAACCCTCTCTCTCTCCCCGATTTTGTTTTGTTTTGGGGGTACAAGGAGGATGCACATACCGGTAGGCTAGAAATGCAAGGTTGTTGCTGTGAAAAAAAGGCATCACAGTCGCCGACGATGCGTTCAAACTTTCTCTAAATGTGACCAACACCGAGTTCACGCTGATTGGTTCCAGACAAAACCTTAACATCCCGACTGCATCTCCCACTCTAACGGTCAATGGCTCAAACATAAATCAAGTCACAACAACTAAATCTTTAGCGATACTTACTGATGCAAATGTTACATTGGCTAGCCATATCGATAAGGTTGCTAAAAAAATTACCTCCGGCAAAAATTGCTTCTATTAAACGGGCCAGACAATTTGCAACCCCCCCCCCCCCCCCCCCATCACCACATTACATCTTATTTACAAGGCCTTAATTCCACCGCATTTCGATTATTGTAATGTTGTCTGGGAATCCTGTGGCAAAAAAAATATCGAATAAACTTCAAAAACTACAAAATCGTGCAGCCCGAATTATGATGCCGACGCATCACAACTAATGGATAGCCTAAACTGCAAAAATCTTAGTAACCAGCATGACATTCAAAAAAGCCCTTATAGTTTTCAAATCTCTGAATGGACTTGCTTCTTAGTATTTAACTTCCAAATTTACTAGTCGACCTGATACAACTCCTTATACTTTTCGAGATTCTGTGAATAAATTAACTATTCCATTGCCACGCACAAATCAGTTATCTTGTGATAGTTCCCGCTACAGTGGTGCTGTTCTCTAGAGTAGCCCTCCTCAAAATGCAAGGCAAGCAGAATCTCTGAATATATTCAAGAAACTTTTGGACGATTACTACATGAACAACTCGAAGTACGGCATTCATGGAAAACATGTTTTTTCTTTAAATTTGTTGTAACAGTGATAATAATGTAATTGAAATTACCATTTGGATTTTGACTTGTAACTATCTTAAGTAACTAGATGTAAATAGATTCACACTTTTTAGTACCTGAATGAATTTTACCGTGGGTCAATAAAGATTAGTGTATTGTATTCGTATTGTTCTAAGGCTAGTTTGAAAATGAGCAAACCGAGGTGTCGCTGAATGTGTAGGGTTGTGATATAAATTAATCCACTCCATTTTGGATGACCAATCCTGTAGTTGTTCAAAAATGAGTTAAGCGTTTTTCTACTAGCCTTCGATGTCAAAGTTATAGTCCAGGTTTGTTCATATATCCAAAACGACAACCTAACAGAAAATTTAAGACTTACCACGTCTCCAGTAGAACCCTGAAAATAAGACAGAAATTAGTGTGACAAATTAAACAACTCAACGCAAGTAATTAGAAACGTTTAGTTATCCTTTACACTTCTCCTACTTTGTTGAATAACACCATAGCTTTTCAAACATTATGGTCATGTATCTTGCATATCATGGCAAATAATGTATCTCATAGAGCTCAATAAGCAAGCGTTTCTACAATGTTCTCCCTCACTGAATTACATTTTTTCAAAAATTGTTGGTTTTTGTTGTTTTAGACCACAAGCTGACATTCTCTTTTACGCTTTTTAAACATGGCAGTTTCGCCTATATAATGTATACATCGAACAGCAATCCCAGTCTACAATAATTAGGAATCACCTCACAAAGTTGTTAAAAATCAATGGGCTAGACGTCAGTGTTTTGTTTGATATCTCAAATATTTTTTAACATATATTTGTCGCTGCATTAGTAGTATAGTGTGGACCGCTTACTCCGTGAGAGAAATTGACGTCGATGACGTTAAAAGGCACTTCGTTTTAGATAAGGTGATTTCATGTTCTTCTTTTATGGTTATTTTTACTGGTTTGACAGGTTTCGATGATGTCATGGGTCATAACCCTATTTGGCGTGGTATGATTCGACGATGTCACGGCTGTTTTGATTGGTTTGAAGAATTTCAGAAAGGTTATTAGTTTTTGGACTCGTTTGAAGAAGCAGTCCGCTCCTCCCTAAATGCATCATTCATGAGTTCTGAGTTTAAGAACGAGGCGTAGCTCTCAACCAGTCTGGTATACTTGAAATTTTTGTTTGTTTCATCACCGCAGTACATTAGATGTTTTCGTAGACATAATCGGAGAATTTGAATTTGGAAACTCAATTTTTAGAACGAAAATGTATTCTAAATCCGCGAAAAAGGGTTTTTTTTTTCACGGTTGAAGTTTTCTTATCAACACCTCGTCGGGCCACCAACCACTATCAGGTCTGAATCGTTTTCACGTATTCATTTTTTTTACCTCTTAGGTTCTGCAGTTACATTCCATCTTTTTTGGACCGTTTTTGACAAAAATTAAGATTTTTGGCATAATTCTCACACAATCGAACTTTCACTGATGGTAATAGCCGTCTACGTTTCTGTTGCTATTGTTATCAGCATAATAACCCAACGAAGCAGGCCAGCTCATTCGAAAAACTTACCACATCTCCGATGGAGCCCAGGTCTCCCTCTCGCCCATGCATTCCAGGTTCACCCTAGAATCCAAAATGAAGCATAGATTGTTTATCTGAAGTAGGAAGAGAGTTTCTGTGAAACGACGGGCAGTCCATTTTCAAAAAGAAAAGATTACAAAATAAACACTCTCTATTGAGTGGTGCAAATTATCCATAGGGGATAAGACAAAACCTACTCTCTTAACTTGGTTCAACAACAATGAATACAGCTTACCCTTTCTCCTTCAGCGCCCACCTCTCCGCGAGGTCCTTCAACACCCACAGGACCCTGTGAGATACAAAGCTAAAAGTTACCTGAGTAAGAGTTACACTCCACGGCAGGAGATTCGAGAGGAATTGAAGAAAATTCCATACTGGTCGAATGAATCTTCAAATTTACCTTTTTTCCTTGAGGTCCAGCTAGTCCCTTTTTCCCAGGACTACCACGCTCTCCCTAAAAACCAGAGCAAGGAAAAATCTGTGAGTGCAAGAACAAATTCACAAATACAAAAACGAAAAAGGAATGATACTAAACCATTATCATTCAAAATGTCTCGCAGCCTCTTAGTCTGATTGGCTTCAATCCGTCAACTATTAATTCTTTATAACCAGCTGGCGCAAACCAGTTCGGAAGATACGCGCAACAGACAATCGTTGACGTCAGTCACTCTGTGATCAACGATTGTATATTGCCAATTCAGTAAAATCCAACTAGTGTTCTATTATCAATGCTGCGTTCTGATTGGTTGAGCTACTACTAGGCTATATTTTACAGCCCACTAGTAGCGAAAAGAGCCGGCTTTGAAAACCAAAACAATGGCGGCTGAATCGAGTTTTGCTAGCTAAAGTTGTTTTGTCTCGATATTTTTGACCAACTAGTTGGATTTTACTAAAACAATTATTCTTCGAGCCCGAATGGGCTCTGAATCAAAAGCCTAATCATTCAATTCACTCAGACAGCGGCGCGGGCAGCGTACCTGTTTTTAGCATCAGCGTCATAGAAAAAACGGCATTAGTTTTTCCAAACACCCTCCTCGATCTACAAAATTCTTCGTATCACACCCAGCCTTATTCAAAAATAGCTAGATAACAAACCACAACTCACCATATCTCCCCGCGCGCTAAACCCTCCTCGGGAACCTTTTTCTCCTGGAAGTCCCTGGTAACGAAACAGGCGATTATTTAAACTGAAAGCAAAAGTCGATTTGTTGAGCTGAGAAAGACTTAGTTGGTCAGTTAAGCGTTCCAGTTAACACAAATGAACGGTAGACAAGAGGGCATTCTTAAGCCACGCTTAGAAGCAGTTCCTACCTCGGCTCCTTCGGTTCCTGGGTATCCAGTTTCTCCAATTAAACCCTTTCCTCCCTAAAAAAGGTGCAGTTCAAATAAGCGATTAGGTGAGAACCGACGATAGATGCTGAGCTGGGATTGATGATAAATGAGTGAAAACGTCTGAAAACAAATACATATCTAAATACATTACCTGAGGTCCTCGAGAACCTTGAAACCCCCTTACACCAGGTGGACCAGCGCTTCCCTGAGATACCAAAATAACGTTAGAAAAGTGGTCTCAATTACACTAATATAAAATAACGGCCGTTCTTTAATCAAATAGAAAGTTCGTTTATTAGCCTGTTAGTTGTTGATGCCAATAGAACTACACTGTTGGAGACAGTTTTTTATTACGAATATTACCATAAACCATACAAGGTCCTTTGCATACCATGGGTCCTGCCTGGCCACTGATTCCAAGAATACCTTGAGCACCTGGTTCTCCCTATAATTTGAATAACAGTATTTGTCCTGAAAACTAAAGTCAGCTCTGCAAAATGCTAAAAACAACTCAGGAGTTAATGTCAAGCTTACATCTTAGTGGTTACTTGGAGATGAAGAATCAATTTAAGACTAACAAAAATAACCATCTTTATGGTTTGCGTTAAAAAGGAAATATTACCTTTTCGCCTCTCCCTCCACCACCTCCTTTAGAACCACGGTTTCCTTTCCCGCCCTTTAAGTAAAAAAACATATATTCTTCATTAGGTAATTGAAGGTTTATATACGTGGTTCGTTCCAATGTAAAGTATTTCATCTTACCGAAAGTCCCTCCAATCCCATAGCTCCACTTTGTCCTTTGGATCCACGAGAACCCTACAATTATCAAAATTTACGAGTCAGCCACTCAACAATCGTTTTCCTGTAACAATTTCAACCCACGATTAAAGATTCCTTGATTCGAAAAACGTCTGGTTAAAAATTTCAGAAAAGAATATTATTCAATCCAGAAACGATCTCGGAAATCATACTTAAGCTAAGGTACCGCGACAGATTTACATGTTGTAGCTGATGCACTTTGGTCTCGTAGGGTACTTTTATTGAGTTCGAAACAACGCGAAGGATAAAAACATGGAAACTATCATACTTTTAAAGAGGACACAAGGATGGCTAGCATTTTAACGTGGAAAACAAAATTAAATTGATGGAATTATCTCCTGCTATATCTTTTCTGTAATTCAAACTCTGTTCTCTGATAGTTCCTGCTTTCCTTTTCTCCGAAGGTTTCCACAAATCTAAGCCTTTATTACCTGAGGTCCAGGAGAACCATCCTTGCCTTCTTTGCCCTTTTTTCCACCTTCACCCTGAATATGAAATAACAAGTTCTTTTATAAACGCAACGACCCAAACAAATGTGGATAACACTCCTATGTCAACACCCAGAGGAAAGTATTTATTAACCTAAATGGACACCTCACTTTCAGTAACTCCAAAACAACAATATTACATAGTACGAATAGTAGTAAAGGAGAAATTGTCGAATACAGTCATCCGTAAATTCGTTTTGAACATCATGAATAAGGTAATTCAAAATGACATAGTCAGTATTTAACACTAATTTAAGTAGTCTTAAGGGGTACGAAAAATACCTTTTCTCCAGAGTCACCTCTCATTCCACCAACACCAGGGATGCCTGTAATACCCTATAGATACAAGTGAAAAAACAAACTAGCAATTAAAATAAACCCTGCTATATATTTTTCAAGTTTACCAAAGTGAAGACTAAACATACCCCGATACCCACGACTCCACGATCTCCAGGTGGACCAAGAGCACCAACTGAGCCCTGCAAACAAGAAACAAATATCTCAAGATAAAAAATTATTGCTCGCCTATAATAACAATAAGGGCAAACTGCAATCAACCCATATAAAAAAGAAACAGATTAAAATACAGTTATAGTCATTAGAACTTTACCTGACCTCCAGTAGCGCCTCTTTCTCCTCTTTCCCCTGGAGGTCCTAAAAAAGCCTTAAAATAGACAAGACAGATACTTCAGTTCTACGTTACGTTACGTTACGTTACGTTACGTTACGTTACGTTACGTTACATTACATTACATTACATTACATTACATTACATTACATTACATTACATTACATTACATTACATTACATTACATTACATTACATTACATTACATTACATTACATTACATTACATTACATTACATTACATTACATTACATACTAAACCGCCAGAAACTCCAGCCAGCTTAAAATGTCTTCATTTTCAGGTTCCTCTAAATAATAATTACCGTTCTTCCAGCGACGCCACGCCCACCAGGTTGTCCTTTCTCGCCACTGAGACCCTAGGAAAATTATAAAAACGAAATTTTAACAAAGGGTATAAGTATTATTCATGCCTGATATAACGATGGGTTATTTTAGAAAAGTCTGAACTTGCTAATGTCCCCTAACTTTTACCGGTCTGTATTCGGTTAACTGAAGTTACGTAGCAACATAAGCATTGACCTTTCGCCCTTTGCTTCCAGATGAGCCTCTTATTCCTTTCTCTCCAGCTTCACCCTGGAAGACGTAAACCAAAAACCAAAGAGAAAGTTAAAGCAAACCACTTAAGTGAATTACAATACGAACGTCGTATTTAATATCCAGCATTGTTCGCTGGCATTATAAATCCACGCAAAAGTTCTTATTTGGTAAAGGAATCAGACATGTTACCGTCTCTCCTATGTCGCCTCCTTCTCCAATTTCTCCAGGAGGTCCGGACTCACTACTCTGAAACATAAGAAAAGCGTTTTTATTTGCTTTTTCAGATTACAGCGATGAGAACAGACAAGGAAAATATGAAACTAAGCTAGTGATTGCTTTCACTCAAGAGTCGAGGGATTTGAGCCCAGTAGTCAGATCGTTGCTCTAGTGTGTACTCTGCTTATTGGCGCAATTAGTTTTCATTTTTATTTCCAACATGTACAAGCACACCACACATGCACAGTTGACTTAGGATACTGACCGTAGGGCCCGCGTCACCCACAGGACCCGGACGTCCTCGCAAGCCTTGCATTCCCTATGTAAAGAAACAAAGACCAATAAAACCACAAAATAAAAGACGAATCCTGAATGGGATGCTTGATCTTGATAGACGAAAATACATAATTGAACTGACTACGGGATTGAATTGTCAATTTCTTTAAAGCATTATACTGGGGTCGCATTTCTTTATTCGATTGAGTAATATTACTCCTGAATCTCACAATGTTGTCTTCGTTTCGGTTTTTCATTCTACTGCTACTCTTATGCTTCGTAAAATGCATTGTAAATGTCCGCGAGGGTGACGACAGGAAGCAAACAACATACCTCTGGCCCTTTCAATCCAGTAGCACCCCACCGTCCAGTATCACCATCTCCACCCTACACAGCAATAAATAATAGGCGTCTATGCAATGATAAAATAGAAGAGAGAAACGTTCTACGGCAGGATTATAGAGGACATATCACGACACCTTTTGTCCTTGGATTCCGTGAGTGCCCATTAAGCCTGGCAAACCAGAATAACCCTGGGGAAGGCGAGAAAACCAAACAAGTTAAAATTAAGACTTTGAACACGCGTGGGAATATGTCACTGCAGCATTTTACATCAATAATACCTCTTTTCCAGATTGCCCTTGATTTCCAGATACTCCCACGTCTCCTACAGTACCCTGAAAGATTAGCAAAATTAAAAAGTTTAAAGAAGGGTACAGAAAAGTAGCGGAAACCATAGTGAGTAGTAAGAATCAACTCACCTTCAAACCTCGTTCTCCTTGAGGGCCTTTGGAACCTGGTGCTCCAGCTTCACCCTGACAAACAAGTACAGTAAATTCAGATTTAAAGATTTAGAAACAAAACCAGCACAAGCAAGATATAAAGACACTGATATTTTCGTTCAGTGTATTACATGATTTAGTTACTGGACATGATATGGGACAGATTTACGTGCTGTAAAGCTTTAGTTAAAGCACGTAAAAAATCAAGGGCGCATATCGACCTAGAATCCCTTATATTTTCTAATGTTTCAAATTTTGAGCTTGATTCATTTACCTTAATTCCCCGTGTTCCGTTCCTTCCTGATAGCCCTGGTGGTCCTGGTGCACCCTTTGATATAAACAAAAAACAGTGTAACGGTCTCTTGTAGTTGTTAAAACAATTTCGGAGTATGGCTACAAAATGTAGCACGCTGTTAATTACCGGCCGCAAGAAGCGCGACTTTCAAGAGAGACAAAAACAAGAAAGACATTAAGAATTAGAGAAAAAAATATATCCAGGATATTCACCCCGGGGGTTAAAGGGAACAAACTAAGAATATCGGGCATTAACTAAAAACACTTCTGTCTTATTTCAAGGTAGAGTTAAATTTTTACAGAGCGATGACCATTTTTAAGTCCGTTAAATAGTGTAAACAGAGACGTAGATTTAACATTTTAAACTCTTATTCCACACCTTCTAACAAATAGTAATACAAGTTAACTACGCTATATTCTTGCTTCTGGGAAAACCTTTTCTATCAGGCCGTGACCGCGACAACTAGAGCAAACATCCCTGCTGGCCCTAATTAACATTTGGTGGAGAACCCAGGTGTTCTTGCAAGCAAAGACCATGAATAAAAGCTACTTACAAATGGCCCTCGACTCCCAGGTGGACCCTTTGCACCGGGCAAACCGTCATCTCCCTTAAAGAACAAAAATCATAAATGTCATAGTTACGCATGGTCATTCTGGTGAAGATTAAAAAGATAAAGCGGCCACAAACCTCTTCACCGTGAGTCCCTGTGGGCCCTGGTAAGCCAGTGGGTCCATAATAGCCCTACAAAATGATGCACATCGTCAGAAATTACGAGAATTAATGTCTTACGACTCTAGGGTAGTCCTTAAAATTGTAACAACTGGGTGAGGAGCAAGGTCAGGAAAGTGACTGAAAGTAATGCTATGGTCTCCGTCAGCTTAGTTGAGGAATTACTGGCAAAAGGATCCGTCGAAAAGTCTGAAACGATTTAATTAATTTCAATTTTAAAAACCTTCAGAGCAATACTAAAAACAACGCTACAGGCAAAATAACCAACCTGATCTCCATCAGTCCCTGCCAGGCCAGGATTACCCAGTGGACCACGCGGACCCTATGATCATGGATCTAAAGTCAATATTGATAATTCCAGTATTACAAAACTGGTGCGATATCTTTCAACGATATTTACACGTTTGGCAAGGATTTCGTCTACATGATTGGAGACTATCTTGACGTCTATGGGATTACTTAACGTCTATTCAAATTTTACAAGTAACAGGTTAAATTGCATTTCTTTACCTGTGGCCCCGGTAAGCCAATCAGTCCCTCGAATCCTGGAGGACCCGTAATGCCCTGAAAAGGAGACAAAAATTTTTATCACCTTTTTAATAATTGCCTGTCGGTTTGTATAGGTAAATATCATAGCTAATAAGCATTAAGATAGTCCAGTTCTCATTTAATAATAATACAAGAATTTATATAGCGCCATTTCCGTGAGCTCACTGGCAACATTGCAGAGAAACTGTTAGGGTTACGTGATTTATTTCTTGCTCTTTTTTTTAATAAAACTAAATCATTCGCCATTTGCACATCTCCCATAATATACCTCGTTTGCCCCCCAAAATTTTGCATAACCTTTGTTTTTCATTTCTTCTGGGTATTACAGCCGTACCAGGAGAAATGGAAACAATGCCTATTCAAAATTTGGGGGGGAGAGGGGGCGGGGGTCGCAAACAAGGTGCATTTTGGGAGATGTGCAAGTGGCGAATGCTGTGACAATAACATGTTAGAGATGGCATGTTGATGAATCCATTCAGTTCCTTACTACAACTTGCAAAAAGGGTTTGTAGATTTGTAGGCAACTTACGGGATCACCTGCGCTTCCTTCTTTCCCATCCTCACCGCGTGGACCCTGCAATAAATATGTCTCCCACTAAGATCAAACAAGCAATTTCTAAAGCTTCAATAACGTTGATAGTCCTGGCTTTGTATTATGTGAGAAAGAATTCAGTTGGGAAGATATTGAGAGAGGAGGGAATACCTTTTCACACACGAGTACGACAGTACGGCAGTTTTCTCTTTGATAATTTAGTCCAAATTGACATCATATAAAGTGAAAACTAGTCTAAAAGTAAAACGTTCAACATCTTTAATAAAGATGCCATGCTTAAATTGTCGGGGAACGTGATCATTTATAAGAAATATGTCAATAAGGACTGTCATACAGGACATACCAAATGAAATACATTTTCTGTGTTGCATGTTCACTTTTTGTTTTATTTTTACAAGAAGTGCTCAATTGTTTTTATACCGTCCCCCAAATATCGGTTTGAAACTGCTATCAGATATAACACTGAGACAAAGTTCTACTCTATAACTGTCTTACAGAAACCTGTAACGAAGTCCAAAAGCTCTACGCATTTGCAAGTCGGACTCTTCTCTTTCTTTTCTCCCTAGGAAAGACAAGTGAAGACAGATTAAGTACCAAGATCGATAGGAGTAAAGGAGAAAAGAAGTGAAGAGTCCGATGCCTCCTTATAAGAGCTGCCACAGTTTGTTCTTGGATTTCAATCGCAAATTCTTCTTCTTTGAAATATCTACCAAATTGTGATCAACAACAACAACAACAACAGAAGTAAACACAGACTGCTATTATGTTAGGAAAACAATTTTACGGACAGAGCCATTCTTCATTGGAAGCTGTTAAATGTGCTTGTGTGGCAGCCGAATAAAGAGGTGTTACTTTTGTCACGACTTAACAGTTAATTGACTTGGCAAAAGTAACTATTCGGATAAATAAAATAGCTGAAAAAGGAAAGCGAAGCTGAATGTAATTTTTGGGGTGTAGTAACGTGAAACTTGACTAAATGCGTCAATTCCACTACATAAACTAAAACAGTGGTCAGCAAGAGCAGAAGAATGAGATGAAGTAGTAAGAATGATGTGCAGTTAGTGATGGACGCAATTAAAGAGTTCTACATAAGACATCTAACTACAATCATCAAAATATTTTCTCACCATCAATCCATCAGCACCTGTTTCGCCAGGGGGGCCAACAACACCCTTTAGGAAAAATATGGCAACAGAAAAACTATTTTAAAAACCAGTTGAGTAATTAGACGTGATCATTGTATTGATCTAAAAATTATTTAAAAGAAACCGGCAAAATGGTATTTAATGATAGTACTGTAACAGATATAAAGAAGACCTTTTCACTATCAGTTACAATAAAAAGATAAAAAGAAAACATTAAACGTTCAATTATCTCTACACACAATCATTCTAAGGTATCTTCCAGCGTTAACAAGGCTTTTTTTCAACATTTTAGGTCCCTAAAGTTTTTAATGAATAAATCTGTTGTTATGAGGGTGATTCACGCATTAAAGGTCCTTAATACAGGTTGATATTTCAGCTCTAATTGAAAAATGGACAATAGTTCTATTACAAAAAGACATTGAAAAGCGGCTCTACGAAATATAAATTAAACTTACCAGTTTTCCTTGGTCACCGACTTTGCCCTGTAATCCTTTGGCGCCTACTTCACCCTGATGAGCAAATTTCTGATCAGTAGCCATAGTTACAAAAGTTTATGAAAAGTGTTTTTGAAACTCATTTCGTTAAATATGTACTAAGGTTTATTTACTTGGCTATTTACAAAGCAAAATATCGTTACACAGCTCATGGAGTATTACCTGATCTCCTTGAGGTCCACCTTCTCCAACTGGTCCAGGGGTTCCAGTAGCTCCCTTTAAAGTACCAAAAACCAGTTACAGATCACAAATTAAGAATATAATTTAGCACCTGTTTTGATTATGCAACTGACTACAAAGAGAAAAAAAGAATGGTGAATAATTGGCGGAATGAAAGGAGAACTTGGATACGCGAACGAACAAAACACAAGAGAAATGATTGACTGATGATAAAAAGAAGAAATGGCAGTAACTTAAGAGAAAGGAAAATATAAGATTAAATAAATGGGTGAATGAGTGAGTCTGGTAATTTTTTGGCAATGTAAGCCTAATATACTTCAACTAACAGGGAATAATGCATAAACGCAGAAACACAGCCCTTACATTTCTTCCTTTTGCACCATGTTGGCCTTGGTCGCCAGGTTTCCCATGAAGGCCCTACAAAAATTACCGAAAAAAGCGTTATCCCTTAACGATAATAACAGTTGCTCACATTTTAGTTGTAAATTTCTCTTTCTAGATTTAAGGTTAAAGTATGCATACCCTAGGTCCAGGTTTTCCTTCCTCACCAAATGTGCCGTTAGGACCTATAAATCCCTGAAACGAAAACAACCAATAAACGATTGAAGTTTAAGTATTAATTTATAAAATAACTAAGATAGTACGCGCGCTCTGATTGGCCGAGAGGAGTGTTTGCATGAGAGTATGTAAACATGGTTGTGGCGTCAAGTTGTTTGGTTTTTCGCGCGCTAATCACGCAAGCACAAATTTGAAGAAGTTTTCGAGTTCAAAACTCAAAAAGTTTACTTTATTTACCCATTCCTTCGTCGGCTGAAACTTGGAAAATCGTTACAAAGAAGGTGTGTACATTTTTCTTCGCTTAAGCTGACCGTTTTAAGCGAGAAAAATCCGTATTTTGCAAAGCATCTTTTTGCAAAACAAGAACTGATTACGCGTGCAAGACTTCGTGGACAAGATTTTGCGACTGGTAAGAATTTTTCTTTTAATCAGAGACATACACAGAGTTTTGCGTTTTTTTCTCGGGAAAGTTATTTTATAAAAACAATAGAAAACTTTTTTCCTGTGTTTGCATAGCCTGATATAAACACTCGAGGCGTTGGGAGAATTCTCGACAGTTATGCAAACCCTCGACTTCGTCTCGGGTTTGCATAAACTGTCTCGAATTCTCCCAACCCCTCTCGTGTTTATATCAGGCTATGCAAACACGGAAAACGTTTTCTATTGCTTAATTATTAAATCCAATTTAACAAGTCAACTTGCACATGGCTGATAGGGACAGCGACAGCAAGTACGTTCATTTTGACAGAAATGAAATACACCGTTTTTCACACCATCTTACCTCAGGTCCTCTTGGTCCAGGATCACCAAGAGTCCCTCTAGCACCAGGCTTTCCCTAAGACAAATATTACATCCATCGGTAAACTGGCTATTTACCAAAAACAAATTGCTTTTCATTTCTGAATATGTGACCATCCCATTACACAAGGACAGTTAAGAATCATAAAGCGTTCAAACAAACAAGCGTTCGAACAAAAACAAATCTCATCACTACAGATAATCCCAAAAGACGCTGACAGCCAGAACTAGAATCAGAACTAGAATGTCCTCGAGGCCAAGAATGCTTTACACGAGACTTTTAGCAAAACACAAAAATCGCGATACAAAACGAAAGCAAAAGCGAGGTGACTTTCTATTTTTTTATAAGGCGAGCGCAGTTAAAAAATGTAGACATGATATATAGTATCTACAGCTGTATGGCTCTCAGTGAGACACAAATGTAATGGCTTATTTTTGACACCTTCAAGAAGTAGAAATATTTCCAAATATGTCATACCATTAGACCCTGTGGACCAGGCTCTCCAATAGTGCCATCTGAACCCTACAAATAAGAATAAAAGAAACTATGGAAACTGCAAAATATGCCACAAACTGGCTTCTTCTCTGAATTATTTTTTCTTTGTTGTTGAACACGTAAGTTATTTCTGAGTATTCCACTTCATATAAAATGCAGCAGTAGTTAATGAAAGCAGTTGTAAAACGTTCTTGCCTTTTCTCCATGTAATCCCATGTACCCGTGTCGGCCCTTTCTACCAGGATCTCCCTAAACAGCAAGAAATGAGCACATATAAGCCTATTAGTGTTATGTTTGCCGCTACTTACTTTCTCCCGTGAAAGAACCATGCGCATAAGATCTCTGTTCTACAAGACTCACATTTAGGCTCTTAACTCCTTTATACTCGTGAAATGGTGAATTATGAGATAGACAAATAAAAAACATTCCAAAAATCAAAAACAGAGAGCAAGGCAACGTTCTACGGAATCACTGATTATTGGGTTGCTTAACCAGGCAGGTGGAAAAATGCGCAAAACAATCCCAAGAGATTTTCACTTTGCACTCAATCTATACCATGCATTTTGTTTTTACATTTTTTCTCCTCGCAGACTCTTGGTACTTCTCTCAGTCGGGCTATAGCAA
The DNA here is from genome assembly GCF_958299795.1 of Porites lutea. Taxonomy (NCBI): domain Eukaryota; kingdom Metazoa; phylum Cnidaria; class Anthozoa; order Scleractinia; family Poritidae; genus Porites; species Porites lutea. The sequence goes on from NC_133205.1 coordinate 27,594,504, forward strand.
AAAAAATTTATCATATTACTAAAAAAGAAGCGTACTCTTTCTCCACGTCTTCCACGGAAACCACGGCGACCGATGTCTCCCTAATAAAACAAAACAAAATTGATCATCATGTCTATAATGGTAGCTGGGTGTTTTCCTAACATTGTTTGTACCGTTGCAAAGCAAATGAACCTTATCTCCCTTGTTTCCTTTAAGGCCCGACATTCCAGGTTCACCAACAGGACCCTAGACAATAAAAAAAATGGGAAGCTTTAATGGTATAGAAACACAATCTACGTTTAATATTAACTCACTACGTTAGGTGACTAGACCTGTTATCATGCCAAAAGTAATTCGTTTCATCGCATCTTGTTTAATACAACCAAGTGAGGCTGTGAATTTGAGTAACAGCTTACCAACGTTCCTTTAAGACCATGTGTTCCAGCTCTTCCTGGCTTTCCAGGCATGCCCTAAAATAATGACATCATTTATGTTAAATTTTGAGATCTTTCATGACACAAAATGCTGCTGAGGAATAGAATTAATAGAGCAAGGTAAAACAATGAAGGATATTTTACCTTGAAATGTGTTTCGTTGTCTGAGTACCACCGAAACTTTGTCACAAGGTAATTTCCAGTACGTTAAGTAGAGTGTTGTTGTTTCCTCTACGACATCACCTTTCTTTTGTTGAAGTGGCTGTCAAAGCATGGTCAAGTAGGTAACGATTTGCGACAATTTTTGTCACCAGTCAGATGAAAACTAAGACTTTAAGAAGCCACGACATACTAAAGAATACACGCTGACTGGTAGCAGGTCTTTTTGAGAATCCTTTAAATCATGCTGACATTCAGTATCAATGCCGAACACATTAATACCAGAAATGATCCATTTTTGAGCTACCACGGTCATTGAACATCTTGTTCAGTGATATCGCACAGCTTAATTATATGCCCCGATGTTTTTTGTAACTTACTTAAGGTGGCCTGCTCAGTTCTGTGGTTGCTCTCCATAGAGCTGCATGGCTTTAGTTCGTGAGCATACATGTTGACGACGTGAAAAATGAAGATCCTGTTATGGAACACTGATACTTATCCCAAAACCCACACCTGAAACACGCTGACCGTCTTTTTTAAGCGTTTCAGGTTTAGACAAGAAAACACTTTGAGTGTAACAGCAGAATAGAGGTGAATTTTTCTGTTGAAGTTATGAGAAAGGTAAATCACGTTTTGTTTAACAAGATATTTCCATGTATGCTTCCATGACAGCATAAACATCAAGTTCAAGATGTACCTTGTGACCTAGCAATCCTCGAGAACCTTTGCCCCCTGGATCTCCTGGTGGGCCCTATAAAAAACAGACTTAAGTTACACGATGACAGCTAAACATCATAATACAACGTGCGCTAGTTTGTCTCACCAATAAAAACCTAAGAAAGAAAACATGTACTGATCTTACCCTTGCTCCTGGTAAACCTTGTTCACCTCTTATTCCAGCCGGACCAGAAATACCCTAGTAAACACAGTAAAGAGGTAGTCAATCCAGCTGATGCATCTGATGGTAAACTTGTGGTTAAATTTCTTAAGTGGACGCTTATTAAGGGCAGACATCTCTCTGAACACAACTTCTGAAGGTCACAGTAAGTTCACAATTTAATCTCAGATGAACACCTCTGAAGGCAGGAAAACTGTGTTTTAAAAGCATTTATTTGTCATTTTGAGTTACATGTAGATACAGCACAGATTTGAACAATAACGTGACTGCCAGAAGCAAAACTATCCTACTGAGTATGCTAGGAAAACTGTTATCCCATGTAATATAATACCTTATGCCCTTTTTCACCATGTCCTCCCTTAGCACCTTTAACACCAGGAATTCCCTGGAAACAGAATATAAATGGTTAACAAAATATGAAAATCATAACCATAGGCCCCGTTCGCACTACGACAAAAAAAAAGAGTTTGGCCTTCGCCAAAAAACAATAATGAAATTTTTGTAACCACCAACATTTTGTTTTTGCAACCTTGTTCGCATCCGAAACAAGCAAATTTTTTCGTATAACCAGAAACGTCAATTGAAGAAATTCTAATTGGTCATGCAGGCAAAATAAGATGACCCAACGAAGGATAACTGTCAAGGAACAAAGGATTTTGTCACCTGGAAAAGAACTGGAGGCCTCCAAAACTTCACGATGGCATCGTTGAAGTTTGGTAACACCTGAGAAAATTTTGGTGGGTGGAAAAGATCGTTCGCACTAGAAATGGCATGCTGTTGACAGATTTTTTTGGAAAACAAACAAAATTTTGTAGAGTGCAGACAGGGCCATACCAAAAACAAGCACACGCCCATGACGCTGTATAATTCAGTACTCACCAAGACCTCAAAACACAGCTTTGGGGTGGCTACTACTACTTCTAGATCGTAATCTTCAGGTAGCTAAGTGCCTACAAAAACTTTTAGGCTCACTTCGGCTGGTTTGTAGCTGATCTCATGGCAGATATGTTGGTTCACAAGAACAAAAGCATTTCCCTTCTCTGGGAACTTAGATCTGTTTTCATGAATATTCTACGAAAAAACATTTGTGCCTGAGGCTTTACTGGCTACTTAGCTATCTGACCCTAAAGGTGCTTTATTAAAGTTGAACAACCGCTTAAGAGACTTACAGCCAGTTTTAAACTGGTATTGAATCAAGCACAGGTATAGGTTAAAGTGCTTAATCACCACAAAAATCATAAAACTGTTCCATTTGTTGTTACGTGATACTTTGCCGCTTCTGATCGCGAATTTGGCCATCAATCCAGACTTGTCTACAAATGTATTTAACACCTATGACTTAATGACATCTGGATATATTAAAGTTGGAGCAAAACTGTTCTTTTATTCATAATCGTCTCTTGGAACGCCAGACTTATTTTGAAACGCTGAAATTCAATGTATATCAGCAACAAGAACTATGATGTCATCAGCCCGGCAATACCACAGGCATCTTTCAGGAAAAACACCCTCCATTTTCTTGTTATTCTTTTATAACTCTATCTGCCAATATCCACACTCAATATCCAGAGTAGAGAAACACCTTAAACCTGACAAGACGTGTACTACTCCTTAAAATCCTCCACAGTTGTGCTTATCACCCTGTAGACATTCATCAGCAACGTAGATGAACAAATTACCTGCTTGTAGTCAATTACATGGTCCCTCAAGACGTTCACGCCTGACAGGCTCAGTAACAGTACCAATCCAAGGCACAAGGCGTAGCATATGTGACCAAATGCTCTAGCATGGCCTCCTTTAAGAGGGCCTCTTAAAGGACACATCCACTTCAACGTATTTTTTTCTGTTGTAGTTTTACAAAAAAGCTGGAACCACAGGACTTCTACCTCCATACGCAAGAATTTCATGGTTCCAGGTTCGTTACCTGTATGGACTGCCCAGCCAGTTGAAAACACTCGACTAACTAAACGTAGCATAAATTCTATGGTCTCAGTATCTTCCATATCTCTCAGATAAGAGCTCACACAAACAGCTCGCTCCAACGTAAATAACGCACACACCACAAGTCACATTTATCTTGTAAACAGTTTTTATGGAAAAGAAATGTTTTTCAGGCACTATGGCTCGTCGAATATAAGTTATACACTTCAGTGGTATACAAAATACCTTTTTGCCTTTTGCTCCAACGAAACCACGACTACCGGGCGTACCCTAGCCATAAAATAACACAACAAAGTAAGCACAGTAGCGATCCATTATTTAAAAACATTGGTGTAGTTACTACCAGCTTTTAGAGAGCTTACACCACCACGACGGCGGCGGCAGCCAGGGCGTCAAAGAGCAATAGGTTTAATAAGGAAACAACAACTCTTCACGCACATCACACTTTTACATATGTTCGGTGAGGTTTCCTAGTTTCACGACTCTGGAAGACGTTAACATATAACGACAATTTCTAAGCGACGTTTTTGCTGCTGTGACCGTCGCAGTTGCACAACCTCCCTGTTATAATGAAATTGCGCTACCTATTTTCAAGAAGGCAGATCTTAAATGAATATTTCCAATAAGAGCTCAGTTTGCAAAAAAAAAAAAAAAAACACAAAGAACAAAACACTTGAGCCAAACAACCACAGATTAAGTGCCTTCTTAAAATAACAAACAACATTTCAGAATGTCATTAAACATTATTTTTCAACCTTGAAACAACTTAAGTTCTGCTATTTTACTTACTTCGCGTTAGCATAATTATATAGTATTTTGGTGTTTGCTAGTCTGTCAATGTGCAATGCCGCATAAGGAACATTACAATTACTTAAAACAACAACTGTAAAACAAACTGTAGAATCATTGAAACATGTTTTCTTACTTTTGCTCCTCTTTTACCTAGGTGCCCTTCGGGTCCGTGATGTCCACGTTCTCCCTGATAAATTGGTATGACGAAAGCAGTCAGGAAAAATTCTCACTATTACCTAGATTTTAGATGGTTCTGGGTTAAACATGTAGATGCACTGTGCTCAAATTTAACACTACTATTATTTATGAAAAAATAATAGTAGTGTTCCACATTTGAAACAAGAAATTCACTGACCGATTAACTCCACCTTTCTATATACGCCTATGAATATTACATCTCAGGCTTGTTACAGTTTTACCCACTAAACGTACAATGAGCATGACCTGTTGTCCTTAGAGGTAACTTGACTCCAACGTGCTTTAGAAAGATATCAGTAGCCCGTTTCACGTATTTTTTTGGCCCTTAGTTCGTGCAGTGGGTGGCTATTCTGCTGCTCCACACCTTTTTTTTAAATTACCAACTAGAAAACTATTTCGAAATTTATTTATACATTTTATTTATGCATTTAGTGTCGAGTGTACATTTTCTTTTGCACGTCCTGTTTTCTGACAATAGCAAAGAAAAAAGAAGGTACTAAAATTAATTTGCATTTAGGAAGTACAACCATAAACTGCCGCGAAAAGGATGCAGTCCATGAAGTTTACATTTGCAGTTTGACACTTGCCTCATGTCCAGGAAATCCTCTAGGACCTGGAGGCCCTTGGGGTCCCTTAAAGAAAATAATAGCAATTACATTTATTGAATAATAGGAGTGATCTAATCCTCACGCTAAGTAGAATATAAAACGTTGCGTGTTTATTCCCTTATTGGTCTGGAAGGAGGCAATAAATGCCGATTTCACCTAAATCTTGTCCAGACTTCTCTCAAAACCTTCCCTTGCCACCTTTTGAAGCTGATCAGGCTGTTTCTAGTCACTGTCCGGCCAAAACGCTGTTTACAGATCAAGCGCTTCTCGATCTTTTGTTACTGGTGTTAAATATCAGCCTCTGAAGTCCGGGGATGCGCAGAAAGTAAAATTTCGAGTTCTGGGGTTTAAAAGTGACACGAGTTTACCTATTTCTTTCATTCCTTCTGTCCTTCTCGGTATTTTCATTGGAATTTTTGGGTCAACGTCATATATTTATCTGCGTTTTTCTCCGACCTGTATGACTGAATCGTGTTCATTCCGTTAAGGTTCGAAAGATTTCTCCCCCCTTGCACAAGTTGAATGTCTATCTTGTTGGTGCCCGTTGAAACTAATGACGTCACAAGCGGTAAAACGGACGTACACACACACACATACCCCCAAATTATTGGTTGATTTATGATTGGTTGTCTGGAAATCCCTCCTTTATGATTATCTTCTGATTGTATCAGATGTTGAAAGGAGAAAGGTACATGGAAAAGCCCAAATGGTATTACACTGACTGGCAGTCTCTTCCCAGCTGGTTTCTTTATTATTTTGTTTATCTTTATGAGTACAGTATATTCGATTGCTTATGAACATTACCCAGCGCTACACCAGAATTTCTTGGCGCCCTCAGGAATTTCTCTCAAAATAAACGACCTCCGTTGATAACAGCATTACTTTATTGTCTACAGAGAAAGAACGTGAAACTGGTATATGCCCACTTTAAATTCAAATGTCAAGCACTTTGTACTTACAGGTTTTCCTGATTGTCCTGGGAGTCCCATGGATCCGCGGGAGCCCGGAAAACCCTTGAACACAAATGAAAGTGAGAATAAAGGAATAACATTTTGCAAGTGAAACAAATTTATTGAATCCACACTTACTATGGGTCCTGGATCTCCAGGGTCACCAGCCAGGCCTGATTCACCCTATTAAAAACAATGATAAAAACACAGTACAGCAGTTCGCCGAAATGGCTACTTATCGTCAATTAATTTAAGATGCCACGTTCAACAGCTGAGTAAAAATGAAAAATGTGTACTTCCATTATTCTGCAGGCAGTCGTAGAGTAAAGTGCTAACTTATTGATACCTTAACAAAGGAAAACACGTATTTTTTTTTCAGATGACCATGCACTGGTAAATATGAATTGCCGAAAACACCCTCACCATGTTTCTCCGTTTGGATGTCTCCAATCATCTGACAATTCTACGATTTGGATGCGTATGGCTATTTTCTAGAACCAAACAATATAAAGGATGCACAGCACACTGACAAGTTCCACACTGCAAAAATTTACAGCGCCTATACCTGAGCACCCTCAGCTCCTTGAAGTCCACCCATGCCTAGTTCACCTGGATCTCCCTGAAATAAAGGAAAGGGAAAACCTAAAAATTACAAGGCAGAGAGTTCAAGTTATTTTTTAATCACAGGTTGGATAATCTATGTAATAACACTTGAGCAATTGTACAAAGTTATGCCAAACACAGATATTTAACAACATGACTTGTAGACGTTCTATACTCACTAATGGTCCTGGGAGCCCCTTTAGGCCTCTCCTTCCAGCACGACCCTAAAAAGTATGATGTTCTCCTAAGTTCATATTTACTAATAATAAATGATTACTTAAACTGTGTTTAAGTTGAAATTCCCACGTTTTCACGAGTATGCATATCCTGACTTTAACTTAAGTGAAATTGCAGTGTGTTGTACTTTGCGGGCAGAAGAAATAACAATTGCTATCTTAGGAAACAGGGTCGCATCCTGTGCTCACATTCATACGCTTGATGCTACCATGACTGTCAAACAATACCCTACGAACCTCTCCACAACGTCCACCTTGGGGACTGAAGAAAATTGCCGTTGTGGGGAGGTAGGGGTGTAATATGACAACTTTTTTTTAGGGGAGTACGATTTATTTACTGGGCCAAGTTCTTGCTTACTGTATCCCATAAAGGTAATTCAATCATAATAATGTATAGAGATAAAATACCCAAAGAAACTTGATGTTTTGAATCAAAATGTTAATAAAACGATCAAGGTTCTCAACATTCGTTACACGTGTTGTCGACAATTTATGCTTGCTGCATCAGTATAGATAGAACACAATCAAGACTCAATCAAAATACGATTGCCGCGATTAATCTTCAACGCGCCATACGAATCAATTCTTGACCTTTTCACAAGTTGCTGAAAAAACTGGCCCTTGTTGAGAGGATATTTTGGTGTTTGGGGACGCACTTTAGTGGCCGTTGCTGTTGTAGAGAGGTTAAAACAAGAGCCAATGAATGGACTGTCCGCCGAGACAAAATAAAATTGGCCATTAGTGATGGTTCGACTGTACTCTAGGAAAAAAGTTAACAGGTGTACCTTTTTTTGGTAGCTCCATTAGACTATATGTCTTTATTCTTTTGTTTTATTTGCAAGACACGGCAATAATTTCAAGAAACATAAAAAACAAGCACAACTTATATTTTTACTAAAATTGTTGGGGTCTGGTATTTCAACTGTGAACATACCATCTACCCATCTTTACCTGATGTCCAACAAATCCAGGGTCTCCTTTAAGTCCAAGAGTGCCCTGCAGAAAACATGAACTATTTTCTTACTGGGAAAGGACAAGAGACTGGCTAATTGTCACAATTAGTCTTCTTTTACCTTACTTTTGCCATTTTTACAATTAAAACTAATATTTTACTGGTTGATTTAGTTTGAGGGCAACACATTCATTATCCTAGAGGCCTGGGAGAGGTGGGGGAAGGGAAATCCGCTATTTAATTTGTGCAGTATTTCCCCCCCACCCCCAACCTCTTTCCATCTGTTAGGTTGCTCTTATGCGAGCTGATATAGCTTGAAGAGGAGAGAATTTCCTACCTTGTTAATAATGTGGCTTTGAGATGAGCAATTCTTGCCACCTCTGGGGTCATACAGGAAGTCAGGGAAATCAAGAATGGTCTCTTTTTAAAAGTCTGGCTTACCTTCTCACCTGGAGGGCCATGGACACCATGTTTTCCACGCATGCCAAGTGGGCCCTGACAAGACAGACAACTTGTTAAAGAAAGAGGCAAAATTAACAGTTGGAAGAATTTGCTGAAGCTTATTTATTTCAGGAGTCAGTAGTCAGTATTCTAAAGTGACTATTTCCACAAAATACATGAAGAGCTATGTCTGTTCTTTCACTATTTGTTTAAACAATTCCCTGACCTTTCTTCCTCTGTCACCTTTAAATCCCTTTGGTCCTACTGCTCCAACTGCTCCCTAACAAGATGCAAATACAAATGAAAATAGTTTATGTTCCAGTTTGGTTGCCACGTGTAGTGACTTTGCTCTCTAAACTTATTAATCTCTCCACCCTATGGTTGCATTGAAGCTAAGACGTGACATTAGCTTATTCTAATTTGTCATGCATTATGTGCTTTTGCCGTCACATTATTGGTAAGAGTTGCTCATTTGCATCCTTCTTTATGGTAAATCTGCAGGGTGAATTCAAATTAATAACAGCAAGTTACAGGCAAACCAATTGAATTATTGGGCTTCATGACAGAAAATAAAATCCTCTTCGTGGTTCAGGTAAAGATTTTGAAACAAGTGTGGTTTAAGGCAAGAGATGCCAAACATTCATCATTGTTTTATAGTATACTAAAGCAAAAGGAAAAACGTTAAACCACTTGAACTGTTTTTTAAGATGGCCATAAATCCCTGAAGTGTCAAAACACTTCTCTGTCAATTTGGCTTTCATGTAAAGATGTTTTGTATCATATGAAATTACCATATTCAAATAAAAAAGAATCAATTAATCAGGCAATGAAACTGTTCATGCCCCTAAGTTGAAGCGTACACCCCTCAGCTAATGTACATATTGTGTAGCTGACTCTGGGTTCCAGCTAACATCATACACGCAAAACAGGAGGGCCCTGGTGCTACCTTGGGGCCATTGCCTAACCTTGAATGGGCTGGGCTTATGCTTCACTCAAAATGCCTATGCCTTATACAGGGACACGTGGATACGGAGATGGCATTTTTTTTATTGCTGTTGATTATTAAGCAATTATTTTAAGAACTCCAAAAGGAAAAAAGTAATCAACCAATAGCACCAACCCATGCCAGTCACCTTTCATTCTGACTAGCCTGGATACAGTCTGAGGTTTCCTATTACCTTTGCACAATGTTTATCATGCCACTATGGTAACATCCCTATTGTACTTTATGAAGCAAAAGAAATACAGGACATCTGCGGGGAGGGTAATTCTGGCACAACACCACACATATGTTGTCAAACCCAGTGAATGCCCCCCTAACCAAACAATAACCTTGCATTATATAAATAGAACAAAGGGCCCAACGTACAGGATGTCCTGGTGATTCAATAACCCTCATTACTCTTGTAATCACAGGACCCTTGGTATTTGAATTACTTCCAGTGGGACTCTATAATTGACAAGATAAAACAAGATAATTTTTTATGTAATAAATTACTTCAACAGAGACTTACTATGCTAATACACCTCCAGAGCTTTCACTCTTATTACATGTGATCAGTCAAGCATGAAGGTTAGATGCGAATGTATTTCTCAGGGGCACCCAAAGTCAATTTTTGGAAAATATCTGTTCGAAGACGATTTGAGAACTAGAATTTTCGGAACATTTGCTGTAAAATTTCTTGCTTGCCTGCCTCTCCTAGGATTTTTGAACATCTAAAAAATGGTATAATTGCCATTTTTAATGGAATTTTTCCCTAAAAAGGTCACCTAGAATTTTCGGGAGCCGTTTTTCTGGCAGAAATTTTTGAAAAGGTAAGTTTTGATCCCTAAAATTTTTGGATCACTACACTTTCAGATAAGAAATCCAAGCAGATGAAAGATTTTGGGGGATAAAAATATGCCTATATCTGATCTAGCTACCATTTAAATGGTATTTTTAAGTGATTTTGAACTATATTCTCGATGTATGCCCCTGATTTTTTACCTTTACTCCAGAAGGAGCTGGCATGGCAACCTACAATAGGAAAGGTAACAGATATCAATTTGAAATGAAGTACCTTAATTAGTGAAAAATAAATAAGGGGCCATAAATTAGGTTTAATTTTGATAGTTTACTGGTACTGAACTTTGAAGAATATACTGAAATCACTTATATACCTAAATCTGGACACCGTCTCTTTCACAAAGCCCCCAATATCAACCACCCCTCCACCTTCTCATAAACAAAAGTCCACCTAGTCCAAAATTATACTATGGGTGTGGTTCAGGACATTATAGAAAGTGTTATATGAATTACAAATTCTCTTTTTTGATGAAAATAAAAGAGTCTTGTCAGTAATACTGGAGATTTGGTAACCGGTATGGGAGACCAGGAGATTTGTGCTCTAACTGGGAAACTCCTAGATAATCTGGGAGAGTTGGCATATACATTGATTATGAGTGACAAACAGAACATGGGCTCATAGCAAACTCAGAATGAATATTTATTCAATTCCCAGCAGATTGCCAAATGTTGCACTCCTGCTTCCTGTTGTGCAATATTTTCCAACACAGAAAAAAAAGATGGTTGTAAAAACGTTTTGGAAAAATCATCTATTAACCCATTCGCCCCTGAACCGCCCGTAACCGCCCGTGCGGATCCAGGTCCTTTCTACCCATTGTGACGTCATCAGTTTTAACAGTCCAGGACAACTTTCTTCACTAACTTGTGCAGAGTGAAGAGATCTTTCAAACCATACCAGAATGAGCACAATTCAGTCAAGGACACCGGAGAAATAAGCAAAAAACCACGTGACATTGACCTGAAAATCTCCATGAAAATCTTGTCCCATTACCCACCTACCTTTCCTTTCGCCTAATCCTAAGATCCTAAAAGCTTTCCTAAAAACTCTTCCCACCAAAATCAAGCCTACTAAATGCCCAGCAAGAGAAAAAAAAAATGAGGCAAGAAAAGCAAAAAAAGAAGGAAGGAGAGAAAGCGAAAAGTAAAAGTCAAGACTGCTGTGTCACTTTTAAACCCAAAAACTATGTCGAAATTTTGCTTTCTGCGCATGCCCGAACTTCGCAAGCTGATATTTTGCATCTGGATCGGAAGACCGCGAAGTGTTCGACCTGTAAACCAGTTTCTGGTAAGTTTTAGCTCTTTATAGCACGACAGTGACCAGAAAACCACTCGACTAGCTTCAAAACGCGTTTTTCGGCAAAATCTCTAGGAGCGAATGGGTTAAGCAAAGGACCAAGCTTTTTGAAAAAAATCCACTTTTCAGCATAAAACAACCAAATCTGTCTATTTCATGTCAAATCAGGTGAAAAAGTTGGTAAAAGGCCATTTTTAGGTTTTTTGATTAACCCATTCGCCCCTGAACCGCCCGTAACCGCCCGTGCGGATCCAGGTCCTTTCTACCCATTGTGACGTCATCAGTTTTAACGGTCCAGGACAACTTTCTTCACTAACTTGTGCAGAGTGAAGAGATCTTTCAAACCATACCAGAATGAGCACAATTCAGTCAAGGACACCGGAGAAATAAGCAAAAAACCACGTGACATTGACCTGAAAATCTCCATGAAAATCTTGTCCCATTACCCACCTACCTTTCCTTTCGCCTAATCCTAAGATCCTAAAAGCTTTCCTAAAAACTCTTCCCACCAAAATCAAGCCTACTAAATGCCCAGCAAGAGAAAAAAAAAATGAGGCAAGAAAAGCAAAAAAAGAAGGGAGGAGAGAAAGCGAAAAGTAAAAGTCAAGACTGCTGTGTCACTTTTAAACCCAAAAACTATGTCGAAATTTTGCTTTCTGCGCATGCCCGAACTTCGCAAGCTGATATTTTGCATCTGGATCGGAAGACCGCGAAGTGTTCGACCTGTAAACCAGTTTCTGGTAAGTTTTAGCTCTTTATAGCACGACAGTGACCAGAAAACCACTCGACTAGCTTCAAAACGCGTTTTTCGGCAAAATTTCTAGGAGCGAATGGGTTAATATTTTTGATAAGGAAGAAAGGTATAGTTCACTTGAAAGGAGAAGCAAAAAAAATGTCAGGTGCTATTAATTTGCAAGCGCAGGTGGGGTTGCAAACAAAGGTGTTAGGATAAGGCTGGGGGTTCAAGTCGCATCATCTGCAAAATAATCACAAATAAACCTTCCATAATGTAATAACACATCTAGCCAATCTGTATGAACAAAATGTAAGTTAATATTCAAATAATTCCCCTGCTTGTCTATGAAATCATGAAGTCATAAAAATCACTGGTCTTTGTAAAACTGAAGGTTATTATAAACTTTAAAAAATGGACCATCATACAAAAAAGTCTGTAAGACATGCACTACACTGTAACTATCTCCTGTAGATAAGAGCATACTTACAAAACCTTGGCCTGATTCTGCTTCTGTATTCATCTTAGTTTCCTATTAAAAACATTACAGAGATTAACAGAATGTTTCGAATGCATGTTTATATTTTCAGCTTTTGATTCTAGGCTTCATGAATGAGCATATGTTGTTTACGTACGCATGAATAGCACTTAAACTTAAATTATGTGTTAATGGGTGCAAACTAGATAACATCAGACTTTTTAAAAAATTACCAGCCACTGAAATTGACCCTCAATGGATCCAGTTCAAAGTATTAGGGTAATGAGTTGGTGATTTCCTTTTAAATGTTAATCAACAACATTCTCAGAACTCTTACTCACTGATGTCATCTCTAGAAAAGGTAAAAGATTCTAACTGAGTTTCATAAAATAAAGACATCGAAGGCTTCAGAGACCTCAACACTCCAGTAAATGTTTTATATTGCAAATTGGTTGAATAGTGGAAGGATCTGTTGTTACCGTTTGATGCTCAAGACTTTTTTAATACACTCTTCTCTTTCTGAGAGATCCATCCCCCATTTTGTCTTTTTGCAATCCCAACAACAAAGCACTTTTTTCCTGATTGGGCGGCTTTGTCACAGGCAGGCTAATAAAAATGGGCCATAATTCCAAGCTCATAATTCCGGACATTTCAGTTACCAATCTAGTTAGTTCAATTAAGTGTGAACTAACAGTAAATTTTAACAGCAGAAAATGAAATAAAAAGCAATTTTCCAAAAGTGACTAAAACTACCATGGCTTTCCATTTCTTCTTAGAGCTGTTGCTATCATAACGGATAATAATACAAAATTTTGACAAGAAAGCAAACATAAAATGGATTCTGGTAGTTGCAGTCACCGTGAAAATGGCTCACATTATTGGAAGAAAAATTGTCACCTGTATCTGTTTGGCACTGAAATTTCCACCACTGGAGCAATTACTGGATAAAGGTGTGTGACAGAATTCTTGAATAATGTTCTGTTCATATTCTACCAGCAACAGTTCACAAATGTTCTCCTAGTTGATATAAGGAAGGGATCACTTACATCAAAAGAGAGGATCTTAATGTCAATTAGTTCGAGATAACCAGTGTAGCTGATGAAGTTTAAATATCATAATTCACCACATGGCACAATTTTGAAACTACACATTACATCTTGGCAGTACTAATTTACAGGTTTTTGGTTTTGGGAATGCACTCATTGTCTACCCATTTTTGATGAATAATTTTCCTATTTGTGTGACAAGTCTGTCCAACAAGATCAGAACATGCATCAAAACTTTTTATGATGATTATAAACAAAACAAAAAAGTAGTGTCACAGAAACTACCCTTATACTTACCTGTATACTGTCTTCAGAGTTATCCATTTGAGCTGTAACCATAATCTTCTCCCATTCTTCCAATTTAGGTTTGCTTGGCAGAGGTAAGTAACTGAATTCTGCACACTCCTGGGTTAATGATATTTCTCTGTGATCAAAGCTTACTACTAATTTTTGCCATGATGATACACTTGCTAATTTAAACAGGCCAAATATAGAATTATTACTGTAAAACAAAGTTGTCCTATTTTGAACTATAATAACAAATAAACTTTCAGATAAACTTCCTTGGACAGCATTCACATGTACAAAAAATCTGCTACTGTCTAATTTTTGTCTGAGGTTAAAAAGTAAAGCATATTGAGAAGGGCTTCTTGTTAATAAATAGTCTCTATCTGATAAAAGTGGCACTGGTGTGCTAGTCTCTTCCTTGTAATGTATATTGTTGGTTGGATTTCCGCTGGTAATGTTGTCTAATGTTTGCGTATCTGAAGCATTTAATCCGAGTGTATCTAAACAAACAAAGAAACAAACAACACAAAATGTTTTAGTATTCAGATATGAACAGGTGCAAAACACATATAAGAAAAACAAGGGGTTTCAATATCTGGTAAGTATGAAATGAGTGAACACCAAATGACAAAAGGCTTGTGCTAGGAATTCAGGGGTTAATATTCCCAAAGTCAGGAATTTAGCCATCAATTTGCCCACATTTTTTTGCTACAAAGTTCATAGCATGGTTAGTAGCACAATGAGTACATATCTTTGAGTCTCTCTATGGGTACCTACAGATGTCTCTTTTGTCACGCTTTTTCTATCAAGTCTTCTTTTTGTCAACAAAATTGTTGCATATCAAGAGTTTTTTGTGTGGTAACGCAACCAGTGAGTGCAAGCAACTATGAGAACGATGAAGGAAATTCTAGAAATATTTGTTGTTCGTAATTTTGTGAGTTTCACATTAATAAAGGAATTGAAGACAACATTTTTTCTAACCTGATTGAGTTAACAAAGATGATTTACTAGCATTTCTCTTGTGATGTCTATCAGCGGATACAGAGGTTATGAGAAGAAAAACTAAGAAACATCTGCAAGAAACCAGTACAGTAATAAACACCACAAAATTATAGCAAATGGACAAAATTAGTGCATTTGAAACACGTTACTGATGTAATTACAGTTGACTCCCATAACTCGAACCTTCCACCAGCTTGAACCAAAATCGACTTCCCCTTTTTTTTTCTTCATTCATTTACTATAATTTAACCTTGGTAACTCAAACCCTTGATAATTCGAACCACCCGCTAACTTGAAGTAATTTTTGTATTTACCCTCGATAACTCGAACCACGCTTTAAGCACCTGACAAGTTGAAAAAAGTGTACTGCAGTCCAAAACATTGAAATTATTTTAACAACCATGTATTATTTTTTTGTCAGTCAAGTTTTAATACAGTGTCCAGCACTGAGCTGTGCATTCATCAAGTTTTGAAGTGTGCATGTTACTTGCATTCATTCCTCATCCCATTTTCTTTTTTCCAGTTATTTGCTTCAAACTCCTGTTAACTCAAGCTCCCACTAATTCAGACCTTTTTCAATTTCCCCAGAAGGTTCGAGTTATTGAGAGTTGACAGTATTGTATTGTTAAACCTTCACTTAGTATGTGAAATTAAATTCATATAAGGCATTAACAAATTATTGTTGGCTTAATTCAAATTAGAAGCAAAGTTAATTTCAAGTAAGCACTTGATTCAAGTGTACTTGGAAATCTTAAGTCGCTCTGTAGAAAACATGGCTTCACACTGGTTGACAAAGTATATTGCTTAAAGCACAAGCATAGTAATTAGAGGAGACTGGTTATGAAAAGCGGCAAACATCAATTTATTATAAAAACAATGGTGCAGCAGTTTATGTTTGAAGCTCGCTGAAGGCGCACGATCCCTTGTTTTCTTTTGGCAAATGGTGACGGAATTAATTAAATTAATGCTACGTTTTATTGGTCAATACAATCAAAATGCTAGGAATGCTATTGAATATTGTGCACCTTCAGGTCCACAAAAACATATAACAAAGGCGCTGATGGGTTTCATAACCATTCCACTCCATTAACTATGGCACAAGCTGTCAATCTCCTATCATGGTAAAATAGTACCACTGAAGCTACCTGAGGCCTGGGCCCTGGAAAAGATTTTTTTGTCGTCATTTTCGTATTTATTTTTTTGTCTCTTTGAACTTAAAGGGTTTTGACCCTAAAAGACATGCTTACGTACTCTTTTTTTTGAGTACTTAGCAGTGGCGCAGAAAAAAAAACACAGGCAACATCTTCTTATGTATTTCTTTAGAATGACTCAACAACACGTTTTTCGGCAAAGAAATCATCGTAGGGCTTGGGCTGGGCCTCTTCCACAGTGCTCTTAGCTAGCCAAGACATGGATCCTCCGTTGAATGTTTTTCTGTCCATTCATTAAAATCTTGCAACTGCTGCAGTGCACATCATGCACATAGCTTCCACTTCTTATTGGTCACGTGTGTTCTCAAGTGTGGTGTAGGCCATACTTGGTGGAGAACTTCCACTTCTTTGAACTACAGTGGAACCCCATTGATGCAGTCACCAATGGACAAAAAAAATTTGGCCTTATTAACGAGGTTTTTTTTACAAGAAAATGTATGGCGGTTTTTGCCAGGCAGCCAAAAACAAGTGGCTTAATAAAGAGGTAACTGTATTACCAAGGTGGCCATAAGGCAGGGTTTCACTGTACGATCATTTCCATGATTGAACTAGGTACTCCTTTTACCCTTTCACACTCAAAGTAGGTTCCAAGTACACTTACATTATACTTACAAGTTCTAGTGTGAAGCCAACAAATATTCTTAAGGCAAACTGCTTATGTATCAAATTTAGTAATTCTGTATTGTGCCGTAAATTTTTTTGATAACCATAGGGCAAACTCAAACATTTACAACATACTGCTTGAGCCATAGCTTAACTCCAAATTTGCAGCTATGATTGGCAGACAACCATAGAACTTCAGATGATGATCACAAAAAACATTTCTAAATTGCATGGAAGTAAAATTTAACTGAAGTAATGATGTTATATACGGGGCCCATGAGAATGCAACAGAAACATTAAAATAAATGAGGTAGATCTAGGGGTCGCTAATGGGATTAGGCCACAGCTAACTTTCAGCAATTAAAACTCTCTCTTCGCTCCTTAGAAACCACATTCCAGAGGTCTAAAATTTCAGAACGTTCTCGATCTGAGGCAACATGTACCTGAACCCCCTCTGGATAATTCACCTTTAAGGATTTCTTTATTAAAACTCCTTTAAAAAAATCCTAGATCTGCAGCCAAGCAATATAAATAACATAAGAAAGTGATGAGTTTATTAAGAAGCCTCTAAAAGTTCATTCACACTATCCAAGACCTTTACTTGATCATGAAAACATTTTGAAGGGGGATTCCCTCCTTTGAAACATTTACTGTAAACTATCATAACCAAATAACGGGCATTTTAGACATTAAACAGGGTCAGGAAATTCAAATCAGCTTGGATCAAAATGTTGGTTTGTGAGAAATATTGGTGTTGATGATTTGTTCAATAAAGTGTTCTCTAAAATTCAATTTCAGAACGACGCGGAAAATTAGTTTTAAGTTTCTACAACAATTTGAGGTTATTACAGAGTTAACCTTTGTCAAAAACGAATTTGAATGATTCAAAACAGCTCACAACTCAGCCAATAAACCAGCACATGTTCAAAAAAAGGAATTTGACGGCCGATTTGTTTTAATTACAATTAAACACATTTTACAGACATGCGAGACGAAACAATCAATACCGAATACCACAACTATTAACCTAATTGGCCTTCGGTATTTCATATACTTCTGCTTCCTGAATAATCTCACTTTTCCGAGTACTCCAAGGAAAACATTCATGATCAAACGTTCCACTAACAAAGACAGCAAAATAAAAGAATTTATAGATGACCTACCTTGCAAATCTACCGATAAAAAACGCATCCAAGGAATTCAAGGTGAGATCTCCCACATTCACACGGGTGGCTAAGTCCTTCTTCACAGGAGACAAGGTAAGCATCCAGCTGATCATCGCACGCTCTGCGAGGCAAGGCTTCAAACGAAGGAATGGTAGTAGATTAGATTCTTAACCAAATAGAAATTCAAGTAAATAACACCCCGGTGAAAAGGGCAACGTTTTCGTTGATGATATTATTGACAGCTAACTTAAAAATGACAACGTATCCATGAGAATTGTCACGCAGATATGAGGGTATCACGAAAGAAGAGAAGGTTCTGCATACTGTCGGTCGACTAGAGGTTGAGTTCTGACTTCTTGAATTTTCACATTTCGTACATAGATTGTGGCTAGGGGAAATCTTATTAAAATACGAAGTTGAATACGATACTAGGTTTGATAATCCAGGTGATTTTGCTATATTTATATGTTGAGTTGATCTATTTCTCTGACTGATCACAGATTCTCTAAGCACACAAACTACATCACCAAATGGCGCTATTAAACAAAGTCGCGCGCGCTTGTTCCAATGTGAGCTGATTTATACTCGTCTTTCTAGGATCATCTCCCCAGGAATACCTTACCTACCTGTAATCTTCAATCTTGAGAATACCGCCAGCCTCCTTCGGTTTTAAAAACTGCACAAGATCTTTAGTGCAAGCCATGCGTCAGGACTGGATCCAAGTGTCTTTGTGCCCGGCCGTCCCAATTTAACGACAACAACAAAGTCTTTGTTGCCTTTTATATACAGAACACCTTTTTGGCCCGATTCTCTGTAGGTGCAATACACCAAATGACGGCAGTATTTTCGATATGAACGTTATATTTCGAACTAGGCAATACTCGAAATGATGTCAGATCCCTCAAATTTTCGAATGAAACATCGTAATATTATAAAGACGAAGAGTCCATGATCGAGAAGCGTGCGAGTGCAATAGAAGAAGCAAATGTTACAAGACGTCACGCAATCTCTGAGTGTACCTCTTCTTTGACTTGTTTTGGACCGACAATAAAAAGGGTGAGATGTCCTTCAAAAGCGATTTTTATCAGAAAGGGCTAGTTTTAAGAAAATGAGATAATTTCGCAACAATTCGATGTTCTTTTCTAGCGTACCCTCTAGCTTACAATAAAAACAACTCATAACACTTGAAGATTCATTAGTCAAATCCTCCTAACGAAAAATTATCGTGCAAGGCCGCTTTTTTGACATTAATACAACACAGATAACTTTAAGAGATAAAGAATAAATGCTAATTAAGAGCTTTAACAATGGTGGCATTCTTTGCAATTCTGAATACACTCAGTTTTAAGAGATTCATATCATATGAAAGAGATCGGGAATGCTGTAGATGCGTTAGGTATGGATCAAAAGCGGATTTGGCCTTTGAGTTAATCTTTTTTTTGCGGATTTGCGGATTTTTAAGTACGGATCAGGTCGCTTATTAATACTGGACTTGATTACACGACCTTCTGCAGTGTTTCATAAGTTTTCAATATCTCCAGGACATTGTTCCCACAGTGGGGGATTTGTCATTGAAAGTCTGCTCGGGGCGGGAGATCTTTTAAGGTTTTTTCGCGAGAAGTCACGTGACCAGGACCTTGCCGACGGCTAACCGCAAGGTGTTTTTTTGCACCCTAAAAATCAAAATATCGATTTTGTGTTTTCTAAAACAGCCATTTTGTACCCTCAGTAGAGTTCATTTCTTAGTTCAAACTATCTACAATCAGAAACTCGTAAGGGTTTCTAGTTCAGAACATAGAGACTGATATCAGGAATTAGAGATACCCGAGATAAGATAGCAGAAACGATATATAGGAAAACGAAAGTCTCACCATTTCTTAGCCATCACGAATGGGGGTATTGTACAAGAATGGATACAAATTGTACGGACCAGCTGAAATTAAGAGAGAATAAGCGCTCTCCCTTGCTGAAACTCATGACAATATAGTCAAGCAAACAGGTACTTCTAAGGTCTCTAAGCAAACATCTTTCACGCAACCACGAACATGATGATTGATTTTTCAGTTAGTTAGACAAGTTTAGTTTAATTCTTCAGTAATTTTTATAGCCTGATTCTCTCGTTCTATTAAAAAGTTGAAAATCCCGGATAAATAAATGGTAATTTGCATTATTATATACAATTTTAAGAAAATACACTTTTAATTTAGTTTATTTTTTTCTAAAGAAATAAAGACTAAATCTTGTGAATTTTGACGGGAACGACAATCGCGTGTGGCGCTTGTGGTGTAATGGCCGTGGTTAACTGAGGGCAAATGGCAACTGATACCAGAAACGAATTCTTAGGAAACTTTTGCAAATTGAAAAATTAAGACAAGCCAGTCCCCCATTGTGCAAGTCAAAGAAAACAATCACAGTACTAATTCTCCTTGCTGTAAGGATAGATTCAGCTGTTTTTCTACTTAACAACCGTTGACAGCTCTTTCGACTGTGGGAATGCAATATTTAGCATATACATCACACATGAAAAAAGTAAATCATTCTGTTTCCTTTTCACTCACAGTTTTTGATTACCGGTTTTTAAACGCTTTGGTGACGAATGTCTTTGTTTCGTTAGTACATTCGGTACAGATTGGAGATGTTTTATAATGTGATCGAACTAATAACGTAATGCCACATTTTTGACCGTTGAACCTTACCTCCGGGAGACAACGTTATCATCTGAAAAAACGATTTCCCTTGATTTTCGCGTGGACATGAAAGAGCTTTTGTAATTATTTGTGACGCACTGATGAATTTCTGAGACGACCGACCACCTTTCTTAGCCCGGGAGGGAGGAGTGATTGCCCCCCATGGGACTTGAGGTATACAGACTATATGCATATATGGGTCAAGGATTGTGGTTGCAAGATTGTAGTTTATGAAGTTCATCAGCATCAAAGCAGTTTCAAAAAGTGGGAAAGCTTGAGGGCTCAGCTCCCTGTCTGTCTGCATGTGCAAAGCAGGTCAGTAGCACTGCACATGAAACTGGGTATTTTATGTTATTTTTTTCAAAAACTGACTTTTACGATCAATAGTAGGAAATTGAAACACTGGAAGCATTTAACACATTTTGTGACTGAGAAAACAGGTGCTGTGCATAGTTCAGAGACTGCCGAAAATGCGATCAGCCAAACATCAAACACAGCTATTGTTTTTTGCTTAATATACTCTCTTATCTTCTCCTTTCTAAAATGAGTATTGTTATGTCGCACATTTATTTTGTCAGTTTCTTGATAACTTTGCTCAGTTCGCTGTAGCTGTGAGCAGAGCCCCTTGCTGAAAGATCATCTTCATCTACACAGTACTGTATGTACAAATTTACAGGCTTCCAAAGACTGAATTGCTTTGGAAAACCTCTAACCTTAAAACATTCTTTGCATAGGGCTGTCTAACTGGAAGTCCTTCAAAGCAGTGGGCGACTATACTTATCCTCCAAGGAAAATTCCTAAACTAATAATTTGCATGCAATCTTAAAAACTTAGTAGATTGACCTACCCTTTTACGTCGTTTGTGTTTCTTCTGATTTCGCGTGGTGCTTAATCGAGTGGTTATCATTTTACACCTTGCGGGTTACAAGGGTGAGTTCTGTTAGTCACGAGGTCATGTTTATTAATCACCAGTAACATTTACCTAATGTTTATGGCAAGATGAACCATAGAAGATACAGTTTCTTTGCCGATCCTAAAAGATTGACGAGATGGTTGTTACTTTAACCCTCGTTGAAAATATGTTAAAATATTCATCACTTACCGCACGCATTGTTAGAATACACGCCCATGTAAAAGGCTCCCGGACAATATAGTTGACAGAGTATGAACACCGACGGTAAAGGTAAACCCCCGGGGGGGGGGGGGTACTTTAGGAATTTCGGGGTAGGATGTGCCGCTGGGACCCTGGAACCCTTAACCTATACCAGAGCTAGTTCAGCTGAATTTCGCTGCTCTATACTAGAGTAAACTCCCCAAATCCCCCCTATCCTAGAGTAGCTGTTTCCCTAGTCTAGATAAAATCTTCAACCAATTGATCAGTTTCCTGAAAAATGATACCCTATTCTTGACCCAAACGCTCTGATTTATATACCCTATCCTAGAGTAAACAGCTTGAAAACCATACTCACAGCGGCACATACATGATATAGCCCTTATATGACAGTACCCCCCTCCCCCGGGGAACACCGACGGTAAAGGCAAACCATAAGGTTGTCTTCTGAAACTATTTTAATTTTAATTCATACCTTCAAACGGGAGTACTCAACAGTATTTCTTTCTCCGCTCAAAGGTAAAACCATCTTCGTTCGTCATTTTTTTGTAATTATGAGATCGTATCCGGGCGCGGCAGGTGCGGTACAGAAAAATGGACGTATAAAGTAGTGATCTTTTTTTATTATTATTTCAGGTATATACGACCAGTAGGAAACAAAACATGCGTCTTAGGATCAGGTAGAATTTGAAAATTTTTATTAAATTTTCAAATTTACTTAAAAGTAAATCTGCCTACACGACTTGCATGTCGTTATAGAGGACACCGAGGGCTTGTTTGAAGTCCATCAGCTCACTTTCAAGCTTGCCTGCCGAAAAAACAATGATTATTTGTACGAGAAGTAGTCGGCAATACCTAGTGTATGCCACGATTTAAAAAAATGACAAGAAATTATCCCATTTCCGATAAAGAAACATCGGATGTTCACAATTGATCTGAATTGAAACAGGTGAGTTTTGCTTAAAATGGGAAGTCATCACCATCACTTGCCCATGTATTTTCACATTGTCGAAGTGAGAAATCATCATACGCCAATTTAGTTGATTTCTTTCCCTGGATCAGTACTGTCGGCAACATCAAGAAACAAGCGGAAATTGAATTAACATATATTTAACTTGTTATATGAACCCACATATATTCATCACTGACTTGGCATCGATGGCTAGGTCACGATATGTTGTTTTTCAACGCGCACATCAGTAGTTTATCCCCTCTAAACAAAGTCACGTTTAATTGATTTTGATTGGCCTGAGCGCGCCTTCACTTCCCTTTTGCCTTCCCGTTAAAACGCCTGCCACGCAGGCTAAATTTTCAGAAGAATATCTCCTGACAGTATCGAAATGAAGTAGTTTTCACTAGGCTAGTAAGTAAAGGGACCAGCAACGGACATTGGAGGAAAGGACTGATAAGTGCTGACAGTACTAGTTGATGCTTTTAGATTTCAAGAGGTTAAAAGCGACGAGAAAAGTGGCTGTGTTGAACGACAGCTTATATCTTTATTTCGGGATCCACTATTAATTTTACGTTGGGGTTGACTAATCACGTGGATTACCTGCTGATGACCTGTATTTCCACTCTTCTTGGAGCGGAAACACTACAAAACTATAAGTCGAATTTTTCATGCGACGATAAAACTGAGTGAGTTTAGTTGGAAGTTTGTCTCAGATTAAGTTCATCTGACTGACTTTTGATCGACAAACACGTTTCAGACAGACGGATGGACGGTGCAAAGGTACCGCAACAGTGCAGTTTGCCCAAGGGCAGTTTATTCTATGGAAAATATATGGGTGCCGAGCTGTTCCTGGAGAGCGATAGTCTTTTCTAGAGAGATCGAGAAAACTGATGCTAAAAACGCACGGGGACTGAGGGGAGAGAAAGTGATCGCCCCCTTTCTCAGATCACTCGAATTCTATTTTCCCTTACATTGACCTTGTTTTCGCGACGTCCCCACTAGCTGGAGAGCTTGTCACAGGCGAGGACAACGAAGACTGTCCGTCCTACTTTCCGCTAAGCGGGGTTCCACCCTAAGCCATACCAGGGGCACCCAACATCAATTTTCGCAATACATCTGTTCGGAAGACGAATGGAGATCTAGAATTTTCGAAATATTTGTTGTTTGCCTGCCTCCCCTAGGATTTTCGATTTTTTTTATGGCTGAAATTTTCGAAGAGTTAAGTTTTGATCCCTATGATTTTCGGATCACTACACTTTCAGCTAGGAAACCCGAACAGATGAAAAAATTTTAGGGGACAAAAATATGCCTATATCTTCCGAAGCGGTTTTGAACTATGTTCTCGTTGGGTGCCCCCGCTATACGACTGTGAACTTTTTCGCACAATTTCCTTTCAACTCTGAGTTCGATTTAAGTTCGACGTTTGATTTAGTAGTCGAAAATAACTAAACTAAGGACGACTCAGAGTCGACCCAAATAGCAATTTGGTTCGTCTCATGAAAGGTTCAACGTTTGGCCTTGGCCTTAGATTTCACAAAAAACAATAAAAAAACGACGGGGCCCTGTAGCCGACCGATGATGATGACTAGCCAGTCAGTCCACAGGTGGGTGTTTGTCATTTACTTTTTTAAAAGTGTGTTTGTTCAAATGGAACACCCTCCCACCGAGTTTAGTAATAGAGAAAGTACACGTACTTATCCTTTCTAGCACTGCAAATAACTCCTGAAGTTTGTCCTGGATGATTTTGCTGTGCTTCTCATAAGTTTGAACAATGCTTTCTTCCAAAACATTGCATGACGTGTTGATTTGTTCTTCCAGAACCTTCCGCAAATCTATAAAATTTTAAAAATTTAAAAATGCAATTTTGTGCTCAGGTTGCAAAAAGAACTCGCATTTTCGTAGCTGGATGTGATAGCTACCTGGACCATACCAGCTTGAAATCATTTCTAACTTTAATATGACAATAAACTTCACTTCTCTTCACTTATTTATTTGATGTAACCTCATTCATTAAATGAATGATATTATTTACATCTCGGATATTTTTGATAGTTTTGATGTCATAAAGATTGTGATCATGCCCGGGGATCATGCACGATATTGGCTGTTCTCTTCGAATGAAATGGAGAGGTTGATTACCGAATATCATAACATCTTGTCAAGTCTTCTCTTGACCTTCTAATGAATGTTTTTTTTTTATCATGATCAATAAACCATCCTAGCTATTCGAGTAGCAGGGATAGATATTAGATAAGTCGTCGCAGCTTTGTTCATGCCGGATAAGAGGAAAGGCCCCTCCAGCTCGAAAACGCTACAGAAGGCTTACAGAGGGTCAAACCGGAAGACTTAAACCACTTCAATTAACCACAGCGGACTCGACCAGTACAATTAACTATGAGGTAAACATACTCCACCTGATCAAACACGAGAAGACAAGTTTTACGGAAAGAATTTCGAAAGCATCAGTACTTAGCTAACAGGTTTGGATGAACTTTGATTTGCCAAAAATAATACCTGTAAACTGAATGCATGCCTACTACCTGGCTGCAACCCAGTTGACACTGTGAATCAGGTATTTAAGAAAATAGATGAAAAAATAAGAGCCAAAGAAAAAAAAATGTACCGTTTAGTAAATCAGTGTCTCGCTTCCGCTTTGCATTAATGTCATCGATTAATTGCTGACAACTTCTCTGAATATCATCATGGGAAGCATTTTCACCGCGGTTCACGATACTGGCGTCATGTCTTGATCCTGGTAAACTGTTGTTTTCTTTGTCCGGTTCCTTGGCCTTCTCTTTTGGCTCACTCAAAAAGTTAGAAAAGATATAATCATTGAAGAGTCAGGAAGAAGCATCACACAGATATCAAGTGCCGAGGGACAGAAAAATAACGGAAACTTGATATACCCGTTTTGGTCATCCTGATTACAGCTGGGATAAAAGAAAAATTTTTCCTTTTTATTTGATACTGGCAGAAGCATATAAAAACCAGTTTCCCCAAGGAACGCTGCTTTCTTTCAAGTAACCTTAACCTAACAACAATAAAACAAATTCCAATATTTGTCTTTGAATTTCAATTATACATAAAATTCTGGTTGTGGATAGAACGCAAATGGGCGATTGTGTGGCATGGTCCGCTAAAAAATTAAAGCTAGCTTGCGCTGTTGAATCTCTCAAAATCTCTTCCATATAATTTTCAGTTACCTTGGCTTAATATCATCTCCTTTCGATGCCACATCTTCATTGGTGTTTTGTTCTCTACATCCTTCATGGTCCGTACTCTTCTTTGCTACCTTCTCTTTTTCCATGTGAAGTGCCACTAAAAACAAACAAACAAACAAAAAAGAGCATGCACCGAGTTGCACCGAGTCATTTGCGTTTGTGGCCTGCTGAGAGCCGATAAAACTAGACTTGTAACAAAACAGTACTCTTACATCGGATTATTTTGGGATGAAATTAAAGAATGCATAAACATTTAGTTGAATAGCAGCGTGGAAGTGTCGTTGCATTTTTCAAGCTGTCAATTATAAACCTGAATTTGCTCTTTCTTCAAAGTATCGGTAACCCCACATACATCGATCTGTTCGCGAAACTGAGAACTCCTTCGCCAGCGCATACATACAGCGTAGACGTACCTCTCTGATCTGTAAGGCGCACTACGGGAAATTTGAGGTCAGTACACAAGTCTTAAGTTAAAAAATTCCAACAAAGACACGTCAAAGTATTTAAAGTTTTTCTGGCGGACTAGCGGACTTCGAAAAATATAAACGCATGTAAACATAGTTAGTAGACTAGAGGGGTGGCAGGACGCGCCGTTTCCCGCCAAAAGATGAAGAGGGACTGACAGAGTGGGGACTGAGCACCATAAAATCACAAGGCACCCCAACATTATAAAAACGTGCTAAACACAAGCTAAACCCTGAGCTAAACACTATATCGCCAGTAATATAACAACATATAGAGACAAATTTTTATACAGTGAGCGACAAAACATAGGATAAAGATCGATAAAAAGCCCATTTTAAAAAAAGTATTCATTACATCACATGGGTCTCATATGGGTGTATACTATCACTCCACTACCACCCAGTAAGTCACTTTATTGCCAACGGACAATGACATCATCAGTACGTGGCCAAATCACGTGCTTTTAGAAAGTGAAACGAAAATGGCGTCCGGAGGAGTCGTTCAGTTATTTGTTGCTGTTATTCTGGCTTGTCTATTTGAGCAAGTTGAAGCGTTTGACGGCGGGGATGCAGCAGCCCTCATTATAGGCCTTATTATTGGTATTATGGGAATATGCGCTTGTTTAGGCGCGTATGCAAGACGGCAACAGGGAGTGTGAACAATGCTTGAAGGTGTAAGAAGGACAATTACCGAACTTGGATGTATAAATAGAGGAAATGAAGTGCTCAACAAATGCTTCAAGACTGTTATGTGGAAATTTTTACTTTATACGCATGGACCTTCTTGTTATTTGCTTTCCTTTTGATTTGGACAGATTCTTGGAACTTCATCTTGATTTTTTGTCTGTACTGTACTTGTAGAGCGGAACTATCGATATATCAAATAGGACAAGTCCCTTTGGATTCTACTTCTTTGACCCAGTAAATTTTGGTAGGACAGACAGACGGCAGATTTGTAGATGAAGGCTTGTGAATTGATTGCTGATTTCCAATGCTTTACTTGTAACGGGATTTGAACGGACAAACAACCGTACCGTACTCAGTACACCACCATCGCGTGATTGCTCATGTGCCAGGATCATTATTGCAAGCGTGCTGCCTATTATGAGACCGTGGGATAATAGCTTGGTTTAGGAACTTCTCCATACTTATTGCAATTGTAATCTTAAGTAATATTGTAAAGAAAAATAAGAGTTGATTTTTCATGGTATCAACTTGATACCATGGTAAAAATGGTAATTCAAGTCCCTAGCTGTGAATGTGCACCACTTTGTACCTGCAGTATGGTGGAAATTGTCCTGGAAGAGTTAAGTTCATTATTTGAACACCAATGAAATACCAGGTGAGGTTTTGCATGATAGCATAATATCCTCACACATGAAAAGATTGCCATCATTATTAGTTAAATATGCATTTGAGCGTTTGGAATGCAAAAACTAATTAAAGTGAAATGGTCTGGCATTTTATTGGTGTTTATGTAGTAAAATATAGAACATTACTTGGCCGCTTGGAGATCCAACAATAATCTCTTCTTTTCTTGAACAACATATGGAGAGAAATTTGGTATCTCTACATGGCCATGTGAGATCCTCTATGTATTCACACAAAACAACTTGATAGCTTAAACTTTTTCAGTAGAGAGAGAAGTATTAATTTAGCTTAAGTTTTATTGAAGTGTTCAATTTAAACATGCAAACAAGTTAGGAGTTTTCTTTACTACTCTTTTGGTACTATTAAATGTTTAGATAAATGAATTCACAGCTTTATTACAAATGAAGACTGTTAATAATATTTAAATGCTAATATTTTGCATGCACTGTGACTTCCTGTGATATTCCTTTCCAGGAATATCACAGAAGTCACATGCAAGATTCAGGCACTCAATCATTCTCTTGTGTTTCTGCTTGTGTGGGAGATACATGCGGGGTAAGATGGAAGAGAAAAAAACGTCTCTCTTTTTCTGTTTCTCTTTCCCATTGTTCCCTTTGCCAAGATGCCATGCTAGTCTCCTGTAACTGATCCTCAAGTGTTTTTCAAATGATAAGAAATCAGTTTCAAAATTGCTACTTTCCTTTCACATAAACATGTCAACAAATTTAGGACAGAATGTTTGGGATTGTAATCTCTTGCATAAATTACCTTTTTTCATGACTAGTATAATATTTTATTACCACTACTGTCTTTTTGTTACCCTTGATCAGTGGGCATGATCCATTCAACCAAAATTTCCAGAAATTTTGGTCCAAAACTCAATGGATCGGTTGGGTCCAACCGCAAAAGTTTCGAAAAAACGGGTCCACCTTCTGAGGTGGACCAATTTTCCCGGTCGGACTGGTTGGAATTTTGGTTGAATGGATCGCACCCTGTATAACATTCTTTACCCCAGGGTACATGTTAGCCTCAAATAGTATTAAAGCAGAAAGCTAAAAAGCGTCATGAACCCTATTGCATTTATTTCAACAAATGCATTATTTTAGTAAGCATACTTGATATTGTG
Source organism: Porites lutea (assembly GCF_958299795.1). NCBI lineage: Eukaryota > Metazoa > Cnidaria > Anthozoa > Scleractinia > Poritidae > Porites > Porites lutea. The sequence goes on from NC_133205.1 coordinate 27,623,294, forward strand.
ATGCATACGCCATGATTAATAGTTACCACCGTTTATCATCCAAGTTGAGAAGATCTATGAATGCAGAGTAAAAATATGATGTGTCTCAAACACCCCAGGAGGCTGAGGCAGTAAATGCCTCAGACAGATAGTTTAGTAACTTATGACTGTGTACAGAATTCTAGAGGTGGTTGTACTCCAACATAATCGTAAATCAGCATATTTTTTCACAGTCATTAATAATTAAGATTAGAGCTGCAAACTACCAGTCTAAATAAAATGTTCATGATTCTCTGTACTTGGTAATAAGTGCTGAGTATAATAGTGATGATGATAATGATAATAATAAATGGTTTGTATAGTGCGTATGCATTTCTGATCTAAGTCCTTTGAAGTTACGAACTGAAAATTAAGAAACTTTTAGGTAAACTGAAAAGTGTTAACAGACAAACAGGCTTCTCTGTTTTGTAACAAGGCTCACCTGATTTTTACCTGGTCTATGGCCATGATCACAATCTATTACACTAAAATCAGACAAAATAGTAGTGAAGTTTTATAAAAACCTTGCAATTAATGTAATTTCACGAATGCACAATATTGAACCATGGATTCTGGAGTGAAGTTGATTGAAATAAATGAAAACCGGAGCCTATTGAAAGTAATATTTTCACTTTTCCTGAAAATTTAGATTAATCAAATGAAACTGCCTCACTTGATACGTGAACTTGTTTAAATATTCACATCATAGTACTCAATCCCCTTCCAGTAATGTGGTTTCTCAGTTAAAGGTTTGAAGGTTTCTTCTCTTTTACTAAATAATATTACAGTAAGGACCCGCAAGTAAGAAACTACACTTTCCCAAGTTAATAGCCTAAACAGGTTTTTACATTAATGGTAATTATCATAATTTAGGCTATTTAGGTTCTTAAATAGGTTCTTCTTTTCTGAAGGAAAAAAAAGCATGGCAGCTATTATTATTTTGTGACATCAGCTTATTCCTTCTATAAAATCTGCATACCAAATTAGTATTTATGTTAAAATGACTATGAGGAGAAGGACAGAAGCACTGTACCCTGCGAAGCGAAGTCGTATTTCTGTTCGTCGCTTCTCTAGAAGCACTGCAGCCTAAGGGGGGGGTGGGGGGGGCACTTGGGTATTTTTTGGATGGGTATGTGCCGCCCGGGACTCCAAATTGGCACCCAGCTCTAAAAAAAATTTCCCCTAAAATTGATATGCCGTTCTAGAAATAGGCCAATTTTTTGTACCCCGTTCTAGAATTCGCCCTAAAACTGATATCCCATTCTAGAAATGGGCCAATTTTTTATACGCCCGCCCTGCACACTAAAACACAGGGTGCAACAAGAGTACAACAGTTTACTTGTTAACTGTCCTTGAATAATTTCAAATGGCTGCTTACAAAGCTGGAGCTTTCGTGCGTTCGAAATATTATACCCCGTTCTAGAAAACGCCTCTGAAATGGATACCCGGTTCTAAATCAGGAGCTTCAAAATCACGACCCCGTTAGGCGGCACATACCCGTATAGGAAATGTATGGGAGTACCCCTCCCCTCCCCTCCCCCCCTCCCCACGGGCACTGCAGACAACATCAATTTGTACGCAATTATTTTTGTAGATTTTAGAAAATAAGCTCCTGTCTCAAACTTAAGGCTTAACAGATTATTGCATAGAGGGGGACTAACTGACAAGTTTTAGCCCAACAGGTTTTTAAATTCCAGATTTTTACCGCTCTCATCGGCATCGTCATCATTTTTTCTCTCCAGAATATTATACGATGGTTTACATGAAGTACACACCGACAAAATGGCGGCGGGCGGGAATGTTGAAGTCGTTTGGAGCAATTTGGTGAAGTACCTCTCGCCCTCGGCTCCCCAAGAACTTGGTATTAAAAGTACGTACCATATAAAGTGCCTCATTTTCAGTGTTAATTGTTTGTGTGATTTCTTTCAGGGACTTGCAGGTCTTTGGAACAGTTGAGACAAAACCCACCTGTGCTCGCACTCTTGCGAGAATGGTTCTTAGGTAAGCTGGCAGCTGCAAGGGCTCGGTTGTTCAAACATTGGATTGCACTAACAAACGGATAGATCGTATAAGTATTGGGAAAGCCCACTGTATTATCCACTGGATAGAGGTTTATCTAGCTAGCGGATAGCAGACCTTCCAACCCCTAAACCATGCAAATCTGGAGTGTTTGAAAAAAGCCCCCCAAAACCTGGAGATTGGGACCTCAAACCTGGAGATTTACAAACTATGTGTCAAATAAAACCAAAAAGGCAGATAATTTGTGTCATATTATGTACCCTTTCAGATATAAGTTACTCCATTTACTTTTAAATGTTGTGCAATATCGGCTGCTCTAGCCGCTGATTTTCTTTTCTTCTGAAGCTATCTTCTGTTTCACTATCCATGTCGATAAGACGTTTGACTATTCCACAGAACTTAGCCAACACATTTTTCACAGGAGTGAGGTTAGAATTGGACCCAGTTTACCTCCCCCCACCTAAATTCAAAAATTCATACAATTCGTCCATTATGAAGACAATTTTTTTGGAAATTACTCAATTCCCACTGAAATTGTCTGAAAATTTCAGGATTTTCGGATTTGCTGGGACATTTGGAGGCTAAATCGGGAGACCGTGAGTTGATAGCCCAAACCATGAGTCTCTTACCCTGCAAGCAGAGGCCCTTCGATCTTCCTAGATAAGTTGGGAAGAGGAAGGCACTCTTCCCCACTTATCTAGGAAGATCGGAGGGCCTCTGCTCACAGGGTATGAGTCTCTTGGCCAGACCGTAAGAGTTGGAAGGTCTGGGATAGTGTTATCCAACCATTGAACAACTGGGGCATGGTCCTGGATGTTTGGCTGTTTGATATTACTATCCACAGGGTAAATCTCTATCCAGTGGATAGCGCAATTGGTTTCCCTATACAGCTGGATACTGATTTATCCAGTGGATAGCCAGCCTGCAAAGAAAGTAGTGTCCAGTAGTCTGGGGCTAGTGGATTTTGCTATTGGGCTAGTGAATTCTGTTTTAAACTTGCCCGATGGGCAAGTGATGATTTTTCAGGAATTTGAATGACAGAAGAACTGTGAAATCAATTCTGCTCGTCAAAAAGCTTTTTGGGCTAGTTGAAATGACTTCTGGGCTAGTAAATGCTAGTTTCAGCTCGCCCAAATGGCAAGCTGTAAAAATTGATTTTCTTTGCACCCTGGGATAGCACTATCCAACATTTGAACAGCTGGTGCTAGCTGCTCTTCAATTTACCAACACTACATACATTCTTTGAATTGAAACAGATGAAATTAATCATATTTTGAACCATGGATGTTTATAAAGATATGAACATGAACATGACCTTCGCGGTAGAATGTACATTTTTTCAGGCTCTTTTTCAGCCACTTAGGTGGCTCATTCTCCTGTGAAGATCATGTTAACTTTCATACTGCATTTTTTACTGATGCAAAGCTCCTTATGCAAGCCCTTTATGGTCATTTTGCCCCCAAGTCATTTGGCCCCGGTCATTTAGCCATCTAAGTAACCTTTTACATAGGTTTAGGGCTTCATTCGAACCCTCTAAATTAAAACAGCTGATGTCAAAAACTTGTAGAAATATAAAATAAATACAGTCAATTTTAAATGCAATCAATTCATAACCAAGTTAAGCCTCTGCTGCTCAATAAAGCCAGTCACTTCAGCAGACAATGAGCAAGCAAACAGACTACCATCTGACCATGACAACCGAAAGACTGTCAGGCTTCACCTATGATGTACATTTACTAGATAAAGCCTGTTGACTACGATCCTTTGGTTCAGCTTTTTGTGGAAAGATACCCCTGAAAAATGCTTCTTGTTGATCCTGTCTTTGATGAAACACAAAAATAATTGAAAAAAGTTAAAATGTAGTGTATTTGCATCGTTTTTACGCAGCTTTGTTATATTTTTATCCAAAAAGAATGTCACTTTCACTTTGAAAAAAAAGAAATCAAAACATGCTGACTTTGCCTCAGGATGGTGGAAATTGCATTTCCCAGGACTTGAAAGCCGCCTTTGGGGCCCCCTTTTCATCAAACCCCCTTTGCTAAAACCTGGATCTGCCCCAGAGCTCTTATGAGGTATATTTCTTCTTTTCAGAAAAATGCCAAAAAGACCTGAAAGATCAGTTTCGCCCTCAATTTTGGTCATTTTTCCAGGAAAAAGAGGTAAAATTTTCCAGTTCATCTCAGGGTGCAAAGAAAGTCAGTTTTATAGCTTGCCATGATTTGGGCAAGCTGCAGCTAACATGATTTGTTCTAGCCTAAGGGTCATTTTAATTGGCCTCCCCAAAAAATTTTTGAAGAGCAGAATTGATTACAGTTCTTCTCTAATGTGACTTTCCTAAAAACAATTATTTGCCTGTTGGGCAAGTTAAGAACAGAATTCACTCGCTGGTAGCAAAATCCACTAGTAGTCACAGGCTATCAGACATGATTTTCTTTGCACGCTGCATCTAATTCTGAGGTAATTAGATTGGTTATAATCCAGGTTACAATGTTGTGAAGAATCCCAGCCCATATTTGTACAATAACTAAATAAATATGTGTGTATAATGTGTTTGGGATGGGGGATGGAGAGGAGGGGGGGGGGGGGGGGTGGTGTTAAAAGACCAAATGAGTCTTTGTGTTTATGTTAATATTCTTGTAGGGTGCTTTCCATTCAATCATAACTAAGGTTTGAATTTGCGGCAACCTCCGGTAGCGAATGGAACAGTGTTTTCCCAGGAAATTTCTGTACCATTTGGCCCTGTTTCCAAATCTTTAGAAGTTTAGTTTGAGTGGAAGTGCCCATAGTCATGTATGGCTCGGTATATAGGAATGTACAGTTGTTTGTGTTTTTTTTTTTGAGGTAACAACTTGTTCTCCCATTTTGTCACACTATTTGCTATATATCTTTTTAAAAAGCTGAAATGTTTTTTTTGCATCAATTGAATTCCAAAAATAATGGTCCAGTTTTGTTGTTTACGACTATATTTAAGCATTGAAATGGTTCCCCTTCTGTCTATTGCATGGATGACAATGGATTGAAATTTGAAAAAGTTCAGGGCCAACTTGACGTTTTCTAGCTACATGTGCGTATGCCTGCAAAATCACTAAAAAAGAAAGTCTTTGAGCACTAGTTCATTGCTCAATGAAATAATGACCCAGGTGTGTGCTTTAAAATTGTATAAATGACTTTTTCACCTTTTCCATTATTCTGTAGAAAGAAGTAAAGACAGTAGACTCTTTACTCAGTGCAGTAAGTGAGCTCCACAGAAATGTGTCTGCCTACAAGCCATCTGTGGAACTCCTTCAATCTTTGACAGGATCCTTTGCCCACAGGTACATTCAGACATAAAACAATTTATTATTACTACTAATAATTATAATATTATAGTGATCAGTGCTTGACACTAATGTTTTTGGACACTAGGGATTGGTTAGTGAGTTTAATAAATCACGAGCCTAGGAGGACAAGCCACCGGTCCAAGAAAAATTGAAGTGGTTCGAAATATTACAGTGTTTGTAGCCTGTACTAGGGGTTAAGAACTTTCATGACTCTTTATTTAGTCCAGACAGAAATGTTCTGTTCCTGTGACAAAAGCATAGTTTGCTAATCTCTCAGCACTACTGTTTGAGTCCACACAAGTTCCACAGTATGAATCGCAACCAAGGATATGTTTTCTTCCAACTTGGTTGAAAACTTCTTGACCACTTATCGCACTTCTTTTTCTCGTCATGTTGTGTATGGTCTTTTGGTAAACAATGAAATCTGCCTCAGCATCATTGGCCGTTGAAGGATGCTATCTGGTAGGTAGTTTTTTAAAAAAGCTTCTTCATTTCTGTGGTGAATGAGCACAAATAAATTCAAAGATGATGGACACTATGGTGGCTCTCACCCAGGCTTAGTAAACAGATTTAATTTTCTAATCATGAAATATTCATAAATGGGGGTACAATTCTCACTGCTGACCCTTCACAGCTTCACGAGATTTTTGCGTTAACTTATTTCCAGTGTGAACAAATGTGAAGATATTAGGTGCAATGACTAGTGCATGTCTATGTCATGACTATGGTTTTTTTCTTTCCTTTTCAGCAACCTTAATCTTCAGTTTGAAGTACTAGTGAGAGCCATTTTCTTTTGCAATGTACCTAAACAGTTTAAAGATTTAGTAAATAACTTCTACAGCCAGGCATTTCAAGCTTATCAGTCTGTGAACAAAAAGGGAAATAAACCAATGGATACATCAGGTATGGTATCTGCTGTGACTGTGATGGACATCTTTACAACATAGCGTCCATGATTGCCCTATCTAAGTCCTATTGAGTTGCTATGAAAAAGTTCTTTATAATTTATATGTGTTACAGGTCAAAATTAAATACAGGTTAGAATTTTTTAACTCTCAGGGTTGTATGCTGTTGTCTGGTTGGCTACTCTGCATAGCATTTCTTTACAGATGGCGTTTTTTAAATAAAATATCCCTGGACTGGCTGCTTACTTTGACAACTCGGCCGTCTATTTCAAAACTTTTTGACAACCCTGACCCTGTTGATTCTCTATTTACTTTGTTTCCTATTACCTAGCCCTAATAAAATTATTATTCATAGTTTTGCTCTCTAAGTGTCCAATAATCAAAGACCATGATTAAGAACTTTCTAGCACTTTTGGAATTGAGCCTCTAGCCACTCAAACCAAGAGCAAAAGGCAGTGAAAATGTTTCGCAAATAAGAGCCTGAGTCGTTGAAAAGTCTGGCACAAATACTGACATTCAACCGGATGGAAATGAAGGCCACAAATTGATCTGTGTCAGGGAACATCCAGTAAAAATATATTTTCTATTAAACGTACTTTATGAATATTGAAGATAGGCCATTAGGTGGTGTTCTTGCTTGTTTCTCAGGTGCATCTTTAATGAGTGTTGAAGATGAAGAGGAGGCAGATGATGATGTTGAGTCACTCACTTGCACTGGTTGCACAGAAGAAAGAGACACTTGTCACTGTGCGAAAATTATCGAGGGTTTCTCACAGCTAAATTCACAGCTCCATTCACTTGGGCTGGTAAAAAAAGTAGCTGAACCAGCTTTCCTGTCAGTAATTCACACAGAGGTAATAATTTGTGTTGAGAGGCTTTTCTAGTTCTAAGACTCTGCGAAAACATAATACTTTTTTGAAAGCATGATTTTGTGGACCTTTTGTTGAACTTTGAACTTCGTTGTTGTTTGCCATGTTATTTTGAAAGGGGACCTGCTAAGTGCTTCTTTCAAATAACTTAGTACTTTGTAAGAAAGGGGAGAATGTGAAATGAGATCAAGAGTCTCTTAACAATAGGCTTTCTTCCATGTACCCTTTCATTGATACTTAAATTTTTTCCAGCAGATCCTTGATTTCAATATTGTAGGAAAGGGTATTAAATGAATGCGTATACTTTAAGAATCAAAACTCATGTCTGGTAGAAGGAACTGACTTAGGCTCGATTTCCACCTCCCTAAACAGTGGCTGGTAATCAATCATAGAACTGACCACTCACCCTGAAAATACTTTTTTGTTTTTAGTCTAACCCTCCCTACCCTCAGGAAATCTAGGTTAGTTCTTTCTGTAGATTAAAAATGTTTTGTGATCAACCCCCTCCCCTTGAGCATTTCTAATGCCTTCTGTAGGAGAGGGTTATAAATGACTCATGGGAATTATGCACCCACTACTGAGTCAATATCCTTCCTGATCAGCGTTCAATTTTTTCTTTATAATATTGCTGCTGAATCAGACATAAAGATCACAAGAACAGAGAAAATGATCACTAAAGATAAACTGTCTTAAGTTTATTTTTAAATTTCTCCTGAATTAGTACCATAAGAAAGAAATAAAAAAATTAATGCAGTGAAGAAACATGTGACACCATGGATAAGAAGAGATATAGTCATAGAGCACTCCCTGAGCAGGGCTTTTGCTAAGATTTCAAGTTGCCTGTTACATGTTATTAGTAGTTGGGGAACTGAACAGCTAGACAGTTCTTTTGATTACAACTATTTTCGTTTGTTTCCTATGAAAGTAGGACAGGGTCATCCTTGTAGTATCCAGGGGAAATCTCCAATCCCCGCCTCTCATTGGCAGCCCTGCCCTAGCCCTAGGGAAATACCAGATAGAAATTTTGTTGATTATTAGTTAAATGTAGAAAATCATAGACCTTTTGGGAATTAAACAACATTAAATAGCTCCTGTACACCGACATCTGTATTTTTATCACTAGCCTAGGACCAGGCTCTGTAGTGAAGGAGAAAAGTGAGAAAACATCAGCAAGCAAACACTGCTCTCCTCGCTTTACTCGCTGACTTTTTTCTGTTTCACCCCGTTTTTTGTTCCCACTAGGTAGCCTTGTCCCAGACTATTTTATCATGTTGGTGAAGGTTGTTTTTTTTGTTAGTGACAGTATTTATAACTATTGTGATGTTTTGTTTAGATTCAAAGGAGAATTGAAGAGAAGTGCAAAGGAGTGTTTGAATCTTCCTTTTTGACATCCTTGCTAAGTTGGATTGATACTGAGTTGTGTGGCTGGTTAATTTTGATTTTTCAATCTCCAAGTAAGTTAATATTACTCCTTACCAGTATTCCTCTCTACTGTGCAACACAGACATTCTTCCAGTCACATCAGAAACACCAACAGACCAGCTTCATGACTTCTTAATGTAAGACTGAGTGTCATTGGCAAAAATAAGATTTGGTCAGTCAAGGCTTAGAATGCTCCAGGCATGAAGGCAAGGAAGAAAAGAAGGAAAACCTCTGTTGTTCAAACAAACTCTAAGGTTACATTGTACATTATCACAAGCCTATAAGAATCGTGTTTGGCCTGTCAACACTTTATTTCAAAAAGGATGGTCACTTAACAGAGGTTCTGTTTAAAGTGATTTACTGATAGTTTTTTCAGATGGGACTCTAATAACTGGCTGCCAGATAAAGAGGTTGGTATGCATCTTGAAACTCCTTGAATTTCAGGAGTCAGATTTCAAGGCCTTGAAAATAGTTGAAATTGGTTTTTGGTCCTTTAAATTCCTTATTTTTATACCAAAAAAAAAGATATGAATTATCAATGCTTTTAAAGGTACTGAGTTTTTAAAGTAGAATGTGCAAATGCAGGCAGCATAAATTGCTGACAAAATAGTTAAAACACCCATTTCCCTGCACTTTTACATTACTCTTGCATTGAACTACTTTTATATTGAATTACAGGGGCACTGCACATTGTCCATGGATGCATATGTTGCATGTGATTCTATAATTATTATTCAAACTCTCATTTGTCATGTTTCTGGATATCCCTTTAAGAAAGGCCTTGAAAGGCTTCCAAAAAGTCCTTGAAAAGTCCTTGAATTTTTAGGCTTGAAAAAGTTTATGAATAATCTAAATAGAAATAGACTAAGAGGCTGGTCACTTCATAATATGCCCCTCTTTTATGCCCAATAGTCAAAAGGAAGTCATTAGTCCAAGAAAGTCCTGCATTTTAGGCCATTAATGTACTTCAGTCAGTCAATAAAAAGATATGGATTTCATTAATCTTGCATTGAAGAAATATGAACGAATTAAAACACATAGAGTTTAAAGCATTGTGTTTGTTTTGTTTAATGAAATGATGCAGATTCTAGAAATACCAGTGAAGAGATGTCATTGGATGAATGGAAACCCAAACTTCAATACTTCATGTATAAGTCATTTGCTGATCTTAGGTGTGAAATATATTTCTTTGTTTCTCTAAATAAAACTACATACGTGTAAGGTTTTGTTTGGGCTAGAAGGTTTATGAAATTGTTTAAAGGCTAATTAGAACACACTTTTTACAGGATAGTACAGATTAATAAAGTCATGATTTTTATTAAAATGCCACTAGAAAAAAAGTAAACTCTCATTGTAAAAATAATAAAAAAAAAGATGTGGCAACATCATACTTCTAAAGTAACAAAAATTGACTTTTAAAGTGATAACATTGCTTGTGCCCTATTTCCAAATAGGATGCTCATCTGCTTTTTCTGTAGTTAGTCTTTCTGTCTTATAAGATTCCTTCAAGTATCATTCCCTCCCCCGCAAGGGATAAATATCCTGTAAATATAGCCATTCCAAGCACTCTAAACTTCTACCCAAAATGTCCCTCATGGTGGCACATGATAGACAGCCGCGTTATTTGTAATCTGAGGCCACGAAAAATATATTTTTTGTGATCTACAGGTTAGCCTGTTCCAGGCTTTCAGATCGTGGGGAGTGGTGCAAAGTAAAAAGGAGCGCCAAAAAATAAAAGCCCTCTACTTTTCATCGCTTTCTTTACTTTGCACCGCTCCCCACTATCTGAACGCTTGGAACAGGCTATCTACAGGTCTGTGGTAATTTTCATTGTTTTTTAATTTTCATTTTCAGGATAAGTGAATTGTTTGACATAATAATAGAATATCCAGACTCTCTTCCTGCAATTTATGATCTGAAGGTTAGCATTAAAAGACATGCTCAAGTTTTTTCTGTTTTATATTCATCTTATTTTAGCAGTTGTTGTTTATTTTGATTTTTCTCTCTTGCTCCAGGAGTCCTTAGAGGTCACTGACCAAAGGAAAGAGCTGATAGTGGATCTAAGAACAGCGTATGTTTGCTTTTCCATTTGGTTACGCACTCATCAGCAGCCCGCCTGGGTCAACCCCAGGGACGTACATGGCATGACCACATTTGCTGGATGTTGTTGACATTTGCTGCCAATTTTTAGCCCAGGAAAGGGAGATTATTGTATATTGCTTTTGCACTTTTGTAGCAAGATCTCTCTCAAAAACACCCCATCAACAGGAATACAAAGTTTTGTACTGGCCAGCAGGGCTGTCATTAAGGGGATTTCCCCTGACTTCTCTAAGCATTACCGCCAGCTACTGTGGAACCTTGATATAACAAAGGCCAAGGGACTGGCAGAATTTGTTTGCTATAACGAGGTTTCATTATATCGAGGTTGTTTTCATATATTTTACAATTACAGCTAACTTTAGGTTTTGTGTTATGAAGAAGATGACCTTGAGGTAGCCCTATTTTTTCTTTCAGGTTTGAGAGGCGGCTACTGCATCCTGGTGCCAACACATCTGATATTCTTACTCAATATGTGTCTGCTATCAGAGCTCTCCATGTCTTAGATCCTGCTGGGGTTATTCTAGAGCATGTCTGCACTCCTGTTAGACAATATCTTAGGTAATAAAAGATATTTAATTATATGTATCACAGTGCTGTTGTTTATGAAACCAGTCCCTGATTTATCTTTCTTTTTTCTTCAGAAGTTGTAGCTCGCATGGAGTGCAGAGTTTTATGTGTCTCTAGCACCCACACTAAAATACAATTCTCCCACTTCACAGGAGAACACAAGTGCTATACAACTTACACACTTGTTCGCATCAACACATGTTAAAGGTGTCACTGCACAGCCTTGATTCACCTCTCTTTACTTGCTGCAGAAGCTATAACTAATAAGCCTAGCTTGGCAGGTCTAGAAACTACAAGCAGTAAACAAGGCTAATTACTATCGATTTTTTTTTTTTAAACATTTCTTTTCTTATAGAACTCGAGAGGATACTGTACGCTGCATTGTGACCAGTCTTACGGACGAAAACAGTACAGAACTGGCAGAGGTGATAGATCTGTATTAGACAGTCTGAAAGTAATTTTTTGAGAAATGTACTAAGCTCACACTGAACGTAAAACCATTGAATGTGATATTCCTAGCAAAAATAAAAATGTGATTTGAAGCTTCTTAAGCCATGTCCTGCTGACCCTCTAGATGAAAGGGAAGAAGCAACCAAAAGTATTTATTGCCAACTTTATTTTTGGTCGGTGTTTATTTAGACTTCTTTTTTCCTCTGGTAAAATTATTTGAATTCTAAAGGAATTTACTTCAAAAGTGGAAAGACTTGATTGTCATAAAAATTGCAGTGTCTTTTCAATGTAGTGTGGTAATCTCTAGCCCATTTAACAAAAAGCTCCTTTTTGGGCATGCTTTAAATGTTTCCTGCACAAGTTGTACATTAAAGTCAACTTTTAATGTAGATTTTGATGACATCGCAAAGCTTGCAGTGTAGCATCAACAAGGCCTGAAGTGGGGGCCTGTTAACTCAGTGAATGCTAATTAGTAAGAGAAAGAGTTACAGGTCTGCAGCTGGCCCCGGTTGCTCAAACGTTGGATAGCGCTATCCACCGGATAAATCACTATCCAGCGGATAAGTATTACGGAAATCAATTACGCTATCCGCTGGATAGTGATTTATCCGGTGGATAGTGCTATCCGACGTTTGAACAACCAGATCCTGATCTATAAATTAATATGTAGGGTGTTTGCATTGTTAATGAGTGTAATGTACCAGAAAAATACAGTGTATCTTAATCCTTTTCTAGATGTTTGAGTTCGATTACAACAATATATTAGCCCTTTCTTTGGTTTCCATGCAATGCAATAGTCTTGCCTTCAGCAACTTTTTCTGACTTTTATTCCTGTGGGTGGGTAACACTAAAAATAAAAAATACAAGCTCTGTTAATGAACGTTTTTGTAATTTGTTATGTTAGGAGTTAATGCGAGGTGATCCTCGTGCCATTGAGGAGTTAGGCAATTGCGACAGTGAGGATGATGATGATGACAACTGGATGCCAGCTCCAAGTGATGCTGACCCAGGTACATAAAGCCAAACTTCCCAGCATTTAACAGTACATTTAGGTACTGTTTGCTTACACTGTCTAATAATGGACATGTTTATAACAATTCTACTACCTTTAGTGGCAAAAGTTATTCTATTCTTCTTGTTTAATTTGGATTTCATACTCCACTTAACTGTACTCAGTGGAACCTCCATTTAACAAAGTGCCATTAGCCCAAGGAACTGGGAAAATTTGTTCGATATATAGAGGGTTTGTTATATCGAAAACCTTGATTTAACAAATTTTGGGGAAAACAAGCAAAACGTTCATTACCTCAATGTATAGTTAATGATTAGCATTTCCAGATCTGAACAATTTCTGTGATAAACATTTGTATACAAAGCTATTGTCTCAGCTCAGAGCTGTACATAGCTACGGCACTAGAGGTATGGCAATTCCTTGTATCATTTTCAAAAGGAAGCCTTTCACCAAAGATCTTACCTTTAATAGCCAAGTATAAGCTAGAACATCTAAGAATTAGTTGTGCAAGAGTGTGCTGGTTTTGGTTTATGTGGGAGGTGCATCATTGTTCATGACATGTTAATTAAGATGCACCTTAACTCCTGGACGCTTTCAAACACAAGTTTGCTGACTTTCTAATTTCGTAGAGAAAATACCAAGTAAAAGGAAAACACCAGACATAATAAGGTGAGCATTATTTGACTTTTGGTAATCTCATTAAAAATAATTTTGTGGAAAATGATTAAGCAAATTTAATAGCCATTACATGAGCAGACTTACCTGACCTATACCAAAGGGTATAGGGTCCAGAGCCAGTATTCACAAGTTTCTTTAAAAACAAGTGATTGAGTGGTCAAACAACAATCAAAGCAGCTTCAAGTAAAAGTTGTGTCGGGTTGAGTGCAAGCCTGATCCCTAAGGTTGGCTCAAATGGACAGGCCAAATTCAAAGACACTTGACTGAAGATTAACTAACTTATTTTTTTGCTTATTGAACCATGATCGTACATGTATGTCTGTGGGTTTGAATCATAATTTTTTTCAGCATGCTTGTGAACGTGTATGGCAGTAAAGACTTGTTTGTTTCTGAATATCGCACTCTTTTGGCGGATCGCATACTTTCTTCATTCAATTACGACACAGAGAAAGAGGTAATTACATGCACTTTTGTGTTTGTTTATTAATTTATAAAGTTATTCTCTATGTGAGGAATAACCTCTACAGATTTTCATAAATTCAAGTTTCCACAATTTTTCTCAAAAGCCTTGTGCATTCTGAGCCCCTACATTTTCAAGTTTGCCTCATCTGCTTTAAAAGTCTGGCTATGGAAATGTTTGGATTTTGAACTTACTTAAAATTGACGTGTAGTGTCAGCAACAATCTAGAGTCAAGGTGTTCTTACAAAATTTAACTTAACCTTGTATATGTGGAGAATTTGATTTATATTGTTGTATATGTGGAGAATTTGATTTATATTGTTTTCAAGAACTGAAATTTTTTTTGTTTATTTGTTTGCATTTTTCACACATCATTAAATTTTTTATTTTTCCACTTCAGCTTCGTTATCTTGAGCTTTTAAAGCTTCGTTTTGGAGAATCTCATTTGCACTTCTGTGAGATAATGCTGAAGGACGTGGCTGACTCCAGGCGAATCAATTCTCACATACAGGCATCAGCAGCAAAGAATGAAAATACCAAGGTACAGTATACAGGATGAAACTCCATTAGCACGCATTGCCTTATTTGTTTGAATCATTCATGACTATATTTTTTTCGCATTTTCTTCTCTTACAGCAGTCCGATTCTATTCCACTGACAGCTATGGTTTTGTCTGCAGTATTTTGGCCTGCATTTAGGGAAGAAAAGCTTAAAGTTGCTGAAGATGTGCAGAGGTATATAAATTTGTGTTTGTGTGCCTATTACTGAATTGAACATGAACGTTCCTGTTTTTTAATATTTTAATTGACAGCATTACAACCAATTAAGTAACTGTTGTTAGTTAAAGTGTTTAAGTTGCTTAAGCCTTGACTAGAAATTGCAAGTTTCATCTGGTGTAAGATATGAGAGTTTGTAGCTTTGCCTGCATTTAATGGTAGTGAGCTTCATATTTCGATTATTAGTTTTTGGAAAAAAAGCCCATGATATGAGGCACTTTTTTATTGCTCATTACCTGTGCATATAGAAATCACAAGTACAGTTGTAAAATACTGTATAGCCAGAATATTTTTATTAGCTGTCGTACAAGAAGGGAATTCACTTTTTGTTTCATGAGTAACTGTGTTCATTTGGAGCTGGCATAGCTTTGAACACACTACCTGGTATTAATGTTGAATCAAGATGTTGTCAGAGTGTTAAGCATCATTCTTGATAAACCCTTGTTGTGTCATTTTTTTCTTTATTGCTACATGTAATTCATAGAGCAATGGATGAATACACTCGTGGATTTGAAGCCCTGAAGGTAATGCGTACACTTCAATGGAAGCCACACCTGGGTCTTGTTGACCTTGATGTTGAGTTAGCTGATCGCACATTATCGCTGTCTGTGAGTCCTGCTCAGGCTACTGCCATTATGCACTTTCAAGACAAAGGTATATGTCTCAAGATGCCAATCATCCTGTTATAAATGGTTGTTATTATAAACTTCATTCTAAAGCTTTTGCATATCACTTTATTTTTTCAGATCGGTGGACCCTAGAAGAGCTAAGTAGTGTAATGCATGTCCCCCCAGGCCTACTCAAAAGACGATTGGGATTTTGGATTAGTCAGGGGGTCCTCAAAGAGGAGTCTACAGATACCTTTGTTGTCGTGGAAAAGCAGAAAGGACAACAGAGGTTACCAGGTATGTTGAACTGCAGACCCTCCTCCTGCTTATTAAAGGGAAGAGGGGGTGGATCAAGGAAACTATTCTCTCTGACACTCCCCTGACACCTTACCTAGACAGTGTAGAGAGTATTCTTCAACACTGATTATACCAAGCTCTGTTGGTTTTTGAAATTTTGGCTCTTATGTGGTTAAAGACTCCTGGATAGTTAGACTTTCAAAATGCAAGGAATAAGAAAATGATCTTCCTTTAAGCCTAGATAAGCAAATTTCAGAAATTTGTGGAATTAGCATTAATGTTGAAATAATTTAGCCAAGGGTATTGAACTGGAAAATAAAACTGAAAAAATGGAACTTCTTGTTTCATTGCAGAAGTAATCATGGATGCTGAGGTAGAGTCTGTTATGGCTTCTTCACAGGATCAAAGAGAAGAGGAATTGCAGGTAATTACAAACTCCTTGTCCTATAAATTAATTATTAGGTTGTGTTGACTCATATGTACAAAATTGTTATAAACACACTAATTAAGGGCTTAACAATCTCTCAGTGCCCACTTAATTTAACCCCCTCCCAGAAACATTTTCTGATTTATAACCTTTGGTATGAATGTGAGTTTTATTGTAGAATGCATTTTCAGTTGATAATCAAGGCAATGTAGGGGGTGATTCATGTTGGAGCTCTGATCAGCACTAATGGTTCTTCTGAAAGCATTGCCAACAGTCCAGATCATCTGTTCACATAGAATGCCTTAATAAAAGTATGACACCTGTTACCCGGGGCTGTCAATAAGGGCCGGTAGCCGGCCAAAACCGCCGGCTAGTTAGCCATTGTTAGCGGGCTACTTTCATCTCCTTCTACCATAATTGCTAACAAAAAAAAAGCACCTTTGATTAAAATTGTAAAGCATCCATTTCCCAGTTTTGAATGACATTGAAAACATATTTAAACAGGTTTAAATCTGTGAAACGTTTGAGCCATGCAATGTTGTGGAACTTCAGGACATTGTGATAGCATTGTTCCCTGTCTTGCGTGTATTGTGACAAAACAACATGGTGTGCGCAGTGGAAAATACCTCTTGAAAACGCCTGGAAACGCCATTTCCAAGACTCTAAATTTCAAAATGTCCCTAGATGCCTCGGCCCTCAAGAACTTGTGCCTTTTGTGCGAGTTCCAAAGCCACCTACAATTCATCATCAGCCTGCTACTTAAAAACTTTTTGACAGCCCTGCTGTTACCCCAATGCTATCGTCATGCCTCGTTATTCATCATTTGTTTCATATCTCTTGTAGGTATTTTGGTCATATATCGTTGGTATGCTTACAAATCTGGAGAGCCTGCCATTGGACAGAATACATTCCATGTTACGCATGTTTGCAATGCAAGATCCCTCCTCCAGCCAGTGCAGTGTGGATGACTTAAGACAGTTCCTTGGTCGCAAAGTTAAGGACCAGGAACTGCAGTTTGTTAATGGATTTTACAGGTTACCTAAGTCAGGTAGATAGCAATCATCATAGCTGTAAGATGGACACTGATGTTCTGTCAGTCATTCATTTCAATTATTGGTCTGGGTCAAGGCAGCATTGGTTGTCTGTTGTGAGTCTTTTAATAATTTATTACTCCATTCAACAAAATTTATTGTTGCATACACTTTGTCTACTGTTGCCCATATTGTCAAGAGCCATCATAGTGTGGAAGCACATAGACTACTTGTAGTGTATACAACTTAGTGACTTGTCAGATCAATGTGTGGCTTTATAGAAAAAATACCTTTCTAAAAGGAACACCTCGAGTTGGGCACTGGGATGTGTTTCTTGATGTTCCTTGAATGTTTATAAGGCACAAATCTACATCTAACATCAACATCTCTTGCCATTTCCCAGTGTCTGTGTTTTGAGGGGGACTTACACCTTACAGTTTTCTTCGCATGTGATGTGCTAACAATAACCTAAAACTCGAATCATAGCATCAAAAACATGACAAACACAAGTCATTTGTGGGTTTGACTTACAGTTTATTGGTATTATGTAAGGTTATCGTACACATTGCATGCAGCAAGTTGTACCATGAAAATAAGCCTTTAGAGAAGTTCATTGTGTCATTAAACATCAAGTTGTCTGAAGCAGTTTACCCTGTCACAGTACACTGTCCTTATAATGATCAGGGATACCCCAGGAATTGAAGGTAATTGTTTTTTTAATTTTTTGTGTACCAAAACAAGTACATATTTTTTCTTCAGCCTTACAATCTTCAAAAAATAGTTATATTGAATAGTCAAGTCAGTTAGTTCAAAATGTTTAATTATTGTAAAATTAAGATTTTTACAGCTCTCGCAAAATAATATGAAAAGGCAATAACCCTCACACAGTTGTAAATTTCTTACCAATAATAATAACAGTAGAAAAGGATGCAGTTAACTCCCTGCTTTACAGTGACGGTAAGACATTTCAAAGAGCTACAATTATTACTCTCTAGCTCAGCGTGCGAAGAAAGTCATGTCCGATAGCCAGGGGCTAGTGCATTTTACTATTGGGCTAATGAATTCTGTTTTTAACTTGCCTGCCCGTGAAGGGAAATTTTTGTAAGGAATTCTAATCTTAAAAGAACTGTTATCAACCCTGCTCATCGTTGGGCCAGTTAAAATGACTTTTGGGCTTGCACATGCTAACTACAGCTTGCCTGAATGGCAAGCTGTAAAACTGACTTTCTTTGCCCCCTGCTAGTTACATGGTTATTTGTCACACCTAATGCTTATTGCCTCATGATAACCTTAACCCTTTAAGCACCAATATTCATGCCACCTGCAAGTTCTCCAGACTGGTCTCCATACAATTTCTTTAAGAATTAGTTTAGAGAATTTCTTTAAAATCACATAGAAACTTGGCATAAAAAATTTAGAATTTGCATGCTAGTTAAAATAGACCAGAGAGAGGCTGACTGTTATACTAGGGGTATAGAATCGTAATTTCAAGACGGCAAGACCCTGGTTTCAAAATTCGAGACCAAGACTTAAAAAAAAAAAAAAATTCTCATTCAGACGAAATGGAAAGAAAAAACAAAATGTGAGACTCATTGGCAAAAATAATTCAAGACTCCGAGACCCATCAAAAATGATATTGAGATCGGGGCAAAATTTTCCAAGACTCACGTTTTTTCGAGGTACCATTCTACACCCCTTATATTCCATCATGATAGGTGTCCCTTGCAGTGTATGCATGAGGGATTAACTGCATCTGCTGAATTTCCTGAAACCCTAGGTATTTTCTGTCCAACGCTATCCTGTATCATCTCTGACAAGATAGTTATATCAATGCAAATAAATTTATATGTATTTATTAATCACCTTCAGTTGTTATGAGTGAAAATATTTCAGGAATCTCCTTTTTTTAATTCCTAATTCATTATCCCTAAACATCCTTAATATAATGGTACCTCCTTCACTCAACAAATTTGCTACAAGTTGTTTGTGTATAGATCATTCACTTCCTTTAAATTGGTCAAAAGAGCCAACCGTTCTTTGCAATTGGACAGGAGGTTAAAATGATTTTCAGCGTATTAAGAATTAAAGGGGCTACAACATGCTAACTCCCATCTTCCTAAAAAGCTATAACTTTTCTAAGCGCAATTTTATTTCAAAAATAAATAATGGTCCAGTTTTTTTGTTGAGACTATATGTAGGCATTGAAACTGTTTCCTGTCATCTGTTGCAACAGGTGGCAAGGGTGCAAATACAGGTACTGTATGTAATTCCTGAAAAACTCACCAAAAAAGTTATTATGGTTAATGCTCCCTTACTTGTTTGATATCTTCTTTACAGCTCTACAGGAGCATTTTGTGGTATTTGCACTAAAGAAATGGCTTCAGCACAGAATTGAGTCACCTAAAACAGCAAATTATCCTTGTGAAATACATGTAGCCCCTTTAAGTGTCAGTCAAGTCATAACTTATTTTTCTGAAAATGATAACACCAGGAAAATAATCTTTTAACTCCAAGAGTGAATAATGGAAATTAGAACATGGTACTATTCATTTTGTCTTTCTGTATTTTATAAAATGAAATTTAAAAATGCTGTTTTTGGCCACTTTTTGCCAGTGAGAGAGTTAAAACATAATTATTCCTGTCTGAACTCAGCAGTCTGTTGTCATAGCATTACTTAGTCTACTTAGGGAATGTACACAACAACAATAAGGATGGCAGTGCCTAAGTTAGAAAATATGTAATTAATCAGAAAAAAATCAACTCTCTGTGCATCATTTCTTTTTGGAACTTTACAGATCTTACTAGCCATCCTCTGCACAACAATGCCATGATATTTGCTACAGCAACATTTGATGGAGGAAGTAAACATGCAAAAAAACCTTTCCTATTGTTTGGAACTTGGGTGTGCATGGTCCTTACCAATTCAACTCCAGAAGATTGTGCCAATATTTGACAAATTGAGCAAGTTGGAATAATATTTTCAAAGTTCAAAAAAATAATTAAGTGAATTGTTCACTGCCATCACTGTCATAGTTGTGTACGTTCCTTGTTCTACCCAAATAACGGTCTTACAGTTATCTTGTGACCACTCAGATTAATAATCAAGATTTATTATTAAAAACAGTAAGTCAATTCCCCTAAATTGTTTTACTGTGAGTTTGACCACAAAGAAAAAAGTCCAACTCACAAATAGCTTTTTAAATATTGTAATTATTATTACTCATAATAGCCCTATAGACTTGGAATGTTCTTATTTGACATCAACTTCACTCATAAAAAAATTGATGGTCCTCATAAAAAGCCAGCTTGATAGGACAAAAAATATGGACAACACTTCTTTCAATTATTTAGAAACATTTTTTCTTGAGCTTTCACCACTGCCATCAGTTACTTTAGTATTGGGTTTTGTAAAACAGTGATCATGAATAGCCAAGAATATATTACAACACCACTTTGTATCTATACACCAAGTCTCGTCAAATTTTTCCTAATGCTTTTGAATGAAAAATTGTACACCTAAACATTTAAGTTTTATTTTACTTTAAATCTAGAAATGAATTATTTACACAAAAGATACATTTGAGCTTCTCAAGAATTTGTTAATTTGTGGAAAATCCTAATGATTTAACCAATAACTTCACAATATTTCAATTATTATATTTAGTTATTATAATAACACAAGATATATGGGTATTTGTATCAAGATATAAATTTTTATGTTAAAATCACAAGGCAGTTGTAGTGTGGTAAGCCTTTCCTGACCACCCCCACCACAGTTAACACACCAGTGCTTTCAAGAGGTAACAAAAAAGGTTGACTTGCCATCAAAAACCCTGGTTTCATGCATCATTCATAAATATTTTGAAATAATTTCAATCTTAAGTCCAACACATGACATATTTTACAAGGTTTATTCTAGAAATCAGCTAATGTGGGCCTCAATTTGAATAAAAAAATTGTAGAGGGAAGGAAGAGGGCCCAAAGTATTTGAACAATTCTGAACCACTTCTTTTGAAATATTTCTACAATAAACCCTGTTTTAGTTTACAGCAAAGACCCGCTATTACATACACAGTCCACAAGCAGATCATCATTTCCTACTGTTGTAGCCCTTCTGTCCTTTTAGAAGAAAAGCAAGTCTGAAATGCAAGTCTCTGGCAAGTTTGAAAAAAAACTGTCAAAGCAAATCATCACCAAATTGACTGTAAAATAAAAACATGCGGAAGAGCAAGAAGGAAGACCGGAAGGAAACAAAAAACTTAAACTATTAAAGCTCAAACTTTAAAGTACTCCTTGCGAAGGGACACGATCACCGGTCAGAGATAAAAATGTCACCTTGATTCTGAAACAAATTCTCCTCACCAGTACCACAAGAAATGTATGGAGAACAGTGGAGAATTTGGATGTTGATGATCAGGAATTTATGTGTTAAAACAGTAGTGCACTTGCATAATCAGTAGAATCTGTAAAACCCTGTCCATCATCTGTGTATTTGATTTCTGGATCACTTTTGTTGTTAAAGCTGTCATGCACTTTTTCCTCACTATTGCTGACAGATTGTGTGCTTCCCTGGACTGTATAGACCAACTTCTTTTCCATATTTACCAGTGCTGCTGGTTGGTAATTCTGCAGGGTTTTTAACTGCCCATTATTGTTGTCCTCAAGCTCATCAAAAATAGCTTTGGCTGCTTCCTCTGATGGATAGTCATGTACCATGGGAGAATTCTTGAAAGAAATTTTTCCTCCTTTCACCTGAAACACATACAGTCACATAAAAAGGGATGGTCAAGAATGCAATTACTTTTGAAAGGTGATGCTTGTCTGAAACTGCCTAAAATGTCTCTCTGAAAAATTTGTCTGTACAGCACCACTCAGTCCAATCTTTACTTAATGCTGTATTTAGCTGTGCATATGTATGCATAGAGCACTTCTAGGATAAGTGAAACAACCTTCTTTGTGTATTCATTTATATTATAGATACATATAGACAGGCCTATTAGCAGGGGGATGGATGGGCTTGTACCCAGGATTTTAATGGTGTCTCTGCAAAGACAATAATAGTAAAAACTAGAAAATAGGATTTTTAAGAAACAATGAGCAGAGACTTCATGCTAGTTTAAAAGGCATAAAGCAGAAATGATGCCTTTTACCAGTCTAAGGTGACACTATTTCCATGGATTCATGCTCTTAGACGATCATGGCTTAAGACCAGTCTTGAGGACCCAACAAAACACAAAAAATGATTACTGTGAGATCTTACCTTTCTTCTTGCAGTCTTTGGACTCAAACAAGACTTCAACTCAACAGGTTCTGAATCAAAGACCACTTGCGGAACCCGGTACTGTGGTGCTGATCCAATATATGATATAGGTACATCCTTATCCTCATCGTCATCCTCCTCCTCTTCCTCCTCCTCCTCATCATCATCATCATCATCTGAGCCCATGTTACCGTTAACTAAATGTGTGACTTCTCCAGTAGCAAAGTCATAGCTTCCTTCCACTTCGTCTGTGTCACTTTCATCTGAAAATTCATCGGCCTCAAGGTAACCTCCCTGGAAGGTATTTGGTTCATCTTCTTTGGCTACAGGTGATGGCAAATCAATCACTGAGACACTGATGTCATCGGAAACATGAACTGCCTTATCATTACTGCCATTGAGGAACTTCTCAGTATTGTGGACATCTGGAGATGATGGAACATCAATCACAGATACTATGACATCACTTTCACCAGACTCTGGAATATCTATTGCCGAAACAGGCACCTCATCAATTGATGAAACAGGAACTGCCTCATTCATGCTTTTCTCAGGTTCTGGACTCTCCTGGTGTCCATTCCAGAGCTGTGTTACAACTACTGGGATCTGAGTTTCACTTTTTCTAGTACTAGCCTCTTTGGAATTAGCTGGAACCTCTGCAGGCAATTTCTTTTTCTCCTCTTGCGGAGGCTGGACACTTGACTTTGGTTTGTGGTAAACACCCTTAGGCGGTGCTTGCTCATAACTGGCATTGCTTATTATTTTAAGTTTGCCAACAAGTGTCTGTTCAACTTTTCCAGGCTTCCGCACTGGTTGCAAACTATGAGCTGCACCAAGCACAGTATCAACACCTTCTGTGGTAGGAATAAAACCATTATTCTTTTTATTTTTGCTCTCAACACTGATGATTTTATTTTCTCCACTCTTCTCTTCTGCCCCTTCATGTTTACTGCTAGCTGTTTCCTCTTCCAATTCTCCAGCCTTTTGTACCGGACCCAGAGTAATGGATGCAGTGTCAGTAGAACTTGAACCATTGTTCTTTTGTTTCTTTCCTGGAACATCTGTTATTTTACTTCCTTCATATTGCTGTTCACTTTTGCTAAATTTTTTTAACCAAGGAAATCGGTTAACACTAGACTGATCTTTCTCCTTCTTTTCCACTGACTTTTCCTCCCTTTTCTGTGATTTAGAGAATAGATTGGATTTTTTGTTGTCTTCCTTCTTCTGTAACAATTGATTCTGGCTTGATTGTTCTATTGCTGGAACCTTTTGATGTTTAACCTCAACACTTGGCTTGATTTTTGCCTTTTCTTCTAAGCCGTTTTTGTCTTTCTTATTTCCTTTCCAAATACTTGAACCAAACAAAGCAGACAGCTTATGCACTGAGCCTTTTGATGGTTTGCTCTCTTGAACAACATGATCACAATCATCTTTGCTTGCCTTTTCAGAAGACGGTGGGGCAAAATCAGTTGGTTTCTCAACAGCAGCAGGACCATTGAACAGCTTTTCACGGTCAGACTTTTGATCTATTTCAACTACCTGGTCAATGATAATGTTACTCTCATCTTCCAAGTTATTCTTGTCATCAGTTTCAGCCCCATCTTGATCTGACTGCTGTGACAACTGACAATGAAACAGCTCACTTACTCGTTGTTCAATGTCATGCGATACGCTACGTTTTCTTGCAAATACAGGTTGTATTTCTTGCTCTGTTGAGGATAAATCTAGCTGAGAATCTTTACTTTTAATTACTGAATCAGTAAGTGCATGATCTGTGATTTCATGTACATTTGGTGCTTCACTGGACTTGCGATCTAAATCATTCAAACCTGAGAGCTCATCATCACTAACTGAATCAGACTCATTTTCATCAGGGTCTATATTGATTTCTGATACAGAAGCCTTTCTAATTAGCTTGTGCATACGGTGTTCTATGCCTTGGGAGACATTTGGTTTATGTTGGAAATAAGCACATCCTCGTTCTTCTCTAATGTCTGTCAGGGATGAAGACCTTCCTCTATCAAGACTAGAACTTGGTGAGAAAGTCCCGTTAGAGTCACTTCTTGGTGACAAATTTGATAAATCGTTCTCGTCCAATTGGGACCCCACACTTAATACATCTGCAGTCCACCTTTTCGTGGGAGGGGGAGGTCGTTTAGCCTGACTATTGGTTGATGAAGGAATATTTGAATCACTTTGCGGCGATATCATCAACTTGTTATCATCGTCTTCATCATCATCAATAGGTTGCGACATCAAACTTAAAACATCTGCTGACCACCTGACTGTGGATGGCTGTGTTCTTCTATTTTGGCCAGGCCTGCGTAAAACACTACCATGCTCAGTAGGCTCAGGCTGATTTACCTTTAGGGCAAAGTTCTCTTCAGAAGGTGTGTGCCTGCGAAATCCAGCTGAAGGTCCAAACAGGCTCCGCAAAGAAGCAATAGAGCTTTGACTTGCAGTATAATCATCACTTAATTCATGACTGTCATTTTGTGACTCCTGTCCATTAGGAACTTGTGAGGCATCATCTCTATTCACATCATTTAGCGATTTCTCATTGAAAGGAGCAAATTCTGGTCTGTTTCCACTAGTGATGACTACATATTTTTGACTCTCATTTCCTTTGACAGATTTGACACCTTTCTGTTTCTCTTTAACCTCAGACTGCTTGACTACTGAAAAATTCTGTACTGAGTGATCTTGTAGAGAAGGTGATTCTCTGTTCTTGTAATCTGATTGTACAAGTGCTTCTCTAACTGGCTCAGCCGTAATTTCAGGTATTTTCATGCCACTTGGACTTACATCTTCTTTTCCCTTCTGCATAACATCAGAGGTTTTAATAACCAAACTATTGTGATCAGACTTGTGAATATCTTTTGAGATGTTTTCCACTTCATTGTTTATATTACCCACCATTGTTTCCTGGACAGAGTTTTTTCCAGCAGGGAAAGAAACACTTTTCGTTGAACTATTCCTTAACCATGGGGGTGTAGATACAAAATTCTTAAATGGTTTGGGAGAAATCGAAGGCACTGTTTTGCGCACGTTCAAGCTTGTTGATTTCTCCATGTGAATTGACTGACCATTGTGTTCTGTACCTTTGTTTAAAGTCTGCAATTGTGATTCATCATTAGCAGCGAATAATTTACTTTCTGCAGTCCTTTTGTCGCTTCTCACGTCAGCTTTCATGTCATCTGTACCTTTAACGATCCGTAGATCACTGATATCGTTCTTTTCTGCTTTCGATTGTTCAAACATTCGTTTATAGCTAAGAACAGACGGCGTCTTGACAGGTTCGCTGTCAACCTTTGTTTTAAACGAATTGAGGCCGGTTGATTGAGCATATCGGCTGACAGGCGTTTTAGAATCGTCTTTCAACAAGGCACCACCTCGCTGAGTACTTTCGCGATAATCTTTGGCCTCTCGTTGAAGAGAACCATGTTTGTTTGGTTTTCGTTCCTCTTCTGTCGGAATTTCGACAACATTGGTAACACAACTATTCGAGTCCGCCGGGCTTGAATACAAGGGGCTATGATTTTGCGTCGCGTTGTCTTCGAAGACCTTTTTCTTGCTAAGTTTTCCATTGTCGGCTTTAGCATCAGGCCTTTGGCTGGCATTCACAATCGCTATGCTCTTTTCGGACGTCTTTCTTATAATTCTGGGCCCAAAAACGCTGTTGACACTTTGAGCTTGTTCTTTCGTTTCCGGCGAATCGTTAGCGCCTTCCTTCTTTTTTTCTAACAAAGATCTTTTCCACTCCGGAATGGACACTTTTCTTGATCTTTCATCTTCGAGTTTCTGTCGTTCACCTTGTTCTTTTAGCTTCTTCTTTTGTATGAGTTCTAACTTCCAAGCCGGTAGCACAGACGTCATGTTGTATCCACCTGTGAAGAACTGTACCACCGGAGTTGAACCATTCAACACACAACTCTCATCATTAAACAAGTTAATAATCGTGTCTCGCCATCACGTTCTCTTCTCCACCTAGTTTTCGTTTCTTCCAGGAGGATCAAAGTGTAATTACGGACAAAAATATATTGACAATCCGGCGAGAAGAGTGGAGCCGTCGTTGAGTTGCGCTACTCTTGAAATTCTTGACATGCTCAGTCTACCGTATCACAACCTCTCAAGAATTCGCTTATAAAGTTGTGATGTCACAACAAAAAATAAATATTTGAGGGCCGACACAAGAGCAGGCTAAATCACTTGCTGATTGGTCATATCGACTATCGTGATGACATCCAGTTGTTTACCGCAGCTCTCATGAAAATTTAAAACTGTTTCGGCAAACAATAGATTATTGGATGAAAGGTGACCACAAAGGCTGTAGATTTTCATTTGCGGGTATTAGCACTGGCCTATTATTGTATTTTCGAGCATAAATTTGCCACGCACAGCTTAGAGTTGCATTGTATGTTTATTAGTTTCTGGAAGTGAATAAAACTCTTTTGATGCATAAAGTCTGTGAATAATTTGGTTTCATGCTAGAACGAACGCGTGAAATGAGCCGGTAATGATTTTTGTCCGAGTATTTTCTGAAGTTTTGGTGATTAAACTGGGCCTATATTGAGAGCTGGAGGAAAATAAACATTTTGTTCACCATCATATTCATTATAGATGTATATAAAATAAATCATATGGTGCCAGGGAACTAAATTTTTTTACAGCGTGAACCGATTTCCTGGGATTTGATTGGAGAAAATGACCGAAATGTAAATTTCTCACAAGTCGTCGTCTCGTCGCTTTTTAATTTCTAGAAGACAATGCTAATAACCTTTCTGCCGAAAGTAAATAATTTTAAGCAAATATTTTTAACGATTTGATCCTTCTCTGCACTTTCATTTCACCTTCAGATAGCTAGCCTTAAAATTTGGGCGGTATCTTCTTAGTAGAACCAAACTGATCAATTTCCGGGATGGCTTATGGGATGTAATCATATGTACAGTGGGCATTAATGAATGAAAGTTCTGTCTGATTTTTTTAAACATTATTTTGCGATTGTAAGTCTGTGTACCGTCCGTTTTGGGATAGCAGCTGGTCCCTGTAGTAATCCGTTGATCTCAATAATCTTATATTTGTATTATTTTTCATTACAGTCTACATGTTAATTCTGTTGTCTGGTCTCTGATGCCTGAAAAAAGTCCTTCAGTGATCTTCAGTATGTTTAACAAAGCCTGTTGCCTTATATGGAATTTCCATATACCAGGAGACTCTTGCCAATAAAATACGGTTAAACGAAAAAAGGAGCCAGGATCTCTGTCTCTTCGATTTTGTTTGAGAAGAGGGTGCGGCTATACGCAGTCTAAAAAAGGAAATAACACTCAACAACAAATTATTTTATGCAATGGTTCTCTTGTATAAGCTTGTGCGTCACAGCCAGCCGACTTAACACGTGTGCAAGGAACAATTCCAATATTTGAGGTTACAAAAATAGTACTCATGCAAGGTGTCTGTGATACAGGGCTGATACAGTTAAAAAGTACTTTGCTTTTTTGACGTGAAATTCTCTTAAGCTGAAGGGGATTTTTTCAAAATCCCATACATTTTGTTCGAGTATATCGAGCACTCATTCTTTTCATTTCCTTGGCAGATCTTCAGTAGGGCTCTGATTATTCAAATTGGCTTTGAAGTACTTTGTTTAGTTTTTGGACATTTTTCTCTCGCTCGTGACGATTGCTAACCTGAGTATTGACCTTCACTATTAAACGCTTTGGGGAGAGGAGATTTGAGGACTCTTTTTTCCTTTCTCCCTTCAGAAAAGCCTGTGTCAAGCTCCCCTAGGACTTTTCGCGTGGTTCGTCAGGTGCGTGGACCAATCTCCTCTTAGGAAACCTCAAAAAAACTCAGCTCTCATTCTACTATCTCTGTAGCGTGAGTTCACAGACACTCGATTTCCATACACAGAAAGTCTACAACTACATTCAAGGTTTCAAGTGCCAGGGGCCCGTTTCTCGAAAGTCCCGGTAACTTAACGGGCCCGGAATCATATTTTCAAATCAAAGTCTCAAGAAAAGCAGGGTGTGTTCTGACCTCTAATGAAGTCCATTTTGTTTCGTTAGCTAATAACTCTACTGTATCATTTTCAAAACTTTTAAAACTCCCTTCTAAAATGGAAAACAAAACAGCTTAACGGGCCCGGTAATTACCGGGAGCTTCGAGAAACGGGCCCCAGGTCCGATTGCAATGGAGACTGATCTCAAGCTGTCTCGAAAAAGAAAGTCACCTATTTTTCAATGACAATATAAAAATATATATATTTAAATAAAGGCCAGACGATTTTCATTAAAACGGCATTTCTAGTTTAAGAAAACTATATATAGGAATGTTTTCGGTCATGGAGGGTTTGGTATAAAATGATACCATTTTAAAAGTAGGGTGAGGATTTTGTCTTGAGTACCCCCCAAAATCGACAGAAGATCTCTTGATTTCTTATCTCATTAGTAGTCAATGACCAGAACAACGGAAGCAATTAATGCATAATGAAAGTACTGAAGCATTAACGGTTTGAGAACATTCTAAACCAAACAACGCATTCTCATGATTCTAGCCGGGATGCCAGGCTTTAATAGGAACGACACATAAATTCACCCATTACTTTACTGACATGATCTGGGTGGCGACTGGGTTTAGTCTTATCACTCAATTAACTATGGTCTTATTTATTTGCTCTGGGCGAGGGCAAAGAATTTAAAACGTTTCGTTTGATCTCAGCTAACTACTAACTTGGTTCACACCATACACCACAAAAAGGCAACACTGTTTTACGTAACGTCGAAGAATCTGGAATCAAAACAAGTCCAAATATC
>NC_133205.1:27664821-27757321 GCF_958299795.1 Porites lutea
ATCCGAGTCATGTAATTTAAAAGGTGCACACATGAAACTTAAAAAAACTTAATGGGAAAACTGTCATGGTTGCCTGGGGCTGTACTGGTAAGAATAAAAAGTGGATGCAGAGGAAAAGACTGCTGTAGTTAAAAGTTTAGAGCATAAAGCTCCTTGTTCAGAGGAACATTGTAAAGAAAGAGACCATGATTGGATAATGATAGAAATTATAAATTAAAGTTGATCAAATTTCTTATCTTAACATATTATCATAGGCTGGGTTGTATTTGCATGAATTAATGATACTACAGTTCCACAAATGCTATAAATTTAACTTTTTACTGCAGAAGAATTATGTAATCAATGTTTGAGTTGTAATCTTACTTTCACGCGTGTCCTTGCTAAGCTTTCCAACAAACAAAGTTTTATCAGGATCACCAGATACTCTCTTGTTTGGTTTATCTACAAGTTATGAACAAGAAATGGCAGAGTTAAACAAACTTTCACTGAGCTTCACATAGGCTGTTAAAGTGCCAGGAAAGATATCAATTAAACAATAGTAAACAAGGAAGTGGTGCATTGAAAAACCCTTATAAGTGGCTTGTGATCTCATTTATTATATTCTAAAAGTTTTTAGTTAAACTCAATTAGCTTTTTAAGCTACATATTGTCTACAGGCACTTCACTCAAATAATGATACAACTAGAAACAAATACTCCAAATAGAACAAAAAAAGGTTAAAAAACCCAGCTGGCCTGGCAGAAAGCAACTAGTTAGGCTCAAGCATAGCAGGGGATTTGACCTTGGGATGACCAAGAAACAAATCCTGTGAGTGGTCGGAGTGGGACTTGAACCCAGTACTGCTAGATGTCAAGTCCAATACACCAGTCACTTAGCTACGCTGCCTTCCTATATCTATCCCTATACCAAGTTCTCTCTTAAGGTCACAAGCAAACATAGGGCCATTTAAGGAGAATCTGTAAATATCAGATATCACTTGGGGATATTTTCTGGGTGTCCCTTTACAATTATTTCTGGAAAACGAAGATAACAGACACTTATGGTAGCAAGTTATATTGCTTTCTGTCAACTTGCTTTCTGATATCAAAAATGTTTTCTTTACTAAAATGTTGCTTTCTGAAGGGTCAAGTATTTTAGTTGTCTCATAGTTAGTTATAATTATTTTCCACAACCCACCATGTACCGAGGAATTAGAGAAGTCGGCAATTCAAGTCCTCTAAATTCCTGGTGATTCTGCTTAATTCCACGCACTTCAGTGGAACTTTCATTTTTAGAGATGACTGTATTTATTGAGTGCAACACTTTTCTATTCACTCAATTCTTTACTTACATTTTGCTTCCATAGCACGAGAAACAGCTTTATCATGCGGCAATGTGTCAGTTCCATCAATGCTACCAGCTTGCAAAGGGTGGTAAAACTTTGCTAAAGGGGTCCAGTTATTCCAAGTTGGAATTTCATACCCCACATCTACTTTGGTCACCTGATCACTCACTGATTCCATTTTAAAGAGTAACCAGTACAAATTTTCTCGAGCTAGTTTGTGACACGACCTCTACTGCTGAAATTGAGTTAAATATTCACAAAACTGTTACATATGCCAAGACCCATCCATCCAAGATCCGTCCGCCATGTTGGAAAATTGTAAGCTCGTTGGAGCCCGTTGTTTTCTGGGTAGGTTCAGGCCCAGTTTGTCACGTCCATTATTGTGGCGCGGTTTGTTTTGTTACCCGCGTTTTTATACGAGGGCATTAGATTTCTTGAACAGAGGATTCGCCAGTCCAGTTCTCAAAATGCGGGAAATTTGACGTGGTATTTGGCGTAACGCCTTTCTCTTGACTTTGAAGAGGGTTTAGGACCATGTGTAGAATCTGAAGCGAGTTAAATAGCGGCGTCAAAAAGAGAAATAATGGCGAAAGATAACGAGAGTTCGTCACGTGGAGATGAAGCTCTTCGCCTTCAAGTCACTAAAAATATCCGTGCTCTTCTTATTTCTGCACCACATGGTCTTACAGTGGCCGAAATACAAAAAGACTATAATACCTGGATGGGAAGACCGCTCCCGTTTCGTGAAATGGGCTACAAGACACCTTTAGACCTGCTCAAAGACTTGCCGAATGTCACTCGACCAACCTGGGAAAATGGCGTCTTGGTTTTGAGAGGTAGGCGGGTTATAAGCACAAGCTTAATTGTTCACAACTGATCGTACCAGCTAGAAAGAAGATTGTTATTCTGTATGTTTCAATGAACAGTTAAAGCTGTACATACAATACGTTTCAGTTCATTGTTTTATGTTATGACAATTCAAGCCAGCTGTTTTGGAAAAATTAAGAGCTTTCATCAGGAGTGTTCATCTAAGTACCATCTGCCCTGAGCAAATATACGAAATTAAATAAAAAAGCACACAAACATCAATTGCAATATGGCAATTGTTTTTAAACCTTAGGTAAAAAGTGTTACATTTTTCGGTGTGGAGTGTGTTGAGCATTTCAGAAACAAAAGAAAAAAGAAAGAAATCTCTTTGGTACAGCTGTCTTTGCATGATGATATTCCTTTCAAAGAAGTTTGGCAATGGTCATGCTAATATTAGGTGTATTGAGGATTTACATGTAAAAAGACAAAACCACCAAGAGAAGTTGGTAGGTCAGGTTGGAAAAGGTTTATTTGAAGGTTTGCTGGGAATAAAAAGTGCCAGGGGGGTACTCTGAATTTCAAGTGATGAGGATGATCAAAGGATTTTTTGGGGTTTGAAATTTTCAATTCTGGGACTTTTTTGGGGTGGGAAAAGTTGGCAAGTATTTTTTGGGTGGCTTGATTTAAGTAGGGATTATT
Source organism: Porites lutea (assembly GCF_958299795.1). Lineage (NCBI taxonomy): Eukaryota > Metazoa > Cnidaria > Anthozoa > Scleractinia > Poritidae > Porites > Porites lutea. The sequence continues at coordinate 27,667,652 of NC_133205.1, forward strand.
TGGGGTATTTTTCATGTTATTTCAGTTAATGCTTTGTGGAAATTTTTGAGGCTCAGAAATTCTGCATGGGATTTTTTGGGGGTTAGTTTTTGGTCCAGGGATTTTTTGGGGGTTTTGTTGGAACCCCTAGGGATTTTTTTCGGTTTTTGGTTTTTGCCTCCATTCGATCATCCCCATTACTTGAATTCTGGAGTATGCCCCCCAGGTAAAAAGCCTCGAGTAACTTCTATCAAACTTGCAAGATTCTCTTTCAAATTACCTTTTATTTGCTTGTGTTCGTAAAATAGTTTGTATCTTGTCAATTTGCAGGGATCGCAGATGCTACAACAAGGCACATAGCTAGTCTAGTGGCTCGTCAAAAAAAGTCTGCTCCTAAGAGAAAAACTCGCCTTACTACATATCGCCCTGAACCAGAACCTGTAGTACCTCACTTTATAAGAACACAAATCAAAGAACTTTTAAGTGGTTATCCTTCGGGCTTGCTAGGGTCAATGTTTGCACTAGCATTTCATCGCAGGTTTGGTCAGGAACTCAGTTATGAAAAACTTAGATTTAAATCACTTGGTCATCTTCTTGAGTCAATGTCAGATATAGTGAGAATTGAGGATATGCGAGGTGGAGGATACAGAGTTTATGGGAAAACAAATGATAAAGTTAATTTAGGTATGTTAAATTCTGTAAACTTTTTTTTTGCCTTGGATAAATGCTAAGGCTATTTTCACTACTGATCAACACCTGATAGAGGTTAACCTAAAGCTAGGGTGTGACAAAAACCGGGGTTTCGTACAGAGTCTTAAATTCTTGAAAAAGTCTGGAAATTTGCCCAGCAATTTTCCAAAGCTGGAAAAAGTCTGGAAAATTGGTAACAAGTCTTGAGTTTTTTTCAAAGCTGCAACAAGTGCTTTATGAGTGAAAGTTTGTTTTTCATTTTGGTCAAATCTTATATAATCTCACAAGTACGTTTGCAGTGCATCGTGAAAAAAGCTTTGTTCCTGGGTTTTTAAGGTCTGTTTCGATCACCTATTTGACAACCTTGAGTCTGGAAAAAGAAGTTATTGTTTTGTAAAGAAGTCTGGAAGTCTTGAATTTTGGATCTGAAAATCTGTACAAACCCTGAAAGAATTAATACTGCCTGATAACCTTGGGCTTAAAGAGGAACCCCTTGGGCTATTCTCTTTTCTTTCAACAATTTGCTTGGTGGGCAATCAATAATATTAGTTTGTCACCTTTTAACCATTTAAGTCCCAATAGTGACTAACGTCAAATCCCTCCTAACGATATCCATACAATGTCAAGAGATTAGGTTATGAGAATTAGTAAAATGATCACCTAAGGGAAAATGCCTTGATCTTTTATCAAATTCTCTCAACTCATTCATGAAGGAAATGTATGGAGATCAGTTTGGAGAATTTGTATGTGGATATTGGGGCTTACAGGGTTAATAATTAGAGAAGTTCATTTATGAACCAAGATTTAGCTGCTCAGAAACCTTGGACTAGTTGATTGAGGGAACACCTTACCCTAAGTTGTTTTTCGTTTTATTGTCTCTTCTTGAAATAAGTGAAAGTGTTTCCAACTACATGTTAATGATGCTCTTTGCACTTTCAAGATTGACCAATCTGTGTTTATCCCAGAAAATGTAGTGATAGGAATAAAGTTATTTTTTCCTTGTTTATGTGCAGGTGTTAAAACTGCTGATCCAGGTGACAGCTTGCCAACCAGATCTGAAAGCACTCCAACATTTTCCCAAGCAACTGCTGAAAAGAGAAACTACAGACCCACGCCTAACAACAATAATAATAACAACACAATTAATAGAAGTAAACAAGAAACCATGTCTTCTATTAAAGTGAAGCTTGATAAAAGTAGTGGAATTGATGAACAGTTACAAGAGGAATGTAGACAGGTATGAGACATTGTGACAATGCCCTGTGAGGCTTTTCGGCATTAATAAAAAACAAATGTCTCTTTTTAATGATAAAATTGACCGTACTCCCGATTCATACCCGCCATCTTTGCACATGCTTTAGGATTGGTGGGATAAAAGCAATGTCATGTGGAATTTCAGGGGGCAAACAAGTGTTAAAATTTGCTAGTATGAGCAATCGAGGTAAAGTTTGTTTTTTTGATCAAAACGAGATGATGATTTAATAGTCCTGCAAAATGCACAGTTCAAGTTTCGTTTGAAAACTTAAGTGCTTTTCTTTCCTCACTCTGGGTTCATTAAAGCAGTGTGTAAAGAAAGTAGTGTCCGATAGCCCAGAGCTAGGGGATTTTGCTATTGGGCTAGTGAATTCTGTTTTTAACTTGACCGAAGGGTAGGTGATGTTTTTTGAGGAATTCGAATAACAGAAGAACTGTGAAATCAATTCTGCTAGTCAAAAAGTTTTTGGGGCTAGTTGATATGACATCTGGACTAGTAAATGCTGGCTTCAGCTTGGACGAATGGCAAGCTGTAAAAATGATTTTCTTTGCACCCTGTTAAAGGTTGTACCAGTAATCCATATTATCGCCAAGACCAGATATGTATAGAGTGTTTAGGTTTATTTAAGCCAGCTGGTATGTGATCTGTAATTCTCTATGCTATGTGAGGTTGGAGGTTTAGTTTAAAATACTCCTACTATAATAAGGAACTCTTAAATATTCAGTTTGTTAATTTTAAGGTGTTGGCTAGAAGACCCAATGGCATATGGGCAGCTCGTTTTGCAATAGAATTCAAGGTGTGTGGTTGGTAATCATATTGGTGTATTTGATTTGGAGATAATGGTTGTAGTTACATCTATGGCATAACTCAAGTTTACTTAAGTTAGTGTCAAGTTACATGATGACATACCTAACTGTAGTTAGTGCTTTCGGTTGACATTGCGGTCACACCACGCAGTTAACAACAGCAAGTTCTAATTAGCCTATGTAAATTTTTTGTTGTTTTTGGTTTCCCCCTTGCTTCACGCTTGGTTCTTATTTTGCATATTTATATATGGTCATCTAGCACGTGCAAAAAGAAGTGTCACATTCTGATTGGTTGTTTGTTTGTAAACTTAAGACTAACCCACGAACCCTGCTTGGGTGTAGCTATAGTTTGTCTGTATTGTTTTGGATCACCGAGACGTAAATTTTCTAACTATAGTTCAGGGTTGTCACTAAGATTTCAAGTTGCCGGGTAAATACAACAAGAAGGCGGGGAATCAAACGGCTAGGGATTTCTTTTGGTTCTATTTTTCTTCTATTTTCCAATAAAAGTAGCCGGGGGCCATTCTTTTAGTAGCCGGGGAAAATCCCCGGCCCCTGGCTCTTAATGACAACCCTGATAGTTAGAGCGAAGAGAGAAGCGCTCACATTACCGAAATAGCTAATAGCTAACTATAGTTATCCCCATCTTAACTATAGTTAGTAGCCCAGATGTGACTGCAGCCAATAAAAGTAGAAGGTTTTTGTCCATTTGTATTTTAAGAGCATGTAAATTGATGGCAGTCATTTAAGGGTCCTTGTGAAACATAAACTATACAAAAATAAATTAAGACTAGTTATTATTTAGAAGATAAAATAATTATTTAGCGTTTCCAATACTTGACCAATTCTCACTTACATGTAAAATATCCTCCTATTTCAGAAACTTCACAACAGAGAAATCAATATCAAGATGCTAGGTTTTAGTAGTATGATAGAGTTTATGTCTGCCATGCCAAATGTTGTTCGAATAGAAAGGCCTACCAAGCTTGACTGGCTTCTTTTTCTAGCTGGAAAAGGTTAGTTGTAAATGTGTTCTTTTTTTAAGTCTGGTCAAAATTCATTCTCTTCTTGTGATATCCGCTCTTTGATATATGATTTCCTTGAGTATTTTTTTGTTTACATCCTCTGTAGATGAAGACAAGGAAAATGAAACCACAAACTATTCAACAACGAATGGCGAAATTCCTGCTCCCATAGAAAAACCGAAAGATCCTGTTTCTCCAACTGTGCCTGGTAATCCTCTCAACTTACCTGATGGAGTGGGAAGGGGAGTATACTTCTCTAAAGTTAGACTTCCGGAGTGCGGATTCATCGAAGTCTGTGTTACCCATGTTATTGATCCTCACCATTTCTGGGTGATGACTATTGACAATTGGCCGAAGCTTAAAGCTCTTACTGAGGAGATGAGGTGAGTAGTTATTGGTTATGAGGGATTTGAATTGGAAGGTGGATAATTTAAGCGTGTGGATGACTTTTTTTAAGGCCCTTAACAATTTTTGGATTTAAAGACTTTCCTCCTGTCCCATCAGAATTATTTTCAGTTACATTGTACATTTGAGTCTATTTATAAACAGAATCCTAAAGGGGGGTCACATTGACCTTATTAAAAGCCTGTTAGGATTGACTTCCCATAGGCATTTGTCAAAAGATGCTTTGTGGAGTTATAAAAGGTTTGCTTCACACTGTTTAACCCCACTGTGTTGCACTAGATATTTATTCTAGTACCTCTCTCTAAGTAGCCAAAACAAATTATTGACTTTGGATTTCCTGTTTTGCAGGCAGTTTTATTCCGGTAGAGAAAGTGCAAGGTACAGAATGCCTGAGTGGTTCATTTCTGTTGGACAGGTGGGTGTGAGCAAGAGTAATGTGCTTCTTAAAAGTAATTATTGTTTGCTGTAAAGAAAGATAAAACCCAAAGAACTTCCTAGCTTTTCAATTTCCTGGCTGCTTATTGGTTATGCATGTAATTGGGAACTTGAATTATTAGGGTGTTCATTAGGCATCGGAGATTGGAGAATTCTCCATTAACTACACAGAATTCTCCAGCTAACGTTCAATAGCCTATGACTATTTTTTATTCACTGATGTGGAGCCTCTTTCAAAATATTCTCCTGTTACTTTACACCTTTCTCCTGCTACTAGAATTCTTAATGAGAACCCTGTGAAATCTTTGTGACAACCAGGGCGTGCTGACATTTTTTAGTCATGTTAAGGGACTTAACATTGTTGCATGACAACAATGCACTAGACCAACAGGTCAAAAAATTGTATTTCTTGCTGGGCTTGTGCAAAGTAAAGAAGGCATGAGGACATCCCTTCAGCTTCCCTCTTCGCAGAAATGGAAGGGATCCAACCTCCTTATTTTTGCTTTTCTAAGGAAACAAGGCATGACGCTTTTGGTAGCTCTTTTCAAAAAGAAAAAATAATGAGGCTTTTGTTTTTGCTGCTCTCCTGTATAGAGGAACATTGGGCCTAAAAAAAGGTCTTGTCCAGTCATCCAGGATAAGTAGATTTTCTTGCTTTGCAACTAACTTTGCAAGCTCACTTGCAAAAGGGTCCAGGCAAGTAATCTAGTAAGTAAATCACTAACTGAGACAAACAAGCATTGACCCTGGGCAAGCAAAATATAAGAGCTGCTTGTCCTTAATTTTTTTTTGAGGTCTGGAAAAAAGCATTCAGTCCTCCACAGGAAAATGTCACTAAGTTTAAAGGGTGTGGGACAAACCAAACAGTAAGATGTACTGGTTTACATTCATTGGTTGCTTTGAGAGCAGCTTGTTCGATAATTACATCTTTTTTGTTTATCAGGCATGTTGTGCACTCTTTGAGGATGGATCTTGGTATCGTGGCTTAGTTGTGGGTATACAGTCTGTTCACAGTATAGAGGTGTGTACTAAATTAGTGAATTATTTTACGATGTTGGCCAAAAGAGTGTCTGAGATAGCCTGAGAAGACAGTCCACATTTTGTGATGCCGCCGGTGGTTTCCCCTGCGAAATGATGTCTGAGAAATGAGCACAGAAAATCCATTCTGATGATGCAACACTTCCCAGATCTGGGTAGTGCCTCTGATTGGTTGAAGCAAATATTCAACCAATCAGAATAACTACCCTAATTTGGGATGTGATGCATTATAAGTATGGAATTTTTGCACCTGTTTCGATAGTAGATCCATCATCTTCAGTGTTACATTTTGTGAAATTGCTGTTGAGTTTAAATTGCGCACAATGTTACAAAGTTTGTTACATTGTGTTGGCAATATTGTGTCTCAGATGTCCTTTCACAGGGAAACCAGAGGCGGCATTGCTAAATGTTGGATACTTCCTCAGGTTACCTCTACGTTATTGTTTGGTGTCCTGCATTTGGCTTATTTAATATTGAAGTTTCTTTTTTCGGGGCTTATTCTAGAAATAATTGGTTTATGGGACTCTGTAGGCGCTGATTTTAAAGTTTAGTGAATGGTTAATACATTTAGCAAAATACTTATGATTTCTATTTGGGGCACACTAGATTGGAGGAACTGGAATATTTGAATTCAGACTCTCTTGATTAAGTTGTGTGCGTTGTATACTCTTTCATGTAGCCTCTTTTTCTTACAATGATTGAGCCTTTGGGTGTTTTGTTGACAGGTTTTTTATGTAGACTATGGAAACACAGCTAGAGTGCCTTTATCAAGTCTCCGAGTTCTAAGGTGAGGCCAACTGACTCCAGTTACAGTTTTACATGGTAACTTTAGTTACATGAAGGAAGGTGATGTACAAACTGGCAGAGAATGTTGTAACTATAACTTTACTTTTTTTTGTTTAGGTCACAGTTTCTGAAATTACCAGCCCAGGCTTTACCCAGCAAGTTAGCATACATTCAACCATTTGAAGGGGTGAGATCTTTTACTAACAGAAATGTGTCACTGCTCAAGAAAGATTAAGGGTATAACTTGACTAGGCCTATTGTAATTTGTTGGTTAAGACGTTTAAGGACACTATGGAATCTAAGGCAAATCTGTGGGACTGTTTTGGGTTTTTTATTGTAATTTGAAGGGGGTAAATGGCAAACTGTTGTTGCTGGAAGTTTCTGCACATTGTAAGTGTTCATCCTGGGCACTTCCCCAAAAATTGAACATTTTTGCGGAAAATGCTCTTACATCAAACAGGTGCTCCGCATAAGTTAATTTTAAAATCATTTATGCTGGTAAATTAACTTCTGTATAGTTTTAAAAGCAGTCAATCTTGGGGTGTGTTTATTTTTCTTTTCCTTGTGATACCTAACCAACGTTACCATCTCTTGTTATTTGCTCCCCTTTTGCAATATAGAGCATTACAGGAATATAATTCTGATCTGCTGATGTCAATGTAATGCTCAGATGAAAATTTCTTTCCATGGATTGATATTTGCACAAGGCAAATCAATAAATGTTATTGTTGTTATTATTATTATTATTATTATTATTATTATTAAACTACCACTTTTGCCACCATTCTATAATTACCAATGTTGCTGATTCACTTGATATATCTTTCATTCTCTTAATATAACATATTTTGTAGCGATGTAATTGCAAACTGTCCATGATTAATATGTACTTACCGTGATGTCAATTCTGTGCCGCAATTTAATCTGATTCACCAGGGGGAAGAGTGGTCTCCAGCTGCTACCCATAGATTTTATCATTTGACAAAGAACTATAAGCATCTGGTTGGGATTGTTTGTGGCGTAAAGGTAAGAATGTAATCTCGTGAGCAAAAATACTCCACTTTCATTTGTAGGAATAGGCAATGTCAAAACACGTCATTGTTGTCTGAAAGTAAAGCATGGTGATTGCTTCAAAACTGGGTAAAAAGTTACTTGGAAATTACAGTCACTGCAGTCACTTTTCAGTGATGGCAGTGATCATTTTGACGAGTGATTGCAAATCTGTTGTAAGGCTTATGTCTATTACTATGACCGTTCTAATGGCTGCAACTTTATTGATCTTAGGAGCCATAATAACTTAAGGAAACCAAGCGTAAGGTTGACCCTGCAGAGTTCTACCAAAGTATAAATCTGTATTTAATGTCGCAGTTCCTTAGCTACACTTTAAATATAAGGTTAACCATTCGCTCCTGGAGATTTTGCCGAAAAACGCGTTTTGAAGCTAGTCGAGTGGTTCTCTGGTCACTGTTGTGCTATAAAGAGCTAAAACTTACCTCAAACCGGTTTACAGATCGTACACTTCATGGCCTTCTGATCGAGATGCAAAATATCAGCTTGCGAAGTTCGGGCATGCGCAGAAAGCAAAATTTTGACATAGTTTTTGGGTTGAAAAGTGACACAGCAGTCTTGACTTTTACTTTTCGCTTTCTCTCCTCCCCTCTTTTTTCGCTTTTCTTGCCTCATTTTTTTTTTTCTCTTGCTGGGCATTTAGTGGGCTTCATTTTGGTGGGAATAGTTTTTAGGAAAGCTTTTAGGATCTTAGGATTAGGTGAAAGGAAAGGTAGGTGGGCAATGGAACAAGATTTTCATGGAAATTTTCAGGTCAATGTTACATGGTTTTTTGCCTCTTTCTCCGGTGTCCTTGATTGAATTGTGCTCATTCTGGTATGGTTTGAAAGATCTCTTCACTCTGCACAAGTTAGTGGAAAAAGTTGTCCTTGACCGTTAAAACTGATGACGTCACAAAGGGTAGAAAGGACGTGGATCCGCACGGGCGGTTCAGGGGCGAATGGGTTAAGTAAAAACATGACAAGAAGACATATGGCGTAAAGGGGGGAGCACCGCTCTGCAATCGGCATGGCAGACAACGTCCATAGTGTGATCATAAAGCCTAATCCCCAGCCTTATTTTTAAAGATCCGCGGCAGATCAGACAAGTTCTAGGTAGGTCCAAAACATACATTTTGCAGCCCAACTCTTGACGGCACTATGAGCTAAGACCACCGGCCAGCATTGTGCAAGTTAATGGAATGAGTGAAAGCAATATATTGCTCAAGCTGCTTTATTGTGTTCCAGGTACGAGAACGCAACCCCTAATTTGTGTTGGGTGTTCTGTGCATTATTGGGTGACCTGTGCAATTAATAAGGGAGGTTTTTTTGAGATTGCATTTTCGTTCGTCGTCGACACACATTTGCCTCGCTTTGAGGCGCTTGCTTAAGTTTTGCCTCACTTTGACGCACTAACTCATGTGGTGATTCTTGTGTCCTCGGCGTTCATCTTTCAAAGGTTTGCCAAGGTCTGATATTCTTCATAAAGCGTTCATCTTTTAAAAAGTTTGCTGAATCTTCTTAAAGCATACATCGATCTGTGATTGCTGAATCGTCCAAAGCTTTCATCTTTCAGGAGTTTCCTGTTAAATTTTACTTTGGATTAAGCCTTCATATCTTTCAGCATGGTTCGTCACTGTCTTTGGAAAATGTCTGCAACTACTGGTGCATGCATCAAACCGGGTTTAGTTTGGCGGCCGTTAAGCCACAAAGTAAATTTACCGAGTTGTGTAGCTCGGCGGCCGTTTTGTCACAAAGTAAATTTACGAGTTGTGTAGCTCGGCGGCCGTTGTGCCACAAAGTAAATCTACTGAGATGTGAAGCTCAGCGGCGCCATTTGACCATGACTTGTGATATTTTCGGCACCGGACAAACGAACACTTTAACTCTGTGTTATTTATTAGGAAAAACTTATAAATCAGCCCACAGTAGCGCCACTCTCGAGTCACTGAAATCAACACACTCGACCAAATTACTGGAGAAGTTATTGAAGTGAGCCGCACACACATTCCATTGAAGGCTTTGCTAGGGTTAGTGCGAAGTTTGAATTCAGATGTGAAAGCTTTTAAACCAGTAAATTCAATGTAATTCATTTTGTCAACAGTTGATGATTGGATGCTGTTAAAAATAACAGAAAAAATAATCCGAAGAAATGTTTTTGAAGACAGAAAAAGAATCCCGGGTTAAGAACTAATCGGCCTTTGAGAAACTGCGCCCTGTAACTCGCGCCAGTAAAACAAAAATGTTCCATTTACACGTCTGACGCTGGCCAATGTCTCTTCCGATTAAAAGCACTTGACACCGAACCATACGATATCTTTCGAAAACGTTCTTAAAATGATACACAGTTTAAATAGAGGTCTCGCTGTACGCAACCCTTACCTTCAAAATATGCCATAATCATATTTATCTACATCGCAACCACCCTTCCGCCTCAACAAACATATTGAACGCACTCTCCTAAGCTCCGATTACTCCTAGTCTTTATATACGAGTCAACACCACCGGCACGTGCTGGAATAATGGCAATTCAAGATTGTCAAAATAAAATTGTGTTAAAAACAAAGCTTGGGGAAGTCGTTGCGAGACTTGAACCAAAAGCGAATAAAGAGTGGTGAGCCCACGTTTATTGATAAAAACAATAAAACATCTCCAATTGAGATTTACAAAAAACTTCATTACAGAACTAAACCTTCGAAATTGGCAATATAGCTAAGAATGAGAGACAGAATTTTTACAAGACCTTTTAGTTAACTTGGTGTCTGAGGGTAAGCCAATGATAAATGTTGTACCACTGAATGCAGGGAGCACATGAGGTGCTCCACGAGGTGAACATGTAGATAATTATTTTAACTAGCCATACAGAGCAAGTGATACATAATTATGAAGCCAGCTAGATTGAAACATAAACTAACATTTTCTATTTTGTCTAGTAATTTCCTACACTAAACAGTGATTTAATGTACAATAGGTAAAGGTTAAACTACATACACAGAGGTGATGGCACGATGTTGCGTGACCTATCCCTGACAAACTTAAACAGTATCAAGCTCCACTAACTGCGTTTTGCAATTGTGTTGTGAAACTTTCTCTGTGAATATGGCCCAGGATCTTATAACGTTTGCCTCAGTATGGCACTGTGCTTAGAGCACAACTTTTATTAATCAAATGATTCTTTTCTTGTTATTCAGGAAGGCACACTATCTCTTTGTCTCTGTGACACTAATGCTGAGGAAGACATACACATCAATGATGAACTTGTGTCCAATGAGTATGCTATCTGTCCAGAGATAAATTCTCCTGAAACATCTTCAGCTGGGCAGGTACATTATCCTTTAGTGTATTACTGTTACATATCATGCTCTCTCTTTAAGGGGGATACCTTTCTGAGACATACTTTTCTTTTGATGATTTTTCCTCATACTCTATTTCCATAAATATCAAGCTTCAGTCAAAGGAGAGGAAGGAGGGGGAGGTGCGAAAAAAAAAAGTGAAAAAAAAAGGATGCAGCAGGGGCATCTTACTTGATTGTTCAACCAAATGTGGGTGGATCCTTATTCAGGAAGAGTCCTTATAAGGGCATTGGTACATACTGGCCAGAAGTCTAGTTGTCCGTCATGATGACGGTAGAGTTCCTTCAAGCAGTCTGTCTTGGCTCCCATTACCCTTTTGAAGGCACCTTGATACCCACACACCCAGTACTACACAGACCTAGCTCTGAGAAAATGTCATTTGTATTCGTTTTTCCAGGATCATGATAGAAGAGAAGATTCACAGCAGACCGAAGAGCAAAGACAACAGCGGGTAGCACCAGGCCCCAGCTCATTTACCCCAGAGCAGTTAATGTACTTAAATCAACAAGCTTGTTTTGCCGCATGCACGCCTTATGCCAGCCATTCACTTCCACAAGGTTAGCATTATAAAACCATCAATCAAGCTAAGTTATGTTGAAGTTGTTGTTGCAGCTGTAACTCGATCAGCTTGCTAATAGCTAAGATATTTTATGTAATATATGTTGTGGTGCAATTTCATCCTTGGTTTAAATTTTATTTTCCTTTGTTTTTGGGTGAGGTAATGCATGATAATGAGTTTAAAACAAAGGAAAATAAAATTCAAACAAACGATAAATTGAACCACAACATATATACATGCATTTTTTTATCTATGGTAACCAAAAGTAAATGTGGATGAACCTCGATGTGCGACCACCTCTTCTCATAAGCAACCACCTCTCATAAATGATCACCTCCTGTCTGCTGTCTGCAACCACAATCACTTTTTGGGGCTGATGGTTTAATAAATTTCTATTGTTTTTAACCTCTTGTAAGTGAATACTTCACGCATGGTTTGATCTCTATATTTGCTTTGTGTATTGTGTGACTCAAAGTATGTAAAAAACTTTTAACATCAACATGGAACCACACATATCGTTGCTTAAAAGTTTCATGCAATGAATGTTATAACATTAAAATAGTAGATGTGTTGGGACCGCTTCTTGGAAGAGAAGAGACCCCCTGTGGTTTGATTCTTGTCAACGTCCACCTCCCATAAGTTACCACTAAGTCTTCACATTTTGGGTGGTAGCTTATGGAAGGTGCAACTGTGGTAACTATATACTAGCATGAAATACTGTTGAGTGACTTAAGCAGTGTTCTGAAACTCAAAGTTGTTGAGTCCCTTATGTCAGTCTTGAATTATTAACACTTGTCTTGGCTACTGATATCCACTTTCTCTCTAAATGTCCTGTGCCATAAGACTACAGCTGGTTATTTCCAATGCTTGGTTCCAGAACTTTAATGACAGCATTAAACATTTCCGTTTTTTTTTTTTAGTACACTTGTGAGTCATTATTTTTTATTTTCCAGAGTTTCCTCAGTCAATGACAGCTCCATATCCACAAGACATTGCAAGGTAACTGTCGTGAATCAACTTGGATGTAGTGTATCTAATGGATATAAAGTAGAGACATATATTAAGATTTTTTTAAAAGCACTTTGGCAAATCTCAATAGCACAGTAGAAATTTTCAAAGAAGAGGTATGTTTGCTTGAGATGTTTTATCACCTTTTAAAAACCTGTGACAGTTATGTCTGTAAGTGGCTGGAAATACGAGTAATGTACCCTAACCCTAATTCAGGGTTAAGTAGCTTAAGAAAATGGCAGACATTTTGCAACATCACCAATGTTTTCCCCTTGAAATGATGGCTCAAGAAAGAGTGTAGAAATTCCATACTGATGATGTGTCACTACCCTGGCAGATCTGGGTAGTGTTTCTGATTAGTTAATAAAATTGCTTTAACCAATCAGAAGCACTCCCCACATCTGGGTAGTGACCCCAGGGGGGGGGGGGGGGGGAGGGGGTACTCAGGATTTCAAGTGACGGGGATGATCGAAGGATTTTTTTGGGTTTGAAATTTTCTATTCCGGGATTTTTTGGGGTACGAAAATTTGGCAAGTATTTTTTTGGGTAGCTTGATTTGAGTAGGGATTTTTTGGGGGTATTAAAAAGAATCGGTAGTGCCCTGGCTGCGTAGTTCTGCGAATAAAGTACAAACAAACGTGTTTTTTCTGCTGTTTAATAGTTAACTATGGTGTCGCATTACATGGCACGTGTTATACAATAGTCTGCATTGTCCCATGGTGCCCGGCCGTGTACAAGACTTCAACTGCTTCAATTCAGTCAATTGGCTTTACCGTCACTGGAATTCCGTTTTGCTTTAGTGAACTTTTGATTTCTTTCGCTTATGACTTGTAATATTTGTAATTAACTTAGTAAAGTTATTTGTTATGTTCTTACCTGGGTTGGTCTTGTTTAGAGTTATTCATAACGTTACTGTTGAAACAAAACCGTTCTTGGGTGTCTCTAGCACCCGCTCTAGCTTGTTAAAATGACTGCCAGATGACGGAAAGGATACATTCAGATGGTATGATGAATAAACAAACACGAGTGTTCAATTTCCAATGTTTTTCTTTGTGTTATAGCATTACCCCTTTCAGGAACTTTTAAGGGCCACAAAATTGTCACAGGATTTTTTGGGGGTTAATTTTTTGTCCAGGGATTTTTTTGGATTTTGCTGGAAGCCCTAGGGATTTTTTTGGGTCTTGACTATTGGCTCCATTCGATCATCCCCGTCACTTGAAATCCCGAGTACCCCCCCTGGGGTAGCGACACATCATCAGTATGGAATTTCTGCACTAGTCCCTCTGACATCATTTCACAGGGAAATCATTGGTGGCATAATTTGCAAAATGTTGGCTGTTCTCTCAGGAGTTAGGTTTCTACCTGAGGGTTACCGTTGAAATGGATGTTTTCATAGCATTGTTGCTGCAGGTGGTGAGATCACCAAATTATTGATGAAATACAAAAGATAAAAAAAGAAGCAATACCCACACTACAACGCTATAGCTAATCAGAAATGGTTTCGCCATCACCAACAAAAACCCCAAATTTAATTTGAAGCTTAAAAGTAATTAACTGAGAGCCCTCTCAGGAGACAGTTTTTGGTGGTACAGCTTGTACTACATGGGCATCAGCAGGTCTCAACCCACTGTGAACCTTAGCCATAATAAAGTATTATTACAGTGAAAGTCATTCACATTTCTGTTAATTTCCTTGTTCTATCTGATTTTACTTCTTGTCAGCTGGTTGAATCAGACAGCGCAATACACCAATCACCTTGTCAATCCACAGCCCATTCAAGGTAGGTCTTGGCAAACAATATATTATGTTTTCTGCTTAGATGCCTGTAGAAATGACAAATGGGCATGTATCGGTACACAGTACATGCACAAAAGCTACAATCAGGGACAAAAGTAGTTGACACAGTTGTTTAAAACGGGTGCTTTTAACAAACATTTCATTCATTTATTATTTCATTCCTTTTAAACGCCGTAAATCCCCCAAACCCCCCCAATCAATGTTGTCTGAAGTAAAAAAAAGACTTGAGGGTCCAAAATTCAACATTGATTTTGGGGGCAAGGGGTTGGGGTAGACAGGGGAAGGGGATAAGTATATCCACTATGCAAAAAGGGGCCATTTTACGGAACTGTGTCAACACTTTTGTCCCTCATTGTCTGAATGTAAAATTGTGCTACTGCACACAAGTTGAGCCGTGTATAACACTGATTTTAACTGAAATTAAAGGAATCAATGACATAATTATGTTATTGGTGGTGGGGGTGACATAGACTTATTCGCGACCGAATTATAGGGCCAATTCGAATTACGCGATGACGTAATAAAAGGGCTGCGATATCCAGAATTAACGTCGATATGGTTTACAAGCTAAAAGCTGACGCTGAATCTCGCGCCTATGTACAACTTTTGATGAATTTCAAGGGGGTGCTTACTGAAAATATTTTTAATAAAGTGGATATTTCTCGTTCTTCACTTTATCCTATTGTTAAGGCCCAAACTATCACGGATAGGGTAAGGATTGACACGTAGTGGGGATAGTCACTGGCCCGCCACGGAAATATGGAGCGTTAGTGAGGAGCGGCCGTCACTGCGTTCATTATCGAAACTACGGAAAAGTGAAGGTAATTTCATGGCCAATTCAATAAAAAAACTAAGGACAGCGTAGCAAACATTGCAAGTGTACACGAAAACAATTACTTTCAATCTCACCTCGTGACACCCTGTGTGACATGATAACGCAACGCAAATAGCGTGACATAAGCGCATATGTCTGTGTATTTCGACTGCATTTCTCAAGCGAAACCCTGTGTTTTTGTGTATTGTCGGCAGAGAAAATGAAAAGAGAGCTTTAAAACGTGAACTGGTATTTGACTCTCAAAGAAAACGACAGCTCAAACTGAGGAAAACACTGCTTCCTTCGTGTTACAACGGTTAACCACGTTTTGGCAAACGGAAAGTACTATTAGTCTGTTATGACCTCTTAATGTCGATATGTATTCTCGTGGTTAACCGTTGAAACTCCTTATTTGCACCACATCGCTGGAATTTTTCTCGCCAAGAATACGTATTGCCAAGCACTTTCTACATAGCGGAATCTTCTTTTGCATTTTGTGAGGAATTAGCGCATAAAAAAGGAAAATTTTCCAGCGCACGGCCGTCATCGATCACGTGTTATCCCGCTTTGCTTGTCATCAGGTGAACTTCTGGGCCAAAGTCATTGCTGTTTTGGCGATGATACAAACTGGTCTGTCTATTTTGAAAACAATTTATTTGGCATTATGTGATTTACGAGCTGGGAAATGAAATAGTTGTCCTTCCAACATCAATAAACAATCATGCCACTGAATAAATGGCAGGCGGTCCTGTAAAATCATTACCAAAGTACATTCCTAACCTCGACGCCTACCTACGCTAAAGGTTTGGATCAGTTAGGTTAGAAAAGGTCTCAAAAAAATTAAAAAACACATCTATATGTAGGGCACAGCACAAACGGCTAGCCCATCATTTATGAGGTTCATAACCTGTATATTGTTCACGTCTTTTCACTAATGGCAAAGGTCAATGTCAAAAATATTACATGTCCCCTCTGTTACTCTGCAGTACTTCATTCGCTTAAGTTAACCATTTACCAGAACAATTTTCATTGTACCTTAATGTTTCCATCCTTTTTCCACTATTGATAATACTTGTGAAAACATTACATCCGCAGCAACGGCATTGATCACAACACAAATCATTTCGTCTCGACCCGACAGGGTATCAGGAACGCGCGCCGGGGTACAAGATTAAGTAATGACATACGCTTCGTACATTTCACTCTACGCATACTACAAATCAGGACGAAACTCTATAAATTGATATTTAAAAACAAACAATTTGGCCCATAGAGTAACGTCATCGCACAAAAATTCAGCAGCGTCAAAAATCTAGCCGGAAAACACAGATACATATTTCAGACAATCAGGGACAAAAGTAGTTGACACAGTTGTTTAAAACGGGTGCTTTTAACAAACATTTCATTCATTTATTATTTCATTCCTTTTAAACGCCGTAAATCCCCCAAACCCCCCCAATCAATGTTGTCTGAAGTAAAAAAAAGACTTGAGGGTCCAAAATTCAACATTGATTTTGGGGGCAAGGGGTTGGGGTAGACAGGGGAAGGGGATAAGTATATCCACTATGCAAAAAGGGGCCATTTTACGGAACTGTGTCAACACTTTTGTCCCTCATTGTAGTTCTTTACAGAATTTTGAACATGTCAAATCATGGTTTCACTTCTTTTGCAAACTATAGCCTCAATAAATGGTGAGTGTAAAAGGAAACATCAAAAGTTTAAACTGCTAGCTATCCCATCTGAGAGGAAATGTCAAGTTTGTTTGCTTCTGTTAATTTACAAACTTATAGTGTAAAGCTTTCTTGTGTTGATCTTCATAAGTGCTGAGCATCATTTTTCGTTAGTTTTCACAAACATTAATAACATTTTGCTTTTGTTATCTTTCTCCACAATTTTACTTTGGGCAATTGTTATCTTTTTAGAAAAAACAAACAGCAAAACAAAAAATTCAGCAACGATAAATCAGAAAAGCTGTTTTCGATACTTTGAAGTGTTTTCTTAACTTTAAAGACATCAACACTAGGGTTTTCTAGAATTCTTACCCTAAACTTTGGCAAAACACCATGCCAGCCATTTTGCTTCTGTCTTCAGGATCACACATGACTTTGTAGGAAAAGAATATCACTGAATAGTGTGAACTACCAAACCAATCAGATTGCTTGAATCATTAAGATCGATCGCTGAGTGTGTATTATTTCAGACAAATTAAAAGATTGCTTATTTTTTTCAGTTCAATGTAGTGATGACCTGGATTTTATGGAACAAATCAATCAGGAATTGGAGGAACCCACTCTCAGCCAAGAAGGAGTTGTGAAAAGGTCAGCCATTACACAGTGTACTTGTTTTTAAGTCCAGCTTCTTAACACATGATGGAGTTTTACCATACTGTGTCACTCATTATGAGTTTGCCTTGTGTGAGATTTAAGTTGTAGGCACCAAAGTATTTATTAATAAATCTCAGATCTGTGGTTTACTTGCTTTTGTAGGATCCAGTTAGCAAATGATTATTTCTTCCATGTTGTTAATTTTGAGGGGAAACCCTACGTGATCAGTGCTGAAATCTCTGCTCTTTTCTGGGATAGTGACCTCCTGAGGTCTATGGTATGTAAAAACCACTGCTTTGAGAAACATTACCTGCTATACTACAGATGAGCACCTCATTTTAAAGTTCTTGTTGCTATTTTGTCTTATGAGCTCTTTAAGTTCCAATAGTGAGCAACATCAATTTTCTCCTAACGATACCCATACATTGTCATGAGATGAGGTTATGAGAATTTTGAAAATGATCACCTGAGAGAAAATACTTTGATCTTTTATCAAATTCTCTCAACTCATTCTTTAAGGAAATGTATAGAGATCAGTTTGGAGAATTGGTATGTGGATATTGGGGCTTAAAGGGCCACTTTCTTCTCTCCCCAAGGTGGACGTTATGGAGAGGTTCAAATGTATAATTATTTTATTTTTTTCATTTTTACTTAAGCTTTCTTTATCGGTTTTTAGACAAATGATATTAATGAAATTGATTTTGAAAACTAGTAGTAATCTCAGATTAGGAAGTACGTTTGAGCTTTTTTAGGTTTACTGTCAAAGGTGACGTTATTTCCTAATAAATTGATGCTGTAAAACGCTTCCTATAAATTTTTTAAAGAAGAAACAAAATAAAACAAAATGACTGCAAAAAAAAAAAGTCTCACCAGGCAGGAGTCGAACCCGAGACCTACATGGTGTAAGGGCAACGCATTATCCAGTGCGCCACGCAAGCATTGCTAAGACTGTATGTAAAATTAATTGTATTTAACATTTTTGTGACCACAAGATAAATTATTGAAGATGGTGCAGAAAATGCAGACTTACAATGAAATGAATACCACAAAAGGTCGCCCTTGAATACCACAGGAATCCCAAGATTATGTGCTGCATTCTCATAACGTCAAACGCCATAAAAGTTATTCTTATTTTGTTTTTTATTATTTTCTCTTCATTGTGGCATGAAATTCTGATATGCAGCTGACAAATAAACTATGCATTCTATTACTTTAGCTTCGTCAGAAGAAAAAAGCTATAGCCAAGGTGGTGGTGTCATACACTGAAAATGAAGAACTGTTTAAAGTTCTTGTCAGGTCAGAGTTAGTGTCAGTTTATACCATGTATTTTCTTTAATGAGCTTGAGTATTTGACTGAGAAAAAAGGGTGAAATTTGTGGTGTTATTTCAGATGCAAAGTTCCAGGTGTAACAGATGGAAATGAGCCCAGGAGTTTTGTTACACTTTATGAATTTGAAGGGTGAGAAATATATTATACTCATTATCTAGCCAAGTTGTTGCATGATCTACAAATTTCTATTAACATAATTAAAGTATTTCATGTGGCAGGCCTATGACTGACATTCTGAGATAACCCATAGATTTTGTAGTTGTGCAATCATTTGAATAAAGTCAGTGGTCAAGTATACATCTAGTATGGTTACAGGTCAAAATTGAATTCAGGTAAAAAATTTTTAACCTAGGTTGATTCTCAATCTCTGTTGTGTCCTAGCCCGAATTATTCATGAATTAGGGCTAGGAAACTAAAGAATTTGAGAATCAAACTGGGTTAAAAAATTTTAACTTATATAATTTTGACCTGTAACATACACTGGATCACTACAAGCTGCAACAATGCAAAACATTGATCAAAATAGGTACTATGAAAAAATCTCAGTGAAAGTTAGAGTGGATTTTCACTGTTGTATAATTTTTAAGTCTGTGCACAGGTAAAATTTGTGTGCGTAAATAAAATAGAGGCAATGTATGAAAAGCTACGTGTAAACATCAAAGTTGAGGGCGAAAATTCATGTACACACTTTGCTGCTATTGAAAATGCTAACTGATATGTTCAGAATTATTGAGGGTCTTCCACAACCTTATTTCATTTCTCATCCATATTGGTCCACTGCCATGAGAAATAATTTAATTCCCCTAAATTTATATCTATAAATTTTGCCTGCAAGTTATTGCATAGATAGAACGTCTATGTTGCAGTAAATTTTTTATTTCAGTTAATTTTGTTTTTCCTGTGTTTTAAATTCATTAGCATACATTACTATACCCCATAACAATGGAAAATTATAAATTAACTGAAATGAAAAATTGACTACAACATATATACCTGTTCTTATGTTAACTGGTGATAAAAATTTTATCTTCATTTGACTCCAGACTTCCAGAAATTTTGAGAACTTTTGACCATCCTTCTGAATTGCTGCAGTCACATCTGTTGGATGAGATAGATAGTTTCAAGAGGGAAGAAGAAAATTACTGGTTTTTAAAGGTACTGTAAATGAAAATTAAATCCTTTACTTCCCAAACCTTCAAACATACTGGCTTTGTTAGTAATTCATTCTCCTTACCTTTATTAAAGTACTATTATATTACAGCAAAAGTCATTTAAGCAATAGAAAATGTTTTCCGTGTTTACATAGCCTGATATAAACACGACAGGGGTTGGGAGAATTCGAGACAGTTATGCAAACCCGAGACCAATTCTCCCAATCCCTCGAGTGTTTATATCAGGCTATGCAAACACAGGAAAAAAGTTTTCTATTGCTTTTATAAAATAACTCTCCCAAGAAAAAATGCAAACTCTTTGTTACGGTCCTGATTAAAAGAGAAATTCTTACCAGTTGCAAAGTCTTATACACAAAGTCTTGCACTAGTAATCAGTTCTTGTTTTGCAAAAAGATGCTTTCCAAAATATGGATTTTTCTTGCTTAAAATGTCAGCTTAAGCGAAAAAAATAGACACACCTTCTTTGTAACGATTTTCCAAGTTTCAGCCGACGAAGGAATGGGTAAATAAAGTAAACTTGTCGAGTTTTGAACTTGAAAACTTTTTCAAATTTGTGCTTGTGGGATTAGCGCACGAAAAGCAAAACATCTTGATGCCACAACCATGTCTACATACTCTCATGCAAACACTCCTCTCGGCCAATCAGAGCGTGCGTACTATCTTTTTAAATGGTTATATTTCAGCAAAAGGAGGAGCAACAGGGATCAGAGACAGGAAGCAGTTCAGAAGATCAATTGTCTGAAACTGAACTTGGGATTGAAGAGCTACAGCTGCTTCTGCAGGCTATGCAGTTTAGAAGGTCTGTAAATATATTATAATTATTTATGGTAATTGTATCGAGTGGAGTACAATAATTATTTTGGTCTGAAATCATACATGTTTTTTTTTAAAATCAGACAAGTGTGCAGTGTGAGTTTGATTTCAAATCATAAGTATGATTTCAGACCAAAATTGCAATTGCCATTTTGAAATTGCAGAATTCAGCCACCACCGAGATTTTGATGATCTAGCAGCTGGTGTGTTGAAAAGTAGAAAAGAACTTTTCTTCTCATTTTGTATTTTGATGAAATGATGCAATTTAGAACAGATGTGATTTAGAGCAAACAATAGTGTGATTTGTGAATAAATGCACTGCTGACAGCCAACTGGGTTGCAGTGATCACCAGTGATTTCAATGTTTGTCTGGATGTTTGCAAATTATTTCCTTGTGTACTTATTTTGCTCTTAAATACTTTCATTTGTGTAGTGCTTTCATGTCATGTGAATTGCCCCTTATTCATCAATAGGAAAATTTGTTAGAATACAGCTATAGATATGTACAATATTATCCAAAGGAGTCAGCAAGGGGCATAGAGTAAGTGACTATTACCCCTTACAGGAGCACACAGACTACTAGCACCCAATCAGGGGCGGTTGTGGGAGAGAATCACCAATGAGCTAAGAAATTGTCTCTTGTCCTTTTAGGAAACGCATTCTGCAGGGATTGATGACTGGCGGTCACACAACATGTGCTACTGGTGGTACGGTCGATGAACTACAGGAAGTGGAAATGAAAATTGAAGGGCTGAAACAGGAAATACATCATAAAGAAATCAAAAGCTAGTGAGTGACAAGTCTATTGCTTCTATTGCTAGTCTCAGTGGCTTCAAACTGAACATTTAAGTAGATAAACTAATTTTTCATGTACAGTTGAACCTCTCCTCAACCTTGGGGACAGAAGAAAGTGGCCGTTGTAGTGAGGTTCAAACAAGAGTCGATGTGTGGACTGTCCGCCAAAAAAAGTGGCTATTGTTGAGAGGTGGGCGTGGCTGTTAGTGGAGGTGTGACTGTAAAAAATTTATTTCAACCAAATGAGAGCTAATAAGGAGTTTGAACTGTGGTCATGGTTTGAGGCCTCCACTGTTGCCCAGGAGGGATGCCTTTAAAGAACAATGATTTCCTGCCCTACTTGTTACGTAGGGAAAAGGATCGCATGATGATGATGAACCTCATTTATCCTATTATTTTGGAGCTAGGGCTTAAATACTAAGAATTCACAAACTACTTCTTAATATTGAGCTGAAACAAGCATTGGAAAGAAAAGATGTTTAAAAATGTATAATGTAAATCAGTTACACAGGAAAGGAAAACCTGACTTGTGACTTTTAGTTTGTTTTTGTCATTGATGAATACATTCAAAAATTTACCAGTGGTGTAGAAAATGAACTAAAAAATGTCTTTTCTGACTTCTGCAGATTGCTAAGTTGTGCTGGCTAAAGTTTCACAAGTTCAACCAGTTTACTGTCAGGAATTTTCCAGCTTCAAAATGCCGACGATCAATGAACTGGCAAAGGGCCCAAATTAATTAGTAATTGTGCATAAAAGTTTAAAAAGTTACAATGTAAAAGAACATTTTCGAATGGTCCTTTCCCAAATACCCACAAAAAACATGCTCCAAACTTGAGGCCTTTGGTTGACAAAATATTTTGATACAGTAATTGGAATAATTTTGTCCATCCCAGCCTCAGTCTCATTTCATTGTGTGGGCTATAGTGGGATTGCAGGAAGGGTTTAGTTTTTAAACTTTGCACAAGGTCATTCAATAAGAAATGTTAATGTAATACAGTATTTTATATAGAAATGTAACTGTCACATCATATTTTTTTAACAGTTATCTCAAGTTAATGGGATATTAATTTTGAAATTACAAGAGAAGTGCCTTTTATAGTAAGTTAACTTTTCAACCACTGTTATGAACTCCTCCCCCCCCCCCCCCCTCAATTGTTACAAGGTCTTAATAAGTACCCCATCCCATTCCTTAGGGTCTGGACCTAACCCTAACCCTTACCCCCCCTTAGCATAATACTAATACAGCAACTTGAGCCACCTGCCACCATAAAAAGACTAAAGGAGGGAATTTAGAAAATGAAAAAGTTTAGATTGTTTATTCTGCAGTTTGTATATGAACATGTGTTTCAGACAAGTAAGTAATTTATTACATTATATAGAATATAGGAATAGAAATACAGATGCCTATACATTTAATGGAAGGTGTTTCAAATGAGTTGGCCAGTTGTATTTTCTAGTGTTATTTTATTCAATACATTTTATGAGGACATCAGCCATACCCAGCTACATTAGGTTGAGAAATGATGACCATTTTTTTGCTCTTTTACCAACTAGTTAAAAGATGCATAAGGAGAATAGTTTTTCTTACAACTGAAATGCTAATAAAAGACATGATTTGCGTTGTTTTTGTTCATGTAGTTTAGTGGTTGCCAGAGTCGTGACATCAGGAAATTCTCTGAATGTGGTTGAGCAACTTTGAAAAAAATGTGATCTTTCAGTCCTTCTATCAAAATGAGGACAACCTTAGATTTATAAAAAAAAATGGTTGCAGTCACTTTGAGACAACACAACAAGAACAACGGTACATGTAATCAAATTTTGATTCAGTTTTTTTTTTTTTTGTACATAAAAAGGTGAAGTCTCCTTGTGAGTAGCTGGCCTCAGTTGTTCAAAAGGTGAATAACGCTATCCACCTGATAAAATTCTATCCATTGGGTAGCACAATTAGTTTTCCTAATGCTTGTCTGCTAGATAGTGATTTATCCTGTGGGTAGCACTATTCCAGCATTTGAACAACTGGGGCCAGGTGTTTAACTTGGCCAGTTTCAATTAGACAAGTTATTCAAAAGAATCCTTTAAGCTTGTTTTGTAAATAGCATTAGTGTATTATTTTATGGCTTGTTGATAAATTTGGTGTGGCATGAATGAAATCTTCCTGCAAAATATTTTTAATGGGAATGTTAGCAACAAAAGGACTAACCTTAACTGTAATAGTTAGTTTTCTTCATCATCTTGTTGTTTTTCAAATGTTAAAATGTTGAGTTGTTGTAGCACAAAATAAAACAAAACGATTACTTCTGGTTCATTTTACTAAACACAACATTAAATGGTTGTATTGTCATACCCCTTAAAGCAGTCACTGCTACAGGGCAGGTACATCACTGGTTCGTCAGTTCCAGATAAATATATTTGCCAAATATATATAATAAATATACATAATTCTTTTCTTAAATCTTGACTCTATGGTGGACAAGATTTCAGATAAGATTAGATTATGTTGCCTATCAAAAATGTGGGAACTTTTCTACCCTTTTTATACCGTAATTGATGATCACATTTGTTCTCCCTGACAGTTGTTAGACCAAAATAAATGACCTCTCCACCTGTTTTTTTTTTATGACACCTCGCTTACCCTTTCCGCTTATGACCCCACACTTCTTGAAGAAAAGTTAAACAAAGACTTGGATGAGGTTCAAAAAAGGCTGAAATCCAATAAACTGACATTAAATGTCAAAAAGACAAAATATATGATACTTGGAAGCCACTACGTCCGACTAAGGCATTTAAATGGTGACCTAAACGTTACTGTTAATAATCAACAATTGACTTGGGTGACTAACTCTAGATATCTGGGAGTAGAGGTTGACAAGACATTGGGGTGGCAATCCCAAGTAGTTACCATCTGTAAAAAGGTATTTCCAGGTATCGGGGCCTTAAAACGTATTTGTTACCTGGTGCCTCTCCAAATCCTAATGAGAATGTATGAGGCTTTAGTCACTCCTTATTTTGATTATTGCTTCAAAGTTTGGGGATGTATGGGAAAAGGCCTGTGTGACAGACTCCAGAGATTGCAAAATAAGGCTGGGAGAATTATAACATTTAGTGATTATAATACAAGATCTGCAGATTTCCTTGAGCAAAGACGTTCTAAGCAGCTCGCAATAAGTGTTGTTAAATATATGAATAACTCCAGTAACTCCAGTGACCAGAGGTTTTTTCTCAGCTTTTTTTGCATTCTTTTGATGCTTTGCATTGAACTATCAGTAGCCATCAGGAATAAAGTAAGAAAAAACAAAAACTCTGGCACCTAGGGTAGGTAACTCTAGTGACCAGAGGATTTTTCTCTGAGCTTTGGGCCTTCTGTCACAGCTTGGCAGCAAACTATCAGGGGTCACCTAGGGTTTTAAAACTGAAGGAAAAGCTGCAAGGAAAATTTGTAATCAACATTTATACTCATTAAACAGTAATTTATGTCATGTTTTCTTAATAGTTTATTAGTTTTACAACTGACATTATAAGGAGAGAAGTTACTGAGTAATACATTCAAACCCCTATAAAGAGGCCTCTTTACAAGTGTCCAACTTTCAATAACAAGTTGCCAGTGACTAGAGTCTCAGCTGACGAAATCATAAGTAAATCTACCACAGTTAAAAGAACCACTATCAAGCAGCCACGTTTCTTACCTCCTAAAAATCTACAGACGACTTAAATCACTGACACTCACATTATCATCTAAATCACTGACACTCACATTATCATCAGGCCACAAGGGAGCGGGGGTGGGGGGGGAAAGGGTTGGGGGGAAGAGGGAGACACTCAAGAAAAACTTGGTTAGAGCCTTGCCCCTGAGGCCTTCAAACCCTGACCCTGTTTACAGTCAAACCGAGAAAACAGTGAATAATATGTCGTGCAAGAAAAAAGCCAATCAGGTGCAGCAGCTCCTGTCAGGCGTGAGAAAACTAAACCGCAAGCAAGAACCTTTATTAGTTTGTTGTTTTGTGGATTGTTCGCATGTCCTGATCTTTTCTGTGATTGGTCGTAACACAATAAACATTCCTGAAATATTTCAAGTGTTCATGGTTTCCCCAGTTGCACTGCAAAAACTAAAATAATTCATTTTGTTGTTTATAGCCTGCGTAGCAAGTGTTTCCGTGCTGTTTCGGAGAAAAACTGTGCGAAAAATGGCTCTCGTTTCATTTCACGCGAGGCCAAAACCGAGAATCTGGTTCCTCGGTCTTTCTTTGCTCCGAAACAGCACGGAAACACTTGCTACGCAGGCTAGCTGTTTAAGACAGGAGAACTTATTTCATGACCCTGATTTATTTTGTTTTGCAAAGGGTTTTTTTTAAACTAACATCATGGGGTCAGATTTTAAGAAACAAAACTAGCTAACCTTCACACTTTTTACGACTTCCAGTCTGAAAGAAACACCCTTACAAGAAACTGAATAACGAAAATAATGAAAAGGTAAAAAAAACACGCCCTATTCAGCAGCACATGCCCCCACACTGTGGTCACATCAAGAGTCGGTCATGCGTTGAGTATTCAGTTTGGGGACAATCACGTGGTGTGGTCTGAGGCCAACTATTACTATTCTTGACATTTAACTACAGAGGTAATATTTAACTGTATTATTCAACCCATAAACTCGTGAATAAAAATTACTCGTAAATTTACTTTCATCGGCCTTGCAGTGCAATAACCAAACTACGGCAAATCTTATCAAGACACAAATTATAACAAGAATATATTTAAGGGAACTGCCAAGAAAACTAAACCAAATTCTCTTTGGATTGTACTAAATTATGCAACTTGAAATTGCGTATTCCGTTTCCGTTTCCGATTCTGTTTCCGTTTCCGTGATTCCGTTTCCGTTTCCGGGTTCCGGATTCCATGTTGCTGCCGTCCATCCGCACTGGCACAAGAGACTGTCTTGGGCAGACAGCAACAGCCCATGACTTTGAAAAATTTAAGCCAGTTTATTGGTGCAAAATCGTTACCAAATAAGGTGGAAAGAAGTAAAGCTCATTTTCCTTCTGCAGGTGTTGTAAGTGACAAGACCACATCTGGCTGGATGCTGAGTGACATAAAGAGAAAACCAATGAACATGCTTGAGACTTCCGTGTAAATGATAAAATCATGACACACATTCCTTTCTTATTGTATTCTAATCCCTTCCGCTTGGTGTTTAGATATTTCTCCCAGTCGCTACAATGTCCGTGCTATCTACTAAAGAATGACACAAATTTGTGATTGTGTATGTTGCTGCCTGGGAGCAGCAGGTCTGTCCCGAAGCTGTGGAACCTCATCAATGTACTCAAACGCATGTCGTGTTTGTAGCGAGAGTTCGTTCAAGGATAAGTTATTTTGCTTGTCTACGTATTGTTGGCGGTAAATAAGTAGTGCTGTATCCTCGTAGCGTTGTTGAATGCGTGTTTGAACTTCCGGTGACGTTCTCTTTCTGCTCATGCGAATCTGTTGCGAAAGATTTCAACCCACGAGCCACGACTGTTATAAATGATCACTCAAGCCCAAAATTCCATGCCGCAAGAATATTCGAGACATTGACAAGATTCAATATTTGAACTTTTTAGTCTCACTTGCAAGCAAATCCTTCAAAATTTTCCCGGCTGTGACTATGCCCAATCTAAGCATATCGTTGTTTATCTCGAGTCGAGTTTCACTCAGTTTTCTTTGAGCAAGTCGCCATGACAGTTGTTAAGCTATACCCAGACCCCTCACGGTTTGGGTACTTGACCTTTGCAGACTTTGCAGAGGTTGCTATCATTTGTTACAGCGTACACTCAATTTTCGGGTGTCCCACTTATTACTGTTGGTCTCAAGCGCTGTCGTTTCGTGCAAGAGGACAGTCAAAAAAGAAATTTGAAAACTCCTGACTAGAAGGTATTTTAGATATTCTTAACGAAGACTTTCGGTAGTATTGCGTTCACTGAATGCGCCAATTTAGCCTGTTCCAGGCGTTTGGATGGAGGGGAGCGAGTTAAATCGTACGCGGCGAGCGCAAAAAAAAAAAAAATACTAGGGGGTAAAAAAGAGGGGAGACTCGTCAGTTTTTCGCCCGTTCCCCACCATCTGTACGCCTGGGACAGGCTAGCCCCAATTTATTATTTTCTCCTAAATAGTCTGTCCCGCGCAACCTACTAGTAGTTGATTTGCCTAACTGTTGTTTTAGAGTTAGTCTTGTAGTTGAAACGCGCGGTATCTACCAATATCTCGTATTAAAGTCTTCATAATGTCTGCATTTAGTGTGCGTTTACTGTAGTCACAATTTATTCAGAGAAATCCAACAAGGGGGCGTATTTTCGAAACTACACCTTGATATTTTGATTACAGTTGGTTAGGAATATTACTTCAGCTTGGTTGTGACAATTGTTATCGCTGTAGCGCGCTGGTTGGAACGAGAATCGCTACGTATACGGCGATGCAAACTCTTTTTTATGAATTTCCACCTTTGCTTCACGCATAAAAATTTCGGGGTTCAAGCCAACGATATTTATTTTGCTTCGTTCTTCAATACATCTTTTCAAAAGAACCTATAAATTTGCATTTATGTAATATACAAACGGCAGTTAATTAACAATAGATTAGTTCCGGTTAGATGACCTTATGGCATGCCTTTTAACCGCTGTGGTTTGTTAGTTGAAAGCCTTCCGCTGAGCCTTTGTACTGTTTCTTTTAACTCGCGAGCTTTTAAAGTTGCTCAGGACCTTAGCAATTCCCAGTAAGTGTTGGTTACAGTACTTAGTCAGGTGTCGAAGCCATTTACTTTTAATTCATTTTTTAAGTCTCTGAAATTTCTTTGCTTAAACATTTCCTTAACCAATCTTGAAAATTCATGTCTTGGATAGTTTTAGAAAATATCGTAATGGTTCAGCTTCCTTAAGATGATATTTGAAACACAGTTGAGCGACGACCCTTAAAAAGCAAATGGCATGATTTACAGTTGTTTCAGGGGCAGTCTTCCACTATCTGAACGCTTGGAACAGGCTACAATCTTGAGTTGTCACTGTTAAGTGCATAGCTACGTCACTCGCAGGCTAGCACGTAAGCTCAAGAGGACTGGGGTGGGGCCGTAATCATACCAAGCAATAACCTGTTGTCTGCTTGTAAAAATAATAACAAAATAAAATGAAGGACAAGGGAAATACTAGTTAATTAGCATATGGTAGGCATCTGTACCGGCTGACTATTTGCCCCGTAGTTCATCAACTTTATGAGATCAGCCTTAAAATGCGAGGGATGACAAAATATGAGCTTTCATCGCAGTCAAAAGAGAGAAATTTGCAATATCTAAGATAAGAACTCCAAATTAAAAGTGGTTAATTTAAGTTTAGTATATTCCTAGTCTGTTCATTTACTAAACCATTGGAAGTTTACTATAAAAAAGTTCTCTACGCGATCCGTTTTCCAACAAAAAGAAGCTCATTATTTTGAGAAAAATGAAAAGATTACGTTAGAGAATTAATCATGCATCCTAGACGCTTGACCGCGGTGGATAACGAGGTGCTCTTAAAAGTTCTTTTGAGACGAAACACAAAAATAACCACTGGGATCAGGAAATGTATAACCTGGTGTATAAACAACAGCTTGCATGCAGTAAGAATGGATGAAAAGAGCCAAGAACTCTGTTTTTGCAACCTAATAGTGGTCTACATAAAATATCATTTGGGTCGACATTTTGAAAACGCTTTTTGTAGTTTTAGGACTGTAGTAAGAAGTTAAGCAATAGATTACTCTGTTACCCATTACCCTGATTTTGATCTTACTTTGAAATTTTTATCGCTGAAATCATTTTATTAAAATTGATACAAGGTGAGACTTTTTGTGATGCAAAAACAAACTAATAAAAATCCAATCTGATTAAAAAGGTGTAAGGCACTCATAAAATTCTTTATCTAATCACTAACCTTAAATCCCGATAACTGAATACGTATTCCGATTATTTTGAAGAGTTTCAAAGACTTCACCGGTGCTGCCGGAAAAACCTGGTTCCTTTTTTTAATCTTATAGTAGTCATTTAGTTACTTAGCTATTTGATGACTAAAACAACTCGCTGAAGAGGTAATTAGAAAGCCATGTGAAAAATCGGCGCCAATACATCTGATTTAGTAAGCTCTGTAATTATAAAAATTTCATTGCTGCACGGTAAACCTTTTGTATCTATTGATTGCATTTTACATTTGGAGTCGCTGCGGTAAGAATCGAAGAGCTGAAATAGAAGGGCAGTGATATTATACTTTGTTTGAGAGTAAATCGTACTATATACGGGACTGGGTCGCTTTTTTGTAGAATTTCTGGGGTGTAAGTATTGAGGTAAAGATAAATAGTGATTGAAAAGTTTCTGCACAAATAAATCAAAAGACGGTCTTTCACCGTGCGGTTTAGCAGCGCAGCCTATCGATTCAGACCTATTCATAACATTGACTCAGTTTCGTTCTCTTTCCAGACTCCTTCGCTTTCAAGTGCACTCACAAAGTTGATCGATAAACATGGCGGACATAAACATAGTGGGTGTGGTTGCGATCGTTGTGTTTTATCTTCTTATTCTTGTTGTCGGCTTATGGGCAGCTCGTCGGCGCAAAGAAGGTGAAGAGGAAGCCATGTTGGCAGGAAGAAGTATCGGGTTGTTCGTTGGTACCTTTACCATGACAGGTAATTTACATGTTTCTGATCCAGGAAAAAAGAATTAAGCGTATAGAAGGACGGTAGATTGATCATATCTTGCGGATAATTCACTTTCTTTAAGTCGAGCAGAGGTTTCTGAGCGGTTTCTCTCTTGCATGGCTTTTAGCATTTGCGAAGTCATTCGCGTGGCTTGTCATCCAACGACGCCATAGACAAGCTACGTGAACAACTTCGCAAATGCTAAAAGCCATGCAAGAGAGAAACATCTGTTCGCATGGTGTTCAAGTTGAGGTTTCCTGGAAGTTTAAAACGGTTGAGACTTTCTCCCTTGCTGGACCTTTAAGTCTTACCCTGGCTTTGGAGGTCCGTTCTCGACTGAAATGCTTAGGATTAAATAAACTGTGCTCACGGCGGTTTGATAAAGCTCTGGAGACGCTTCACCGCGAAGTATCAAGAACAAGATGAGAAAAAAAAAAATCTCGTACTGACACCCAGGTAAGGTAAGTCTATTCTCCTCGCTGAAAATGAATGATTTTAAGTTTGCTGTTATACCATGCATCGCCGAACTTTGACTCATTGTTGTATTGTATTGTTGTAAGAATTTAACATGTATTTTATTTTCGATTGACAGCTGCTTCAGTTTCCGCGCACCTTAAACACATGCCATTTATCAATATCTTAACCTAAAAATATTAAACGTGCTTTATGAAGTAAAAAGGTGCTAAAAAAGTACACTTGGAAAATGCCCCATATTTAATGTTCGGCAAAGGGAACATTCCGAAATGAAATATTTGCGTTCGCATTGTTTGTTTTAACGTGATTTTCATATCAGGGTCTAATGTGATTTTTCAGTTGCTACGGGTTCACATTTCTACTCTGTGTTTATGATGTTGGTTTTTTTTCTATAGCGACATGGGTTGGTGGAGGTTACATAAACGGCACAGCAGAAGTCGTCTATGATACTGCGCAGGGTCTGGTCTGGGCGCAGGCTCCGTGGGGTTATGCGCTGAGTCTTTTAATAGGTGAGTACTATGCGTAAGTAGTAGTCGGAACCTCCAATAGGGAAAAAAAGAACAACCTCCTTTCCAGGGTTCTTTCTCTTCTTCCGTCGAACCCAGAGAGAACCCTGGGAACGAGGTTGAGGAAACAGCCGATATTCGGCAACGCCACCACTGGTTTCCCCGCGAAATGACGTCTGAGGAGGAACGGGCGAAGAAATTCCATACTGATGACGTGTCACTAACCAGATCTGGGTAGTGCTCCTGATTGGTCTTACCGCGAAGGGAATTTTCGTCATCATAGCAGAAGCACTACCCAGATTTGGGTAGTGACACGTCATCAGTATGCAATTTCTGTGCTCATTTCTTAGACGATACTTCGCGGGGAAACTAGCGGTGGCTTCACGAAATATTGGCAGTTTTCTCAGGCTAGTCTTAACCCTACAAACCTCCTTTCAAATGGCTTACCCCAAAGTGTTATTTCAAAAACACCAATTGAGAAACCGGCGTTGTTTACGTTGATCATCATTACCCGGTAGACACTTTTAAAGGGAACAAAGAACTGCTGACCAGCTTTCTATATATAACGACTGTAAAACAAACGATAACAGACCTAATAAACGTCCGGGGCGTTTAGTTAATTTTAGGGGTCCAAGCGGTGGCGTTTAATAGATAGGAGGCGTTTATCAATGCCGGATCCAGACCTTTGAGATAAGGGAGGAGGTCTAGTCATCCAGACCCTTAGATAAGAGGGGAGGGGCGGGGGACGGTCTCCCCAAAATTTTTTTTCGGGAGATCCATATATCGCTATTTCAAATCCCAACATCGATGTCAGAATCCTAGTTCCTAATCCTAATTGTGTTGCCATCGTTAGTCTATCCTTACATTAAACTTCACATTGAACAAGATGAAATACTTGAACCCTTGTTAACTGAGCAAGAAACTGAATGAATTGATGAATGATCTTGCTCCTTTTTGCTACTGAATTCGTAGTATTTTGGAGTAATTCTCATAGGGGATATCCATTAGACAGGGGGCGTTTATTAGGGAGGGGCTTCTAATACAATTTTAACAGCGTAGAGGGAGCGTTTATTAGATAAGAGTTGTTTACTTGGAAGTGGGCGTTTGTAAGTAAGCGTCAAGTGAGCCTTGTGGAAAAATGATTTGTGCTTCGTTGTATATAGTATCAGTGAATTTAGTCTTGTACTTACAAAATTGTCTCACAAACCTTCACAAACATATTTGTCAATGGAAAGAAAGAATGGATGAAAGAACGGGATTTCACTTTCTTTGGGCTTTTGTATGATTTTCAGGTGGACTTGCCTTTGCCAAGATCATGCGCAAAAAAGAGTACTTCACAATGCTAGATCCATTCCAAGAGAAGTATGGACTGCGCATGGGCGGTCTTTTGTACATACCCGCATTACTAGGAGAGATTTTTTGGTCTGCAGCCATCCTAGCTGCTCTTGGTGCCACTATCAGCGTTGTTATAAGTTTGGATCGTGTTCCTTCTGTTATTGCATCGGCGTGCATCGCTATTTTCTATACACTGATTGGTGGGCTCTATTCTGTTGCCTACACTGACGTTATCCAACTTATCTGCATCTTCATCGGGCTGGTAAGTAAGTCAAGAACAGCTGACATGCACATCTTAAAAGTTAAACTCAGCAGGTAGCTACAGTAGGGAACTGCCTACCTTTATGCACAGACGAAATAGGCTAGGATCGGAGAAACGAGTGATTTGTTGTGTGCGCTTATACTTTTTAGCTCGTGCAACAAACAGTTTCCGGGCAAATCAGTACCTTGTGTGTGCGGTCATTGTAATTTTGTTCTTAATTCATGTTCCCGCTTTACTCAGGTCCCTGTTTGCTTGTCTCTCTGTGTGTAGTTGAGGTGATTTTGTCGCTGTTACACGTCGCTGTTATATGTCGCAGGGTGTGCCGCGCATGATTTTGACCCTGGTTACACGTCCTGGCCTGTTGAACACTACCCTGGGTACCAGAGTTTTTTCTTGTGTGCGACGGGAATTTTCGGTGATGGCCGAAGGCCGACACATCTTCTGCCGTAGGCCGAAGCCACGAGTTTCGCACGGGTCACTATAAATACTTTACAGAAACCGGAAACTGCGCTGGAAAAGTCTCTTGCACCCGGGGTAGTTGAACACGCCCCTGTTACATTTTCCGGTATGTCTGCCGCACGAGGTTTTCTCGCTGTTACACGTTCCTGTTGCACGCCCCTGTGTGATTACTGCACGTGATTTTGTTGATGTTTTATGTCTCTTTTACACGTCCCGGCGTTTGCACCGCACTTGATTAACTGCTGTCACAGGTCCCGTGTCATGTCGCTCTGGGTGTACTGCACGTGGTTTTGTCGCTTTTTCACTCTCTTGTGCATCTTGACCCTTCGTAAATTCCCTTCGTATCTCTTAACCTTTATGTTGCCGTTACTTAAATTCCTCTAATTCTGATCTAATGCTCATCATCCTTTTTATTTTCCAGTGGATCAGTATCCCTTTTGCCTTAACAAACTCAGCAGTAAGCGACATTGCTGATGATTCAGGGAAGCGTTGGACTGGAGAGTGGTCTACCAAGTTTGTTGGCGTCTGGATTGATTATGCACTGTTACTGGTAAATCTATTATCGCTGTAGAGATAGTTTGCGGTCAATTTCTTTTTCACTCTTTGTAGGTTTGTGTGTGGCAAGATACCTCTCCAGTCGCATCTCACATAAAGTAGACAGATTCACCGGCTGTTTGACGGGAATGCACAAACGAAAACGTAGAGCCTCAGCAACTTACATTTAACGGCACAGTAAATATCTTTTTGGTGTCGAACTGGTATTGACATTCAAAATGTAATTTTTAAGCGGGATTAGGTTGCGCTTTTCTGCGGCCGAACGCAGTTACCGTTTGGATTATACTTATGTACATCTTCCCCATAGCCACCATGTTATATGAGGTGTATTCGATACTAGGAATTCGAAATTGTGTTTTACTTCGTATGCAGACTTTTGGTGGTGTTCCATGGCAAGTGTACTTTCAACGTGTATTGTCATGTAAGACAGCCCGTAAAGCCCAAGGACTTTCCGTGACAGCCGCGTTTGGGTGCATTCTGATGGCTGTACCGGCAGTTCTCATTGGAGCTATAGGAGCCTCCACAGGTATTACATTCTATGCCACTAACATAAACTGAGACTACGGGTGAAAAATCCTTCAGTATAAGACCCGATATCGATCAACAAGTTAATCATGTCAACCAAACAAGTTTTGCACTCGGGGGTAGTGCGGTCAAACCCCTCTAATACGGAGACTGGGGGGGGGGGTCATAAAAAAAGTCCGTATTAAAGGGGTGAGAGGGTTAAATTAAGAGAAAATATAAAGGCTTTCTTTCCCCAAAGACAGAGGAAACTGTCCGTAATAATGAGGTGTCCGTTTTAAGCGGGGTTTGACTGTATACACTACCTCTGAGTGTAAAAGTCGACAAAATGCCATTTAAACCGGCCAGGAAGAGCAAGGCAATTTTTACTTAAAGGTGTGCGAGCTTCCATTTAGTCCGATGTGCAATCCATTTAAACAAGCTTTGGCTGAACCGGCACATAAGATCGGAGTGTCGAATTCAGTGAGAAACAGAGAAAATAATTTCAGTTGAAAATTAACCGGAACGAACCAACAGACTATGATATAGTAGAAAAAAGAATATTTCTTTGCTCTGCTGCATATTTGTTGACTCCTTTTCAGTCAAAAATAGTCGACTCTCCAATTCCGTAGCCCGTTCCAGGCTCCAGGATCTACACTGACCGAGAGCACAGCCTGGCACAGGCTACCAACTCCGATCCTTATTTGTCGATCTATAATCGCGACAATACATTCTGACCGGTATTGACATGCAGTACGGCTGGGCTGCCTGTGGTCAAAATAGCTGAGCATTAGCCTCGTTCCTACTTGCGTTTTCATTGACCTCAACCTCGTCTCGGTCCACAAAAACGCGAAGAAAGAACTTGGCCGATATCCAGCCATTTTGACCTCACACATGGTCAATACCGCAAATGTATTAAACGCATGCGCAAAACACAAGAACTCACTGAGTTCGAATCAGCTTTAGGTTGGTTACCAAACGTTACTCTTTTGCTGTCTCACACCAGACTGGACCAAGACTGACTTTTATACACCACCGTCTGGCAACATCACCAATCAGACTGCATCAGTGGAATTTGATAAGTCACTAATCCTTCCCATGGTGCTGCAGTACCTTACTCCAACAGCGGTCTCATTTGTGGGACTGGGTGCAGTTTCCGCCGCTGTCATGTCGTCCGCTGACTCCAGTATTTTGTCCGCCAGCTCAATGTTCTCTCGAAACATTTACAAACTGATCTTCAGACAGAAGGTGAGGTACCGTTAGAAAATATAAAGACATAAAAATGGCGAATTTACATTTAGTCCCTCAGAGGGACCGTGTTAGGGCAGTCTAATACATTTTGTGGTTAAGAAGTCACCTTCTCTTGATAAGTCGTCATTCTCAATGAGTAGACCCGTGCAGTTTTGTTAATTAAACGCTCTGCAACTTGTCGTAAGCGAAGAAATTAATCCTGAATTTCAAAAAAGTTTCATGACAACAAGCATGTTTCCCCAAGCGTTATAATTTACCATACGTCAAAGTTACAAAAACAGAGAGAAATTGTGATGTATATTTTGCATTCCTTAAGAAAAAATTGTGTTTTTTTGGTGGTAATTTCTTTGCTCACCACCTTTCCGTTCGTTTGGTTGAAAATAGAGTCTGATGATTACTAAGGCTTTAATACTAAAACCGACCTAGAAAAACTAATCCCTAAATTCCTTTGAGGGCAATGATTTCAGCAAAGGTTTTCTCTTTTTTATTCTTTTCCGGTTGTGATGAACATATTCATTCTCCTAATCTGGGATAAATTTCAAAACTGTTCGCCACGTTGACGGAAATGAGCGCAATTTTTTTGTTAGGTTATTTCAGCTAAGAACCAAAATTGCGCGTGGAATCGGTAAGCTGTATAAGAAAAAGGACAAACAAAACTGAGTTAGTTGCAAACAAGAAAACTGAGTTTTGGTTTTGAACTAACTTTTTTCCCAGGCCTCCGAGAAGGAAGTTGTATGGGTGATGCGCTTTGCCATATTTGGAGTAGGTGCGGCCGCTACAGCGATGGCTTTGTTAGTGGATTCAATCTACACCTTGTGGGCTCTGTGCAGTGACTTGGTTTACGTCATCCTGTTCCCACAGCTGTGCTGTGTGGTGTATCTCCAAGGCACCAATACCTATGGCTCTTTTATGGGGTACATAGTGGGGCTGGTACTTCGCATTGGGGGAGGGGAGAAGAGTATCGGTCTACCACTGTTTATTGAGTACCCATATTACAACAAAGACGATGGACAGCTGTTTCCGTTTCGTACCTTAGCCATGATTGCATCGTTTGTAACCATCGTTGTTGTGTCGTATTTGCTTAAGTTCTTGTTTGAGAGAGAAATTATTCCTTTAAAACTAGATTTCCTGCATTGCTTCAGGAAATATGAGCTGGAGAAACCAGAAAAAGAGAAAAACGACGGCTACCCTATGGTGAAAAGGGGAAGATCAGGGAGCTCTGAACTGTAATTCAAGTAAATTAGTAACTGCCCACTTACATTGAGAACTATGTTTTTGATACGCTATACGCATTAGTAGTATCTGGTTAAACTTATTCCACATTCAAGATACAAAACATCTTACTTAATCTATCTCGCCGAAATTTGGGACGTGATAAAGAATACGAAAGTCTAGTGTTCATCGTTTTAACTATCTTATGTATACCTTTTTTTTCGTTTTCTTTTTTGGTTTAATCTTTCTTTCAGCGGTTATGAGGCACTAGATTTTTCGTTTGACCAAACGATGTTGATGACTGTTGCAATCTATATGTCCTATCCAAATATTTGTTTATAAATAAAAAAACATGAGGGTTACGCGCTTTTTCTTATGTCGAAATGGGACGAGTGATATTTCAGACCTACTCATTGTCACCAATATGTAAATATTCTATGCACTGCTGATGACTCGCGAACCACCCAAAATGAACATTGATATGAAAAGGATTTTCCATTCTCATGCAAATAAAACTCGTTTTCACAAGAAAGGTACCGTAAAATTCCGAAAATAAGCCCCTCCATGTATGAGCCCCACCAAATATAAGCCCCCCAAATCGGTAACGCAAAAAACCGTCCGTTAGCTCGCCCCTCCAAATATAAGCCCCCCCGGGGGCTTGTACTTGGAAAATTGCCCTCAAATACAAAGTAAAACAAAGCAAAAACGGTTAATTTACTTCCAACTATAAGGCTAACCCAATCGATTTTGAAACGCAAATTTCCCTCCTTAGATGAGCCCCCTCGAATACAAGCCCCTCCAAAAGGGTCTTTGAAAAAATATAAACCCCGGGGCTTATTTTCGGAATTTTACGGTATTGCTCTTAGCCTCGTTTTGAAAGTGAGAGTTTTTAGAACACGGAAATGGCCTGTTAGTCGAACAAAACATTCTCGTCTTCGCATGGTAACTCAAACGCCCTTTTCTCGCCTTTTAAAACAAATGCAGCACTTTTGATCTCACTACAAAGCATTTAAAGTGACTGTTGGCTATTGTTATTTCTTCCCTCTTTTAGCATACTTGCATTGTAAATGATTTTTTTAAAGTGATTTGAAATAAAAATTTCTCAAGTTAGGAAGGTGTCCTTTGTTAGTTTAGAAGCATGGGCCCTGACGTAAATAGGGTACTAGATGTCGAATTATCCTTTCAGCTGGGTAATCTCTTACCTTGCGGAGGAATACATTGTCATCAGCCTCGTTCCCAGTCGTCCTCGGCGATTTCGGATGTGACGTCACCTGTCAAGCTTGTCGGGAAAATTCGCCTAGGACGCCTCGCGCTATCGCGCTCGGTTCCAAACCTCCCCTGGTCACTTGGATAGCGCGAACAGGCCTGGGTACGAGGCTACATTGTCATAGCTTATTGTCTTCGTCTCATGAATAAAATGCGGGAGAACCTCATCAAGATAATTTCATGTGTTATTTATTGGTGGTTTATCAAGTTTTACCAGTTTTCAGCACCACCACATTTCTATGGTTCTCCCTCATTCTCCTCCATTTACATTTATCGACTCGATGGTTTTGGTTGTGGAGGGAAAACAATAGAAATGTGGTGGGGGGGGGGGGGATATAAACTTGGAGTAGGAGCGAAATAACTTTATTCTGGAGGAGAAGGAAGGGGAGTGGGGAAAGTAAAAATTGTGTTTAGTGCTAGAAACAGCTGTTTGCCTTCAAATTCATAAATATGCAAGTTTTGCTCTATAGCAAGCACTACCCCTTAACTAGAATTACTTGTTGTCTGCAGTGGACAATGAACGCGATAGGAAATAGAACTTGCAAAACAGAGAGAAGTCGTTAAGTCACGTTGCCATGGTAGCAAAATTTCTAGATGACAACAAACGGAAAACGTCATATAAAAAGTTAATTCGCACTGTTTCAAACTTCATCGATCTCACTGAATTTCATTTTATTTGGGGAAAATTTCTTGGGTTGAAACCGAAAGGACCGCATCTAAGTTTAGAAAAAGAAAAACAAAATTTTTGTGTTGTGTTCACACACTCCATAAAGCAGGCGCGTGAAGTTAGGAAGTTTCATGTCGCAGTCGTGTAACGCAGCCAAGAAATGTACAAAAAAGCGTGCTGCATGTGAAAAGTTTGTTGCTTTAGCTTCCTATTGTTATGATCCAGAAATTTTGCTACCATGGTAATGTGACGTCACACTTCTCCTCTCTATTTCATTACGGCTCACTGTCGAGTTGGCGCGTGTTCCTTCTCGACAACATGAATCAGCAAACTAATACCTTTCTTAGTGTTTTGTCAACCAATTTAACGGAAGACATTCATCGATCTAAAGCCAATCAATCCAGTTAATTCACCTAGAAACAGCACATTACCTTTCCTGATAAGATTCTCCCCATTTTATTCATGAAAAAGACAAAAGGCTATGACGTCATCCGCGTTAAGGTATTCCCGTACAAGTTAATAAGATTTCACCTCAAAAAAGGATAATTCGGTCCCTACTGTACTACTAAGACGATAAGCAAATCAAGAGGACACATAACGGATAAAACGGTTTTAAAATTTCTAGTATTTTTGTAAAAAATCGAAATTCATTTCACTCACGTTTCAGCACATTTTTAAAAATCAGTGGACTTGTAGAGAATAAACGAAATTATTTCTAGAAATCGCCAGTTTAGGCGGCATTTATTGCACTTTGACATCTATAACCCTAGGTGTGGGAAGCGCATCAGTACATGAGAGGACTCAGAAAGTTTTACTGGATGTATGGTACCTTGCAGACTTCTAAGCTTTGTGAGTAGGAATGGGGACTTAACCCCATTTAATATGTCACGCCCCTCAAAAGTGCTAACATTTATGTATCACGGGGATATTTAAATGTATTCAATATCAGCGTACATTGCAAGATAATCATCATTTCGCGCCAGAATAAATTTGTTTGCGCGTCAAGTCCCTAAGACGCCGCCTCCTCACAATTTCTAGAAACGTTGGCGTTGTAGCTGGAATATATTGCTAAAGCAAAGATCTGACATTTCACCTCCTCGTCGTTTCTTTCCGTCGGGAATTGTTTATATTTGGAAGTAGTGAGAATGGATAAGAATGCGCCGGTGGATGTTATTTTCGCAATAATATCATAGGTGACGAATTACTCCTTAATTTTGGCGCGAAATTTCAGCGTTAATTTGTAATTTCACATGTGAAATTACAAAATTGCCATGGCAACCTTCCGTACGCCTCAGTGTCAAGATGGCGACGAAGTTTTAAAATGCCGTGAATGAAGATCATAGGGCACAAAAAGACGCTTTAGAAAACCTCAACACAGGAAAGAGCACATCAAGAAGGATTCTAACAGGTATTTTACCGAAAAAGTCTGAGAAATTCTGAACTTTATGAGCCAAATTGAAGGTCTAAACATTTGAGAGAGTTGAATTCTCGATCGATACGATCCAGGATAAACATGTCAAAAATCCAAGATTGCTAACGTAATTCGTCACCCATGATATTACTGGGTAATCAAATGGTATACTCGTGAAGTTATTCCCTAATTTCACTTGTCACCATTTGATTACACATATGAATTAATACATGCGGGCTAATTTCCAGGATTTTTCTTGATTTGCAGGATTTTTCTCACTGTTAGCGAAAGGAAGTTAAAAAAAACCCGACTACTCTGAGGTAAGAATTAAAAGTTTTAATTAGTTTCCAGGAGAAAACACTTGTAAAGAAATTTATATCGCTGCGCCACCCTGCATTATGATATGATTTATTAAGTAACAAAACTTGACAAAATCTATAGAATGTTGACACGCAAACGTAAAGAATTTTTCAGCTATGAGTGGGGTGCTAGGTTACAACATGTTCGTGTTTTCCTGTGTTCGTGTATTTTGCACGGAAAGCCAGACCTTTTCACTATTCTAACTAAAATGTTCAACTTCAGCTTAGGCCCCAACCGTGCGTTATGGAGACGAAGCTTGATTTTGGGCCGCGCAGAGGTAGCTGTGGCCTTTTTGTGAAGCGTAAGGCGATCACAAGTTTTTTCACAATTCTTTCAAACCTCGAAACTGTCAGTGAGAGAATACTTTAAGCTGTACTTTAATGGAAGGCACATCATACTCATGATACTAGCCTATCTTCTAGTGATGCTCTCTTCATCTCTTCTTCAACTCAACTTCATTCTTTTTCGAACTGGCGGACGGCGCGTCCCATGTAACTGATATTATACTCCTGTTTTTAGTTTAAAACTAACTCATTCAGATAAATTAAAATAGTTCAGAGCGACGACGTTTGCTGCAATACGAATGCACTTCTTGGGTGACGTCGTTTGATACAAGTTTGGCAAACCAAAGAGTAAAAAAGAAAATAAAGATGATGAAAGAGCGAAAAAATATCCAACGACAAATTGACCTCACAGTATTATTTCTACTTCTTCTTTGGCCAGAAGAAAGAAAGTAAAAGACTACTAAACGCCACACACAGTGTATCTGCATGTTGCACTAGAAAAAGCGACCGTTAAATAGAGGAGAAGACAATAAAATTGAACTCGTTGGGACCTCGACAAAGGTGACCGCGACCGCTTAATCAGCTTAATTGTGACCGAATACTCAAGCTGATTTCATAAGTGAAATCTAGGACTGCGATGATTTGCAACTTACCTCGGAGTGTTTTAAATACCTTGGAACACATGTGGGTCCTCGATCATTGATTGTTTTGCCCCGTATTACAATGCCAAGACTCCGCGTTTTTTCTCTCGATTTTGCAATCCTGCCACAGCTGGAGTGGATGCCTTTTTGAGGTTAACGTCTTTGTCACCTGGTATGCAAGTCTCTGACATTTTAGCTTCCTGCGGCTTTTTCAGTGAGTGAGACCGGAGGCTCTTTCAGATGTCACGAGATCACTTTGATTTCTTTCGGCTAGAATAAACATGTTAATTTATTGCAAGAATAAATATTTGATTCTATTTTTTTCCAGTCATGAGAAGGGGGAATTGTGTGGTAGTTCCACCTGTTAGTATTATTACCAGTGTTCTTAGCTACATCAAATTGCAAAGCGTTGTTATATTAAACATGGCAAGGATATTCGCCTAATCAAATATTCAACAGCGTTGAGCACGCTGATGACGTCAACAAACCAAAATCTCGAGTCCTTGAAAGCTTTAGTCAGCAATCCTCCCAAGTGCATCCATAACTCAATAGTTCATGATGCAATGAAATGAGAAATACTTTTGAATTAGTTAACAGTTAGTAGACAAGGGAGGTGAGTGCCGTTATTCTTGCTGTCATTTGCTAGTGCCATAGCGCGTGCAAATCATTTTTTTTGTTTAAAAGAATTTTTTCGGCGAATTATCGCAGTATGGATTTTAAAACCTTTTTGAGTGTTACAAGCGACTTCTGTCAACTTTCTCCCAGCTTGAAGGTAAAAAACATTTGCAAACTGGCCAAAAATGGAGTTAAAAACAACAAATAGTCGCGTAGACATTGACGCGAATTGCTTTATTTGCACTATTCCTGACATTACTGAATACAATTCCAAAACAAGTATAACAAACTTTATTAAAAACTGAATCATTGGATAATGCAATTCTACAGCTCTGATTGGCTTAGCCATCATGGTATATGAGCCATTATACCGTGCTCTCCAATATGGTAACTGTACATGTCTGCTCAAAATTAAAAACTGTCTGAAAATCGGTTGTTTTTACAAGTAAAGTCGGCCGAAGAATTCTCGATATTTTGAGGCCGTTTTTAATGAAACAATTATTCCACTCGATCGCGAATGCTCAACGCACACTCGTGGAATAATTGTTAAACAGACAGGCATTTATAACATTTCGTGGTGACAATGATACAAAGCCGTAGTGTGTGAAGGCTAATTAAAAATAGTACACGCAAATTAAAAATTGTACATGCAAACTAAAAATGTTACCTGCAAATTAAATATAGTACATGCAAACTAAAAATAGTGCTGCAAATTGAAAATAGAAAACATATCGATGCGCGCGCAGTGTGAGTGATGAGGATCTGGTCCGAGCCGTGCGACCTGGCCTTACAGCAGTCGACCCATTCATGTTTCATGTTAGTAATATTTTTAGTTTGCATGTACAATTTTTAATTTGCATGTCCTATTTTTAATTTGCAGCAACATTTTTAATTTGCAGGTAAAATTTTTAGTTTGCAGCAACATTTTTAATTTGCATGTGTGACCCTTCTGGGCCACAGTACATTTAAGTCAAAATCAGTCTTCACTAGAGGAGTGACCGGCATTTGCAAAAGAAGAGGTCAGGAAAAGTTGAGGGAAAATAACGTTTAATGTTGTTGAGATAAGAGGTAATTTTTGATACACACGACCTTGGCCATCAAATCAGTGCAAGACCGGGGATGTCCTCGATCTGTTTCCTCGCAGGCTTCTTGAGTTCTTGCGGTTATAGTAAAATCATTCGCGGATTTCCCGTCCTGTAAATTTTACAATTATCTTTGGTGGAGCCGTAGTATTGAAACTGGGAATAGGATGCGAAACTGAGATATCCATATCGCTCACGGACACGTCAATGGCGTTTCCAACCGATCTTACGACACCTTCACACGAGAGCTCCTCGTTCGGGGCTATTCCTGAGATTTCGAGGCGATCACGTCGGATGTAGTGAGCCAGCTCTTCTGTTTGCATGTGAGCTTCGTTCGCAATCTTCCTAGACTCATCAAGGTCTTTCCTGAGGCCTTCGATAATGTTACTTTGGTGATAAAGCATGATAAAGCTTGTCAGTTATGAGGTCGGTATTGACTTAAAAGGTCGTCGTATTTGTTCGATAGAAATGATAATGTCGTCGGTAAATCGTC
Organism: Porites lutea; assembly: GCF_958299795.1. Lineage (NCBI taxonomy): Eukaryota > Metazoa > Cnidaria > Anthozoa > Scleractinia > Poritidae > Porites > Porites lutea. The sequence goes on from NC_133205.1 coordinate 27,711,141, forward strand.
GTGAGTTTTGCGAATTTTTTCAATTTCTAGTTTTCGTGGTGCGATTTCCTGTCTTAGGAGCTCCCTCATCTCCCCTTTGTATACATGTTGGCAATTTAGGGTCGATTTGGCGGGCGACCTAAAAAACGTGGCCGCCCGGCATTTACGTAGCCTGCGAAAACGGCCGTTTCTCCTCGCTCTTTGCCGCCAGGAGAGAGGAGAAACGGCTGTTTTCGCAGCCTAGACCAGGCTAGCCATTACGTCATATGCTAATCCAACAGTTAACTGTGACATTGATAGCATTGAAAATGTTATATCTTATTATGTTTTGAGCAGTGTTTCTATCAAGACATGATGCACATGAGTACGCTCTGTGTAAGACGTTAATAAATGGATTTACACAGTACTCTGACGTCCTGTGAAAGCCAGAGCCGGGTTGTTCAAAGCTGGGTTAAGATAACCCAGGGTTAGTGCGAAATTTGAATTCAGATATGAAGGATTAAAAAGAAAATTCAGTTTAATTCTTTTTGTCAACAAGTTGATGATTGGATGCTCTTAGAATGACAGAGAAAATTATCCGAGAAAATGCTTTTGAACAAAAGAAAAAGAAACCTGGGTTAAATTTAACCCGGGGTTAAGCAATAATCGACCTTCGAACAACTGGGCCCCCAGGCTGCTCAGCATACGATTTTCATGAAAAAAACTTAGATTCCCCCGTCGCATAAGAGCACAAGTAAGGCGCCATGTTGTCTGGGACAGTCGTTGTGTAAGTATATATCAGTTAAACATAAGTATTGTGAGTCATAACGTAAACTGGAATAGTAAAAGTCCTCTGTACATGGGCACCTGCCTTTTTAATAAAACAAAGCAGTGTCGTTTACAGTTAATTCAATATGGCCAAAAGGTATGAAGCAAATATTCCGAAAAAAAAAATTGCTTCAAAGGCCTGCACTTAGAAAAAATTATTCTTGCACAGGCAATCTGCCAGAAAAAAATTCTTGCGAACCAAAACCCCCCACCCCCAACTTTTCTAATAGTCCCTCCCTAAAATTCAGTTTGACGACAATCACTCAAAACAGTTTGTGTAATTCAAAACTCGGCCTCTAATTTTTTGGTAGGATTAATTTACCTTGGGAAAGTGAATCATGGTGAATGACCGTCACATTCATGAGAGTTTTGTTTGGGCAAATTTTGCAAAAGTAGATTCAGCCTGCGAGAGCAGATGCCCCTATGGCTTTTGTTTCACACTCTACGGCAGTCATTTATAAATTATGGCTCATTAAGTAGATGTTACATGACAAACCAAGCGCTACCCAAAAGTATCAGAAGCGTTCTCAGATTTTTTGGTACAAAAAAATTTATAAGCATTCTTGACCGTGAGTTTGACTCAGTGTGATAGACATGGAGCAAATTTACGCTACACATCTTGTGAAAGCTATTGGAATTTAAAAACCATGTCAGATATATTATCAAGCGAATTTAGTCAAAGAAAATTCAGTATTGTTGTCTGTTCTGTCATCTTTATTTGTTAACCTAGTTGTGGTTTAAGCTTTTTTCATCTTCGTCCGCTTCGCGAGGTATTCATATGATACCTTGAAAATGTTCTCGTAGTCTCCTTTGTGCAGATCAGGTTGCAAGATGTCTGTTCAAGTCACTAGTGTTACCTGGTCTGGCCTGCGCGCATGACTATTGCTAGAATCGTGCAGCGCCAGTCGTGTCAGTGTGTAATTGGCCCATTCTCGTCCTCAGTGATTAGGCTTAGGCTACTTTTTTAGTGAAATAACAAGACCTTGAGTTTTCTTTTTAAACGGCTGGAAGAAAAATATTTAATGATTAAACAAAATGTATGATTATGATAACGACAACGCGTTTTTCATGAGTGTGTAGCTTGTGCTTGAACTTATTAGAAAAAGTGAGGTGAACGGTCTGTTGCCTTAACCGCCACTCTCCGCTCTTTTCTGATCTCTTCTCCACAGCTTACTCCAAAAGAAAGCTGTCTTGTTATGAATCCTGCAACTCGAAATCACCGTGTGGCAGTCTGAAAAAATGATAAAGTCGCTAACTTTTTTCAAACTTCATGAGCACTTCTACTGCAAGCAAGGTTCAGGCTAAAGTGGTCACTGATATTGAATAATTGGAATCTGATGAAAAATGTTCTTTGTGGATTCGCAAACATATTTGAACTCGTGACTATCGCGTTGAATGAACTGCGGAATGATTTCAAAAGAAGAAATTTCGCGTGCAGGTCTCCGGAAATATTGAAGAGGACAAGCCAAGATCCCATCGTTTTAAAGCGTGACTATGATCACTTATTATTGGTCAAGTCGCGTTCATTGTTTGTTTTAATTTTTTTTTCACTATCAGGATCTTACTTTCCGATGCTACTCTGTTTACAAACACGCCTTGAGCACTCAGTGACCTTCGTACCATTGAGTTTTCATAATAAGTTGTAACATAGCTCACTCACTAAATTAGTGATCTTTGATCACTTGTTAAGAAAAACCTAATTAGGTAAACCTCTTGCACTTAATAATCGTGTTATTCATCATTCATGCACTAGCTCTCTTAATAGGCGTCAAACTAGCTAATAATCACCTTAGTTGGAGCTTGGCATTTGTAAAGGTACGTTCTCAACTCTCCCAATTCTAGAGAGTACTAGCGTCTTTCAGTTTTTCTCAAAGTTGTTTTCATTTGTAATTCCACTGACAACAGTGAAAAACTATCGTGTATGTTATTTTCAAAATGCCTTTTTTTGCTGGAACGTTGAGGCTAACATGACCCAGCTTTATCATATAATCTTCAATTAGGAATATTAGGAATATTTTCCGTATTACACAAAACTCCGGCCTTGTACAACGCCTCGTGACTAATAAGGAGTTATATTTTAAACACCAACCGTTACTTTAAAGTTTTGCCTCATTTTCTTTCAGGAAAAACAGTTAAATCGCGATAAAAAATACTAAATTCGACTTTGATGCGCCTTAATGGCTTCATAATGACGGCTCTGGGAGAACACATATTACGTTTTCGGTGACACCACCCAGTACCATCTTCTCATCCAAACGAATTTGGGTGCCTCAGCTAGCTACATACACATTATTTCCTAATGGTTATTTATGTGCTATTCAGCAAAAGGATAGATTTACAGTTCGGAACTTCAAAATTAGTACTCGTATTCGATTTCCGCGACATATGATAAGTTCGTTTTTATAAAGCCATATTTGATGTTGCCTCAAAATCGAATTTAGTTTAATGTAATACTGTAGTTCCTTCAAAATATCAGACAATACGTATGCAACAACATGCACTGAAAAAGGTATGTTTTTTTGTCATTTTGATCTGTTCTACGGGTTTTCTGAAATTTTACACCGTTACATAACTTAAAAACATATAAAGACACCGGTTATTTTTTTTTTGTTTGAATAAGGGGATCAGAGGAATATTGTTTCGATCCCCACATAACATAGCGGGTAGCTGAATAGATAGCTTCACCGTTAACACAATTATGTGACCCCCCAAAAAGAAGCCATATATATTCCATCATTTATTAATTTACTTATCTGGTTTTATGACTTTTTTATCTTTCAGAAAATTGCCTTCCACTCTCCCTTTGCATTTTGTTAACTAAGAAAGTTGATCATTCTAAATGGCGGAGGTAAACATCCCTGGTATTGTGGGTATCGTTGTTTTTTATCTTTTAGTTCTTGCCGTCGGCATTTGGGCCAGTCGACGGCGCAAGGCAGGTGAAGAAGAAGCCATGTTAGCTGGTCGAAGTATTGGAACGTATGTTGGTATATTTACTCTGACAGGTAAAGTACTTCTCACTGTCAAAGCTAAAGCAAAATTCAAGCGATAATAAAACCTCAACTTCAATGGAGCCGGAATGATTTTAAATGACGCTTAAAAAAAGACTTGAAATGGAGCCGGAATGATTTGATTGACGTTTTATCTTCGATTATCGTTTTGACTACAAAAGCCTTTTTTCACGTGGAGCAGTGAGCAAAAGTGTGTGCACTCTTGACCTTAGCAAGAGACTGTTGGCGTACAGCCACCCTATCTAAAGTCCTCTATTTGTTGTTGTTAGATAGATAGATAGATAGTTTATTTATAAGCATATCGCAACCGAGAGGTTGAATTAAAAGATTATTTACAAATAATTATGATTACTTAAAAAAAACAACCACTAATAAGCTAATAGAAACAATACGTGAATACACTACAGTAAAATTGTGATTTGTTAAAAAATAAAAAATAAAAATAAAAAAAATTGGACACGATAAAAAGTAGTCGAATCTTCTAAAACTATAGATCGGGAATACAGTTTAAGCTTTGAATTGAGGGGGTTGTACGTAATAAAACTATTACAGAATCTGTTTGTCTTGAAAACGGGTCTTGAATTTCCGTGTGTTTCTTAGGTTCGACCTAGAGGTATTAAGAGCAGGGAGAAAGCCGTGGAGCTTATTCTCTTTGTTCTCTACAAGGTCCTTAAATGGTTTGTCTACAAGTTCCTGGCAGCGGTCTGAAAATTTAATTAGGCTTGATTCAACCAAAGACTCTTTGTACGAGCAGAAAGTGGAATGCCAACGTTGCTTTTCAGTCTGTGTGAAGTGGTCTTCTGCATGGTCTACTGCATTTAGTAATACACACATCTCTTGGTTACAAAAAAATTTAAGGCGTCAGACACTTTTGGAACGTGACAAGTTTTAATTTTAATCATTTCACTAATAAAGTATTTTAAAGTACGATAATTTTACTTTTTTTCTCGTACACTCGATTGTTCTGTACAGTTCATTGATTTCAAAGGCCAATTACGACACTTCTTGACGCCTGGAATTAGTAAACAAAACACGAGTTAGAGTGCTTCATCAGGTGTCAAACACGAGACAGTATATTAAACCCACATTCAGACAGCGCTAAAAATGGCGCAACTAAGTTGTTTCTTGACCGACCTTAAGGTGTTTGAATTTTGAATGCAACACGAGTCGTGTTTGAGATACTTCACAAACGAAAAAATGATAGTTGTGAATATATGAAAAATTATTATGAGAAATGATAGTTCTCAGAGAAACTAGTTTAAGTTCTTCAATTTCTTGGTGATTAGTATCCGATACCCATTTCCCTGCGGGGTTAGAGATATTCGTGTTTTTCTTGTTATTGAATTAAAAGCCACATTCAGAAAGAAAGATAGCGTCTTTCCTCAAGCACTCAACTCTTTTACCTACCCTCAGCTCTCGAATGAGCACCTATCACTCCTGCCAAACTAGCAAATAGGCACCTCATTAGGCTGCAGAACAGGCGCTATTTTGTTGCGGTTTTCAGGTGAACGCAAACCGTGCGTGGAACGCGAGACACGCGGGGAAAGGTGCGGTTATTTTTCCGCTCCACGTCCTCTTTGCGTTCACCTGAAGAACGCGAAAAAAAAAAAAAAAAAAAAACAGTGCTTGTTCTGCAGGTTAGAACATCACAGGCTAAACACCTTCTCTAATTTTAGCGAAGCTTCTTCTTCTTTAGTTTGTTCTAGTTTCAACGACTTCTATGTATTTGCAGAGTTCCTTCATGGGCAACATTGAGCCAAATAAAGTTTAAGTTATCCTCAACCCCATATTCGATTAGAAAACCTCCTTTTCATGAGCACCACGTCGTTTTTGTCCCCTCCCCGTGGACGTTTTTGTCCCCTCCCTTCCATTGAACGTGTCTGGTTTTCCACGCATGCCCACGCTCTCTTCCTGAATTCCCTCACAGAAATAACCACTGTTCTGTATAAGTTCTCCCGAAGCACGCGTTTTATTATTTTAAGAATTAGGAAACTTTAACTGACGTTTTTCCGTTTTTCCATAGCAACCTGGGTCGGAGGGGGATTCATTAACGGTACAGCGGAAGTTGTCTATTCTGAGGGTCTAGCGTTTGCCCAGGCCCCCTGGGGATATGCACTAAGTCTTGGCTTAGGTAAGTAGCGAGATCCATTAAGCTTTCTGTTGTTTTACTTTGTGGCTTCTTGGTAAGCTTGACTGAACATTGCTACATTTATTTGGAGTACGCTGGTGTTATAGTACCGACATTATTAAATAACTTGTTTGATATAAATAGAGAAGTGATCCTGACCTCCATTCGAGCCATCCAACCTCCATTCGAGCCATCCAACCAATAGTAGCACTAAGGATAAGCTCTTTGAAGCGAAAGATGAAGGACGGTCTCCAAAAGGGTTCTTCAGTCAATCCTATAATCCCGACCCAAGTTATCGCTCAATCTCGTAATCCCGAGGGTTATTTTTGCCTTTCCACATCCTGTGCATACTTTTAAACCCGAATTTCCCCCCCGCTTAGGTCCTGATCCCGGCCTTGAAATAAGACAAAACCCGAATCTCGAAAACTTATTGGAGACCCTCAAGAAGAGACAAAGGCAGATCCAGACCTTGTGGTAAAAAGCCGCGGTTAGTGCGCGGTCAAGAAGGGGCGACGCTTATCCAAGCCTTGCCTTCTTCAGGCTCTCAGGATTTTTGAGACTAGTCTAGTACAGTAGTTGGCTGGGCTGGCTATCCCTGGGTAACCCCCCTTAATCCGCCATTGGGCTCCCTGTTGCATACTGTGGCTTCTTGTCTTTCAGGTGGACTGGCCTTTGCTAAGATTATGCGCAAAAGAGAGTATTTCACTATGCTCGATCCATTCCAAGAGAAGTACGGACCTCGCATGGGTGGTCTGTTGTTCATTCCTGCGCTGCTTGGAGAGATATTTTGGTCTGCGGCCATTCTTGCCGCCCTTGGCGCCACTGTGAGCGTCGTAGTGAACTTAGATCGTGTGACCTCAGTCATTGTCTCTGCATGCATCTCCGTTTTCTACACGTTGATTGGTGGGTTCTATTCTGTGGTTTTCACTGATATCATTCAACTTATCTGCATCTTCGTTGGACTGGTAAGTATATAAGATAATGATCTTTATGGCATTCGACACGAGTTTAGATCTATCCTCTACAATGCTCCCTTTTTGTCCTTTTAAGTTTCCTGTACTGTTCTTTCTTCTTTAGTGGATCAGTGTTCCATTTGCAATGACACATCCAGCAGTAAGCAGCATTAGTGTTGATTCAAAGGAATGGGTAGGAGAGCTTTCCGTCGAGCAATTAGGCCCTTGGATGGACTACGCACTGTTATTGGTAAATACAGATTTTGTTTCTGATTTGATTTTTCTAACTACATAATTAGGACGATATTTTGCCCCATTCCTTTAAATTTTGTTTCCACCACAATACTTCTCCGATAGCGTCGAAACGAAAACAGCGTAAAGCACATATGACTGCTTGGACTCCATTATATGTAAGTCATGAAGCCCTTTTTATACTTCAGGTTAATTGTTAGTTAAACCTAGTGATAACAAATACGTTGTCCCTGGGATGTGACAAAAAGTAAATTTAACTTATCCATTAAGAACCCAAAGCGCTTTAATAGAAGCTCTCAAGAATCGAAGTTGCTTTAAGTAGAAGGGAAAGTAGGAGTATTCGTGGAAAATACTTCATCGAAAAAGGATGAGAACCAAAAACATACTCCACCCTCTTTTAACAATGCTCCAGTGTAATGAATGACATTCTTCTCCTCCAGTTAGAAAATATGACACCAACAAAATGGATCGCTCTGATTACGAACTACGACTTTTCCAATCGGTGACAATATATATTGATCAATATTGGTATTTAACAATTATTGACCAATGTTGAGGCAGTTATTCTCCGGTTTCAAAGTCATTTTGGTGAATACAAGCGTTAACCGTAAATTTATAAAAATCCTTTCAAAATTCCAAATTCCTAACACAATTACTTCATGCAGGCGGTCTAGAGATGGGTGGAAAAAATTTACCGTCACTAGACTGCAAAACAGTCGGTGTTTTTCTCCAAAAACTTGCGCGAGAGCCTAACACGCCGAGCGTGTCAATCGTATTTTAGCGTATCTCCTCAATCTCGCTCTCTGTTTTCAGCCTAGTTCCGGACCTTTTGTTTGACGGCTCGTGCGTATTTGAAGACGCAAAAATAGGGAGTGTTTTGCATTCTATACCGTCACCGGTCAAATCTACCACCCCATTGAGTTCCTCTTGTCCTTTGCCTTCTATTTTATCTATTGGGTCTTTAATTCCAACAAAAAGATTTTACTGATGCAATATATTCGTGAAATATTGCGTAGAACAAAAAGAGTGAATAAGCAAATAAGGCTATGTGTGCAATGTTGCAGCGTGTTTTCAGGAGATAACGATACTTTCCACCGGGGGATAGTGATAAGGACAAACTCGCACGAAATTGTATACCCTGTTTAGCACAGACTGGCGTGAAACTATATACCCGGTCAGAAGAGAGGTAAAAAACCATACCCTGTCCGGTGGAACATCCCCGTATATGCAATATTAGGGAATACACCTCCCCCCCCCCCAGGACTTGCGAAACATTTTGAGAGCTTGTTATTGTATGTTGTAACCAAAAAAGCAAAAATTTCTCAACTTCAGGAAACAGAGAAGTGTGTAGTCGAGTTACCCAAGACTTGGAATCTCACTTAGTTTCACTGTTTATAATTTAGATAACGCAAACATTGATGAAGATTTTGTTTCCTGTTTAGATGTTTGGTGGTATACCATGGCAAGTTTATTTTCAGCGAGCTTTGGCTTGCAAGACTCCACGCAAGGCCCAAATTGTCTCTTTTGTAGCCTCGTTATGTTGCCTTCTGATGCCCATACCGGCTGTCCTTATCGGGGCTGTTGGCGTCAAGACAGGTAAAGTACGTTCAGAATGCAGTCTTAGACAGATCCGCACCTTACTGGGGCGGCCTTTAACCTGCGAGGGCATCCGGTGTTTTGGGCTCTAGTTTCACCCGCCGAGAAAAACCGGAGGGAGAGAAGCGACGACCGGAAATACGTCTGCGGTTTGCAGGCTAGCCGGCACTCACCTAGAAGACCCCAAAATGCAGGACGATATAAATTAATATTTTTAAATTTCTTAAGTGACCATCACCGTAGGCAGGCTCGAATGGTGGAGGGAGGGCTTGCTTTTTCCGTGGAAAATGCCGCTGAGGACAAAGTGTCCCAACTAGTTTGGTCAGCAATTGTGGTTTAACCTTAACCTGCGATATGTTTTTTTTTTTTAAATAGAGATGTAAGCACAGAGGATATGATCGCAGGCTAAGCTGATTTTCCTATGTTTGGTTTAAGTCCATCTGTTTCTTTGCCATTATCCAGGCTTGGACTTATTTATTTCAACAACGCTAAGATTTTGCTTCCTCCCTTTCTTTTCTTTCGGGTATTAAGATTTATCATTTTCGCCACCATACTTGTATGAAAACAATGTAGATAAAATTCCTGTCATCTTGAAGTTTCTGTTTTCTTTACACTAGACTGGACAAAGACATCTTTCTATACACCACCTGAAGGCAATGTCACCAATCAGACTGCGACTGTCACCTTTGACAAGGCGATGATCCTTCCCATGGTGCTTCAGTATCTCACTCCAACACCTGTGTCGTTTGTGGGTCTGGGCGCTGTGGCCGCTGCTGTCATGTCTTCTACTGACTCCAGTTTTGTATCAGCCAGCTCAATGTTTTCTCATAACATTTACAAACTTATCTTCCGACAAAACGTGAGATATATTTTTTGTAAACAACTTGTAGGTTGTTCCATAAACTGGTGTCTTAGCACCAAGAAAATACATATTTTTAAGGATTTCAGATATACAGAGGTTATCTTCTTCTCTACCGGCAAGCAAAATACCCGAAGTCTCAGTGATTTGCCCCGACAGACCGATAAACTATGAAAGAGGTAGAGCGAGGCACTTGTGACTTTAAGTTCCTGTGAAAGTACTGTTCAGTTACGTGCCACGCCCTGAATTGCGTCTTTCATTTATTGTGTTTTTTGAACTATGTTTACCTTAATTAGCTAAACAAAGATAAGAGGAGTGAAGGGGAGAGCAGAGATATTTCAGACCTATGTGCCTTGCTCATAGTTGCGATGTTTTATCGTGTTTATGGACGGTGCTTACTTTACTTGGCTAAAAGCAAGATAAGGGAAAAGCAGAGATATTTCAGACCTGGGATATTACTATTACAATATAACCATACTTAAATTTTGAGTCGCTGGTTCAGTGATGGGCATCCAATAAACGTTCTCAGGAGCCCATAACCCGCAGCGAGTAACTTCCATAATTCACTTATGTCACGGCGTTTTACGGACTGGTTTATTTTTAGACACATTTTAGGGCAATTTTTCCTGCGAAAATGGAATCTCGGCCACGTCTATATTCGAAATATAAGATCACATAAAGGAAAACGTAACGTCATTAAAACGAACAATTATCATTTTCAGGTCTGTAGGTTTTGCTGACTGGTTTGTGGGACTTGAAAGATATTCTAAAGTCGCGCCAAAACCGTTCTAAAAATAAACTGGTCCGTGAAAACACCGTGACAAGAGTACGTGGAAGTTACTCACTCCATGTTATGGGCTCCTGGCGTTCTATTATTCAGTTCTGGACTAAGTTCAATTTTTTTTCCCAGGCCTCCGATAGAGAAATCTTGTGGGTGATACGTATTGCCATATTTGGAGTTGCCGTGCTTGCGACGTCATTGTCCCTGTTGGTGAATTCAATCTACAGTTTGTTTGCACTGTGCAGTGACTTAGTCTACGTTATCCTGTTTCCGCAGTTGTGTTGTGTGATCTACCTTCCTGGCGCCAACACCTATGGCTCTTTCATGGGGTACATTTTAGGGCTGATACTTCGCGTTGGGGGAGGGGAGAAAAACATTGGCTTAAAACCGTTTATTAAATACCCGTATTACAACGAAACCGATGGGCAGCTATTCCCGTTTCGCACCCTAGCCATGATCGTGTCTTTTACAACCATCGTCGTTGTGTCGTACTCGCTGAAGTATTTGTTTGAGAAGGAAATGGTACCTTTAAAATATGATTTCTTACACTGCTTCAAAAAGTACGCGTTAGAAAAATCTGCAACAGGGAAAAATAATAAGACTGACTTTCCAATGGTGAAAAGGGAACTATCTGAGAAAGAGTAGAATGAGAAGAATCTTTAAATGATTATATAGGTTGTGATTGTAACACTCCATTATGTAAAGATCTCCACAGCACGCTTTTCCCTCGGTAAAATTTATTATTCCAGGTAATGAAGGTTACAAGTAGCGATAGAAGAGGCTATTTCTAGTATGACGTCGATAATTCGAAACCGACATTATTACTTCGACGGAGCGCGAAGTAAGGGATTCGCGACGCTTAGGAATGTATCAAAGTTGACTTTTTTTGACAAGATTGGGCACGCAAAGTCTGTAGGTTTTCGGTCTTATTCGGGTATTTGACGAAATTCGAGATATCTCGAGATTACTTCGATTTCTTTGATTTATTCTTTAACTTTTTCGGGGAAGAAAGAATTATTATTTTGGCTTCTCCGGGGTTTGAAACGACTCACCTGTGTCACCCGTCAGATCAGAGGAGACTCTAAGTTGAGGGATTAGCCGATTGCGCTACTGCGACCCAATGTAGTTCGGGCTATGAAAAATAGTTATGAAATGATGCACTAGTTTCGGGACAAGATTGGGCGTGCAAGTTAATGACTTTTCGGATTATTTCGGCTATTTCCCGAAATGAGACCGGACTACTTCGTGTATTCTTGAGATCACTTCGAGTTTAGTCTTTAAATTACTCGAGGAATAAATAAAGGATATTACTGGCCGCACAGAGACACGAAATTTCTCTTCGAGTGTTGAAAAACATTTCACGAGTGAGCCGTCCTTTCGAACTGTTTTATGATGAATTCAAAGTTACAAGATGGTGCATAGAGACATTTTGTCTTTGTTGAGTGTTACGTAGTAAAATTGCTTTCATGTGTTGCGTGACTTTCTCGAATGTTCTCTACGTTTTTGGATGATTCATGAATAATTAATTAGGGCATGTTTACATTTCAGCATGAGTCAGCAGATTTGCTTCACTTACTGAAATCATAAAATATGTCGAAAAGCTACCACTATTCGCCTGTTTAGTATTTTCTAGAACCTTATTTCAATCAGCATACAAGTTCCACGCGAGTTCTTTTGACGAACTAAGTTTTTTCCCACGAGCTGGACTGCTGTGCTTAGTCAAGTGTGACGAAGGTCGATTTTCATGTTCTGTGTTTACAAGTTGGCGAACACCGTAAGATATCTGAAGTTCAATTTGAGAGTTTGTTATTATTGGCAGAGGGTGTTTAGTTTTACTTAAGTGCAAGTCAAGTTTGTGTTGGCGGATACTGTGTTTTAAAGCTCTGTAAAGGCTATGTTCCTCTGGTATTAAACTTCCTTGTGTTAATCCGACATCCCTGCGTGCTGATAGTCAGTGAATAATTATCCTCAAAACATTCGAACTCGTAACATTGAGTTTTAGCCAATTCCATGCTCAACGTAATTGACTCCTTACCCATGCCTTACATATCTTTAATCAGTACATGAAACTGCTATGCTGTTTTTGAAGCCTGATGTGACTAAGAAAAATCGAACATTCTGTTTTCACTGTTTGTTTTGTTAGACTTGTTATTCACCGCTAGTAACCTCATATTTGACTTAGCTCTGAACGTTTAGACCCAAGTCAAATTTAGAAGGATTTGTATGGAGTCATCAGCGCATAACTGGGCTAATATCTCAGAGACAATTTGTCCCAAAATGCTAGTTTTTGGCAAGTAGGCCTCTTGGATGTTGCTCTTTTCAGAATATCCTGACAAATCTCATAATTTCACAAATTAACACCTTACTCTTACCATATTTCATTTCTTACTATTCCTCCGCATTTACAATTAATTAGTTCCACGACGCCGAAGTGTACGCTCCGTAACGTCTTGTTAGAATCCATTTTGTGTTTGCTCTCTTATTCAAATCTAGTTCAATATTCTCAGTGTGGTTAATAGCTCTAATTTGCTCAAGAAAAAAGAAAGAATTCCGGTAGCTGCAGTCAAAGAACGCATCCGGCAAATGGCCTATTGAAAAGAGTAAAATGCTTAAAAAAATTTATCGTTTTTTTCTCTGTACTGAGGCCATGCATCCCAGAGGCCATGTTAAACTTAACTTCTCATTGATAGTTTCACATTTTGCCTAGGGAAGTTAAACGACACTCAAATCCGAAAACTTAACCTAATAGAGCAGATGTCTTTCCGCTGGAAAGGCGTGTGCTCTCGCAAGCTAAGATTCAGTTAGACACGGAATTAAAGGTTCGTTAAAAGCACAGGTACAAAGTACAGATATAAAGCTACCTGAAAAAGTACGCAAAAACTCCCAACATTGTTGTGCTAACAATGTTGGCTGAGTTGTGGTGTCCGTGTTGGTAGTGGTTTGCAACAACTACCAACAACGTTGCGACCTGTAGTACATCGTGGGGAAGGATACAACCCATAAGACTTTGGAGACCATGTGTAATACGCGTGCGTGGCCCCAACAATGTTGGAAAATAAAGGAAAATCAAAGGAAAATCTTTGGAAAATCCCCTGTGCAAACGAATCCAACGCTTTTTGAAGGAATATCATCGCAGTTACATACGCAACTTTTGCAGTTGTGAAAAGAAAGCCTGACAAAAAAAAAATCAGGCTTGTACAGGATTCGAACCCTTGACTTTTGCGATACCGGTGCAGCGCTCTACCAATTAAGCTAACAAGCCAGTTGGGAAGTGTTCGTTGAGTTGGTTTGTTATAAACCCATGAAAGGATGATGATGCGAATATAACTGCGACGATCTTCCTTCAAATGATTCTTCACTCCACCAAAAAAAAAAAAATCCTACAAAGGGTTGCACTCAAAAAAACAACAATTCTTGCACAGGCCATCGGCTACAAAAAAATTCTTGCGAGCCAAAAACCACCCACCCCCTTCACTTTTCTAATGGTCCGTCCCTAAAATTCAGTTAAACGACAGTCACTTATCAAGCAATTAATGTAATCCAAAATTCGGTCTCTGATTTGTTGGCAGGATTAATTTACCCCTGGGGAAGTGAATGACCCTCACATTCATGAAAGTTTTGCTTGGGCATTTTTTGCAAAAGTAGATTCAGCCTGTGAGAGCAGATACCCCTCTGGCTTTTGTTTAACATGAAGAACCAAGCGCTACCCGAAAGTATCAGAGGCGTTCTCAGATTTGTTGGTACAAAAAAGTTAGTAGCATTCTTGCCAGTACACTGCACATCATGTGAAAGCTATTTTTAGAATTTAAAAATCGTGTCAGATTTTTATCGGTTTAGTCAAAGAACATTCTCTATTTTTCTGTTCTGTCACCTTTATTTGTTTTCCTAGTTGTGGTTTAAGCTTTTTCATTTTCGTTCGCTTCGCGACGTATTCATATGATACCTTGAAAATGCTCTCTTAGTCTCCTTTGCGCAGATTAGGTTGCAAGATGTGTAGAAGGCCTAAATGTAATAAACGGTCCTATTAAATGTAATAAAGTCCTAAATGTAATAACAATTTGCCCTAAATGTAATAAACTCTTAAGCTGCCAATTACAGTATTTACTAGAATAAGCCACGCCCTCATATAAGCACCGCATTTGGGGGGGGGGGGGTGGGTTAGTTAATTAGCGCCGCGGCGCTTATTCGAGTAAATACGGTACTAAGCGGTATTGCTATGGTATTACGCTCCGCTCTCAAATAAGGGCCGCATTTTTGGAGGAAAAAGTTAATAAGCGCCGCGGCGCTAATTCGCGTAAATTCGGTACATTTCGGTACACACTGTGAAACTTACTGGGCTTTTCAAACATGCGAATTCTGAAGTTCAAAAGCCAACGGGCGATTGTGTTTTTCGCTGCTGTCAATCATCTTAACGGACCTCTTAGAAAACAAAACTTTACTTTAACGGAGTCAAAAGGTCAAGGTTTGTGATTTGTGATTGGTGGATTTCGATCCGTTTTGTGTGTTTCTGTGTTTCAAGGCTCGTTGCTTGTGATCGTAATTATGATTGACGGCAGCGAAAAAAGCAATCGCGAAGACGGCTTTTGACCTTTAGAGTTCGCATGTTTGTGAAAAGCGCAGTAACGTTTACAAATAAATTGCTTGTAAACGGCAAAGTAACAGTATTTTTGTAAAAAAGCAATATTTAAGCAATAGAAAACTTTTTTCCTGTGTTTGAATAGCCTGTACCCTTCCCATGGTCCCTTGCGGTTCATCACCAGTCACTCGCGTTTCGCGTTTCTCCTTCTTTGCGCGCTCATCAAAGAGAGACGTCTTGGTACGAGGCAGGTCACACTATATTTCATGCCGCATTGATTCACCTCAAGAGTGTTCACCTTTTGAAAATTTATTTTCAAGTTTAGTATTACTGGTGAAAAGCACAGTTTTCCTATGTTTGATCCAAAGATCTTAATGAAGTTTACGTAAAACTGCTGAAATTTTTTACTTTTCCCTCTTTAAAACCTAAACAATTCGGCGGCATTGCTCACGTTTCTGGTTTTAAATCTGAATGGAACGAAAACTTTGATGGGTTTCATAAGACGACATGCGGGTTTTTGTGGAGCCGAAAAGCTAAAATTACCGAGTTTGGTGATCAGCAGGCAAGTAAGATTCGTGTGCGTACAAAATACGTCCTCATCAGGGCGACCAACTTGAGAGGCCTGGGCACCCCAGCCCGAAGGGCTCCCCGAAATTTTTATTCGGGCGACAGACTTTGAGGTCTGGGCGCTTGGCAGCCGAAGGGCTCCCTGAAATTTTCCTTAGAGCACAGCCTTGGATGTGGTAGTCCATTGATGCAAAGTTGATTTTGACAAAGAAAAAGAATAACTTGGAATACACTTCAGTATGTTGATATACTGGGTACCTTCTTTGAGGTTTAATCTACTGAAAATGTTATTGTAGTCTCTACGATAACTGAGGAGCCAAAGAGAGGCAATCAGTTTACTGGAACAAGCAGAAATTAACTAAATTCACTTTGCAAGCTTATACCTAGAGTTCTTTCAATTTGTTAACATGTTCCTAGCATTCATTTCAACATGTTAACTCGAACCAAGTAAAAATTTTTCCACAATGAAGGGCTGGCAAAACATTAGTTGGGCTTTTGTATTGTTTTCTTTACAAGTAGCCCAATGGTAAAGCAAAGTTTCGTGGCTTGTTAAGAAAAATAGCAAACTGAATACAGTTTGGGCTAGCTTGGAGCCCCCACCAGAGGCTAGTAAACTGAGTTAATTTCTTGCTCTTTGGGCAAGCTGAGTTGATTTTCTTTGTGTGTCTCACCTTGTGCAAACATAGTACAACAACGGGGAGACATGTGAACTCTGTCAGTCTGAATCGTAGTATTGAGGCAGCCTATAAACTGAGCATTTATACTCTGGGTTCTTGCATCCTGCCATGTTGTGTCTCTCTCAAACGTTTTTTGTTGTTTTTTGTCCATTAAGCTTGCAATACTATTTACATTTTCCATTTGTACTGCTTATGAATAGAACATGGAGATACTTCTGGGTTTCGAAATGAAGAAAACTTGGGACTTTGAACCTGGAATACTGAGCAAAAAATAGAGCTTATCAAAAGCAGATGAAATTTTAAGGGAAAATCGCTTTTGCTCTTTTTGCGCGTAGGCCTGTGCTGAATTGGTGGTTATGTTTCCTTTGTTTAAAAGCAATGGTTTCCTTGACTCTGCGCTTGATGGTGATGCCTGGACAATTACATTGGCGAAACTGCCAGGTCCCTTCCCTTTGTTTAGTACCCGGATCAAAGAACACCAGGCCCCTGACACTTCTGCCGTTTTTGAGTATTGCCAGACCACAGGTCACAACATCAACCCACACATTGTAAAAGTACTATCTGACGAAAACAACACCATCAAGCGCAGAGTCAAGGAGGCCATTGCTATTAAACAAAGGAAAACCTCGCTGAATATGGATGAGGGACTGGACCTACCAGCAATTTACAATCCTCTCTTGGGGATTCTGTTATGCAATCTGCCACCTCACAACGATGATGAAATCTGAGTGATTCGGACGAAAAATTCTTTTGTTTCATATTTTTTCGCTCAGAGTTTTAGAATTTTCTTCACTAAATAATAATAATAATAATAATAATTATAATAATAATAATAATAATAATAGTGGTAAAAGGGGAACATGAAACCTGTCTTGCAACAAATCAGGTTGTTAACAGGTTTGAACGTGTTTGGTAAAACGCGCAACATTGCTATTCAACTAGTTTTACAGCAATGTTGCAAAACAAGTTGCACGTTTTTTGTTTCCCGTTTTACCGAAGCTTTAGAGGATTAAAGTGACAAATCAAAATTTTACGAGGAGTTTTGACTTGAAATCCGCTTAACCTTTTTGATACTATCCCCCTCAGGAAATTTGGTGACAAGGGGAAACAGGGTAACAATACCAGACTTTTTGAAATACAAATTTCACAGCAGAACTACAGTTTCTCTCAATCGAAAACTTTTATTAAATACTCCTTACAATAATACATCCACAACTGAGGAAAATAAGAATTTATATACACTTTACATTTTTGGGAAATGTTATTTACTGTAGTATTGTCGCTTATAAACTTGCGTTAGATTCATCCAAATGAATGTGTTGTGTTCGCTGCCAAATTGTACTGAAGAATAACCAATTTTTGGGCAGAAAGTGATAAATACATATTATAAAGATAACTGCAGCACAAATTGGGAAAGTTTATACAATTTTACACCATAAGAAATTCATTGCCACTTATTGACTGGACTGAGTATCAGATTCAGTCGAAGGATTTCGTTCGTGTTGAACTTCTGAACTTCCTCTCTGCATACCAGACAGTGGCGAACTTAGTTTTCCGCGCGGAGATCGAAAGCCGGGGGTTACTGGCCGGTGCGTGACTGAAGACGTAACAGGACCACTAATATACGAATCACCTGGACTTGCACTTTGCGGCTGCGGTGCCTGCAGTGGGGCTCTCATGCGGTTTCCGTACGGGTAAGAATACCCTGGGTCTACTGCCGGGTGCGTGACTGATGACGTGATAGGACCACTAATAAAGGAATCACCTGGACTTGCACTTTGCCGCTGCGGTGCCTGCAGAGGGGCTGTCATGCGGTTTTCGTACGAGTAAGAATATCCCGGGATTACTGGCGGGTGCATGAATGAAGACGTAATAGGACAACTAATATACGAATCACCTCGATTTGCACTTTGCGGTTGCAGTGCCTGCAGTGGGGCTGTCATGCGGTTTCCATACGGGTAGGAATATCCGAGGATTACTGGCTGGTTTGTAACTGAAGACGTACTGATAGGATCACTAAATTGAACATGGGGATAACTTTGAAAATGAAATCCATACTGCGGGGATCTCAGCGTTTCATGACGGAGGAGACTTCCCAAATTAACTGTCGAGTGAGTATGGGTTGATACGCCAGGAGCAATGAAATATGGATCGTCTGACATCGTACTTTGTGGTTGCAATCCATGAATACGCGCTCCCTGCATTCCATGTGGGGGAACAAATCCCAGGATTTCTTGCGGGTAATTGACTGCGGAACCTTCGAGATTTAAATCACGCGGCATGGTATTTTGGGACTGAACTCTTTGTTGTGGTGGATCCTGCATTCTACGCAGGGGAAGATATCCAGGGTGAACCGGAGGGAGAGCAACGGTAGAAATGCCAGAACTGCGAGGATATGGGTACCCTGGAAATGTACTTCGCGGTTGCCATGAAGGTTCACTGAAGGGTGCCAGGCTGTGGCTGGAGAAATGCGACGCAGGAATGGGAGCTCCTAGAGAAAATTAAGTTCTCGCGAGTTAACACAGAGGTACAGTGTAAACGACTGGTTTCACACTCTTGTTGTTTAAGTATAGATTTCTCCTTTTCTAGCATTTTACGCCTTCTTAGGTTACTGTACAATATTAGAAACTAAAGCATCGCTTACTTGAGTGAAGTAAACACAATAAAATGTCCATTTTGGAGATATTAGAAGACATACTGTAGAAGAAAAGTGCCTTCAGCACTAGCTGTGCAAAAGGTAAACAGGGCTATTCACTGGGTATCTCATTATCAAATGCATACAATTTTTGGGTTTCTCAAATATTTATCCTCTGGTTTGTGCCTATTCAGGTGGATGGCGCTATCCAACTATTAAAAAATTGGAGCCTGTTTCTGTGTATTGTAATAAGGATGACAGGACCGCTTAATACAAGTTGCAGCACTACGTTAAGTCCTACATTGTCTTATTGCTACTCAAGTCAGTTACGGCGTTATTAGCCTATTAAATTGCAGAATTTTGTTTTAGTTGTAACACGGATGAAAACCTTACCGGCAGAATGGAGAGGTACTGGAACTGGTCCTGCGGTTCCAGGATCGAGTGACGGCACGTCCTGAGCACTGGGGCGAATTTTGCTCTGAAAATGGGACCAAAGACAGAATAATCAACATCAGTAAAAGTGTGATCTCCTGCTAACAATCATCTGACAGTTTTAAGATTACTCAGCTAAGTGTATACATGTAATCTGAAAAATAACCAGCTGACCGTTTCTGTCTTAAGTAAAATCTCTCTAAGATGGATATCAACTCCATTCAATTCTCCATCTCAGAGTGGTACCTGGCTTACTAGTAGATAGAGTTTAGTAACATTAGAATGGTTGGGAAACTGCCAAGAAGAGACCAGCACCGGGTGTCCGTCTTACCGGCAGAGTAGAGAGGTTAGTTACAGTGTTGTACGTCGAGTTCTAACACGTTATAGTCCAGCAAAATTGAGTAACTCTTCTCTTAACACGTTTTTTTTTACTGAGAAAGCGCCTGATCCATGAAATCTCTCTCGGTAAATATAAATCCATGTTTAATAACAAATTCGTGAATACAATCTCATTACCTCATTGACAGACAAACAACCTACCTCGGGCTCGTCCCGTGTGACTGCAGACAGGTCAGAACCTCTGAAAAGATGCGAATCATAACGCAAGGATCCTCCAGGTGTTAAGATGGTGGACGGGGCACTGTGGTGGTAGGTGTATATATCAGGGGAGGAGTAATGCTGTGGATACTGAACGTTATAAAGGAGGGTACCACTGTAGGTTGCAGCAGGTGTCAGACCGTGACTGGATCCATGCGCTGTAGGAATGGACGGCATTGCTAACATTGGATCTGCTGAAGGAACAAAAAAGAAACCACGTCACATGATGGTATTAAGGAAACCATCGATTTCTGACTGATAGACTTCTAGAACATTTATCCTTTCTTAATGTTATGTCCCCCCTGTTTTACTACTAAGTTTATATAATTACTGCAAACAACGCTCACTTTACGGAACACCAGGAAAATGTCTACATCGGAACAAGATCTTTTCCTTTTAAACTTCCCCAGTGACTGTTCTGCTTTTCGTTTCTGTATATGACAGCGAGGCTTGGTTCGTTAAATACTCATGCCGGGTAGTACTAGGTAGAGTACCTTTTTGGTCTATAAACAGACTAATGAATAAACATAATCGTGAAAGTCCGATTTCTTTCATCAAAATTACGGACAGGATGTGACAACAGCAACTTGGTGCACGTCTACACCGCAATTATTAGGGACCGTTCATTTATCACGAGGTAAGGGGGGTGGTGGAATTTTTCGAACCCCCATTACGAATTACCATGGCCCCCCGACTCAGTCCTCATTTTTTCTCATAGCCCCCCCCCCACAGACGGTCATTTTTTGGGGGTGACCCCCCCTTTCAAAATAGACATTATCATAATTAAACCTGACATGCATATATTTTGCAGTGTACAATATGATTTGTATTTTCTGTTCAATGTAAAGCTGTTGACAACTCATTCTACAGATGTAGCAGCCACTTCTGTTAATTCAAAAAATATATTCTGTCCATTTGCTAAGGCACTTCTTCACTATTTTTCAAACATAAAAAAATATAGAGAATCAAAAGAAAGAAAAGTCAATTTCCGATCTTCGGTTTATGGATCCTCCAGAGCGTGTCGTTGCTGGCCTCTCAACTTCTTCCTCGTCATCGATAAAGGCAAGGATAACATCTTCACCCTCAGAGTTGATGGAATCATTGTCGTTCTTATTATTATCATCGCTTTCACTTCTGGCCCGTCCTTCTGCTGTACTCATCTTCATCGCTGTCACTGTCTTGTAAGGATTCTTTATCAGCTCCATCTCTTTCTCTCAGTCGTGTTTGCAGCATTAATGGATCAGGGTGTTCAGGATTCATTTGGAGAAGCCAATGCCTTGCGATTACCTTCACCTTGTCGTTCTTAGGGCTTCTGATGTGTTGGTGTAGTCCATGGTGCTTGGGGTACTTGTTAAGCTCTGGCACTCGAAGCTGTTTCAGTTTGGTCGAATCTTCGCACAGATCTTTCCAAGCATAATCAGCATAGACTTTTTCCTTGGTTTTCTGGCTCTCCCTCGCACGCTCCTCTGCTCTCTTCTTCTTTTTGAACTCCATCACCTCAAGGTGCTTAAGGTAATCCACTACAAAGTTTGCCTTCACGGTAAATTTGTCGGAAAATACAGCCACACTTTCTGGATCTGACATAAGCAACCTACCACTGCTACGCTCCTTCTTTAACTGAACTCTGGGCTGCCAATGCAATTGTCAGGATCACGGCCTTCCCTTGGAGTTTCGTTGTATGGTAGGTAGTGGTACTCGGGAAGAGAGGAATGATTTGGAAAAGGCTTCGGACATCGACCTATTGGTGGTCCAGTCCATTCATTACGAAAAGAGCAATTGTTTCCTACCTTGAGAAAGTTTCCGAATTGCTTTTTGATCGAGGTGCGGCATACATTGGACAGCTCTTGCAGAAGCAGAATTATCACAAACCTCAAGCCGGAGGTTAGAGATAACGTGTACTGCTTCATGTACCCTGAAGAGTATGCTATGACTGAAAACGACGAAAGCGACTCTAGCAGCAGCACAAGCGATGAGGAAGAGCTTGGCAATGATGACGAAGAGGAACATGAGCAGAGAGACGTTGCACAGCACTACCCTGATAAAGAATCTTTTCATGATAGTTTCCTAGCTTTGAAAATTGTTGTCGTGGAACCGAACGCTGTCATGTAAACGCTGAACAAAAGTTTTTGATACATTTAGATACCTTTTGCTTGTTTCTGTATATGTAGTTTTATTTAATAATAAAACATCATGTCAACTCTACATGAACTAAAATATTTCGCGTGACCTCCCCTTCCCTGCGTCTTTTTTGGGATGGCCCCCCTTTTAAGCCGTTTTTTTTTGCGTGACCCCCCCCCCCCCAAATCCCATCAGCCCCCCCTACCTCGTAAAAAATGAACGGTCCTTTAAAAAGAAGGAAATCTCAGAAAAGAAAACTGACGTCTGACCGCAACGAACTTATGTACAACCTCTTACTAGTGCTCAGGGTGTTAACCGCCAATAGGTTTTGTTACATCTGTGATTAGCAAGGCAAGAAACCGTGATGGGGGGGGGGGGGGGGGGAGGGGTTAGGGGACAATAAAACTTACCGCCAATAGGATCAGGAGGCGCTGGAAATGTTTCCACGGTGTCTTGATCGTCAGCGGGGAATGGTGAGTCGTGAATACTGAGGCGAGTCTCTGCCGGAATCTGTGCGAACGGTAAAAGCAAACAAGAGTTGATGAACCCGATAGCGGAGAGTGCACTTTCCCCTATCTAAACGCCTGGAACAGGCTAAGAGTTAATGGGCCAACAAGATGTTTGGAAAAAAAGAAACTCTTCTGTTAGTAATGAAAACAAGACTGTGGTTACAAAGACAGAACCTCAGTCTACTGTTGACTGGTTTGATCCAAGCCTCAAGCTCCATGTTTGCTTAAAATGCGTAAAATGCTCAACTACAGCGATAACGGTGAAATTTGCAAGTCAATAAAATTCACATAGATCCACATTTTTTTCCAGAATCCGCCTAGTGAAAAAATCATTTATGAAAATCAGCAAGTTTTTTCAAAGTGCCCTTAAAACGATTAATAATAATATAATAATAATAATAATATAATTCATTTATATAGCGCTATTAATACTAGTTATTC
Organism: Porites lutea; assembly: GCF_958299795.1. NCBI lineage: Eukaryota > Metazoa > Cnidaria > Anthozoa > Scleractinia > Poritidae > Porites > Porites lutea. The sequence continues at coordinate 27,734,056 of NC_133205.1, forward strand.
ATAGCGCTTTACAATTTTAAACCTTATACTAACTATAAAATAGTTTTTACAATTTCATCCTACTATAATAAATTCTTCAATTATATATAATTAAAAAATAATTACTGATTACATCTTACACACTACAAAAAAATAGGAAACAAAAGAAAATACATAATAGTATGCAAAATAATAAAGCAAATGCCCATATAAAGATAGGCCATTTTAAAAAGAATTGTCTTCAGTCCTGATTTAAATGCTTGTATATTTGACGACATGCGCAACTGAAAAGGCAGTTCATTCCATAGCTTAGAAGCACATACAGAAAATGCTGTATCGCCATAGGTAACAGTTCTAGATTTAGCAGATGTTGAGACTGAGATCTAAGATTGCGGGTATATTTGGGCTTATTAAGTAGCTCAGATATGTATTCAGGAGATAAATCAGTAAGTGCTTTGTAAGTCAGAAGTAGCACTTTAAACCTTATACGATAGGAAACAGGGTGCCAATGTAGTCTAACTAGAACTGGAATTATATGATCATATTTACAAGTAAAAGTTTTAATGCGAGCCGCAGTATTTAATACTGACTGAAGTCTGTCTATTTGGTATTTTGGAAGTCCAATACGTAAAGCATTACAATAGTCCAGCTTTGATGAAACAAATGCATGGACTAACGTCTCAGTAGAATTTTCATCTAGATATTTTCTGATCTTGCTAATATTTCTAAGATGGTAATGAGATGATTTGCATAATTTGCTTACATGTTCCCCGAAAGATAGAGTTTGATCGAACAAAACACCTAGACTGCGTACAGTATTGCTATGCTCTATATCCTCACTATCAATCTGAACATTGCTGAGACAGGGTCTTGGACGGAATTTAGAGGTAAAAACAATGAGTTCCGTTTTATCATCATTCAACTTTAACTTGTTTGAAATCATCCACCTGTCAATTTCCTCTACACAGTGTTCTACTCTTGATTTAGCCAAGCACGCATCATCAGCGGAGTCAGTTTTAAAGGTGATGTAGAGTTGAGTATCATCAGCGTAGAAGTGGTACTGCAAATCATGAGACTTGATGATGTCAGCTACTGGAGAAGTGTACAACACGTACAAGAGTGGGCCCAGTACTGAGCCCTGGGGTACACCAGAATCCAGGGACCGAAGGGAAGACTTGTAGCCCTCAACTTGTACGTAGTATTTGCGAGATGCTAAGTAAGATTCAAACCATGCAAGAGCACTTCCTTTCACACCAAACCGAAAACCGGCAAAAAAACGTATGAAGGTCGCTTCCAAAACCAGAGGTATTTCCGGAATTGATTGTAGTCCGTTGCAATATTGTTCGGACAGTAACGTCCACAATTAAAAGCCATCTTTGTAAGAGAACCGTTTTGTTATGACTAAAACTAAGATTAAGAAGTCAGATAAGAGCCTAAGACAACAGAACTAACTTGTTAGTATTTGTAAGACATAAATTCAAATCAACTGTTTTGATTTGACTCAGTTTTTATGAAAACGCGACAACAAAAACAGAACGGCCTGAAACTACTCTGATACAAAACACATTTCCCGTTCCGCCAGTTTCACCTTATGATAAGTGAACTCCTGAAAAGCTGAAGAAAAACCATACTTTTTATAAACGGGTTGTTTCTTTCTTTTTTTTTTTTTTTTCAAGAAATAACCAAACTCAGGAAATATTACACTCGATTTTTTTAGCAAAGTTGATGACCAACCTGTTGCTTTTGCGGCTGTGATTCATTTGATGACCGAGAAAAGAGACTGGGGTACCAACATTTCCAATCTTCTTCTGATGGCCATTTACGTTCAGGCTTGGGGTTCCCTTTACGATCCTAGAACAAATCACAACATAACATAAACACCATTCAACTTTTAAAGCAACGTTTAAAAGATCGAAAGTGCAGCTAGATCTTAAAACCTTTCTTTAAGTGATAAGCAATTAAAGGGTAAAAATAACCCCAGGGGTTAACCACTAAGTAAAGGGGGCGTGAATACTAATCGGACAACTAGAATGTTACCCCCGCCGATCTGGCTAAGGCTCAAGCTGATTCCACCTCGAAAGAGGTCATTCTACAACACTTTAGTCAAAGTAGTACTAGAAATTTCTGCTTGCGACTTAGTTCAGTCTACTATTTTAGTGAATCTAACTTTAGGACTAAACAAGAAATTTTGCTCATTTATCAATCCGTTTCAAGCCTTTTCTAGTTCAAAGTCTTAAAATCTGCATACCCTAAACAGTAATTTTGTACGGTGAATGGTCTTGCGAGTCAGAACTGGTGTGATACAAAACGTTCTAGTGAGTGTCTCAAAATTAGGTTGGTGCGCGGCAATTAAGTTACTGATTTTTCCTTGTCAACCCCAAATTTCCGAATTTCGTGCCGCTAGTGTTTAGAAATTACCTACGTACTTAAAACAACTCGATCCTCACCAATTAAAGTTCTGTTGAAAAAAGGAGTTAAAAATACGAAAAAGAGGGGAAAGCGACAAAACCAACAAAAAATACATCTGACTTCTTAGACGCACGTCTGAAGGTGCCCGCAGCTTAAAGACCCGGCGCATTCTACTTTTCAACCCCTAAAATTCTCATGCAAGACTTTCAAAACAGCAAAATCATGGATTAAACGATATACTCTAAGAATGTGAATTATTGAAACCTTGGAAAATTAGTTTGATCAAGAGATCATGCATAATCATTACATGATGTCTTGGTCTCATGGTCTGATAATATTCTCACAGATCAGTTTTTCCTTCGTGGGGGTTGGGAGGGGAGGCGCAGAAAAACCTGCGACTCGTGTGAAGAAACGCTTGCTGCGCTGCCAAACGAAAGGCGGGAAAATTCTACCACGTGGGTAGTTATATAACCAATCAGCTGTCGCCACGCCACAAGCCTTCTCTCACGCCACTTTAAATGACAGTTTGTTGATTTTGTAGTTTGTTGTTCACTTCAGTTGAGTTTGCTCATCAAAGAAAATCTTCAACGCAAAAATACTCAAAATCGACTCAAAAAGAATGAGAAAATACCGTAAAATGCCAGTTAAGAGAAAAATTCGTCTCGTGTACTCAGGAATTTGTCAAAGGTTTTGTGGAAGCTAAAGGAAACTACATTTATGAACTTCAACTCATTCACACAAGACGCGAAGTGAGGCAGGATTTGTTGTGTTCGTCGTAAAACTCAATGAAAACTGGAAAACAAGTAACCGACAAAAATAGACAGTACCAAAGACGAGTGCTTTTACCTATGATTAAATGTATGGTGTCAAATTCTCAACCAAAGTGTCTCAGAGGAATTATAGCGGAGCTCCACGCGCGCGCGAATGGCTAAGGAAATCTACCCATCCCAGAAAATTTGGTAATCACGTGACCGACCGAGCGACCGACCGTCCGTCCGCACCACAGGCATACCAATGTTTACTCTCACACTTTCTAGCTACTGTGGGAGCCCAGGAGAAAGCTGATTGCACATCAATGTTGTCATCAATTGACAGCTGTCAAAACAGGGTATCCGCTGACCACTATCACCTGACCGAATCGAGGGCTCAGGTGTCGACCCATCGAGGTTGAGTATTTTTTTGAAGTTATCCGCTGACAATTTACTCGTTTTCAAATGATCGCAGGCTCACGTTTACTTTTGTTTTAAATTCATATCAAATATGTTGTGTTTATGTCAGTATCGCCCCGCACTTTTACGATTTTGATTTCAAACTGACTTCAGACGCAAAAATTCAGCCAGTTTTTTTAAAATACAGGCGGGGAAGACCTTTTCTTGCCATGGTCACGTGTTGGTCACGCTCCACGTCCAATTTTTATGTTCTGATTGGTTAAAATTTGACAGGTGAGTTCATGCGTAAAATTTATGCAGCATCTTGAAAGTTGTTTACTTTGACAGCTGAAGCCCCATAGCTAAGGAAATGTGGTAATCTGCCCATCCGAGAAAATTTGGTAATCACGTGACCGTACACCGAGCGAGCGAGCGAGCGACCGTCCGTCCACACCACAGGCATACCAATGTAAAATAACTCAATCAACAGGTATGGCAACTCAAGGTTTTATTTGGAAGGAAATCACATGGCTGCCCGGACTTTTAGAAAGAAAAAATAACGACAATGTCGTGTCTTTTTCGGCGCTATTTTTTATGTTTACACTAACGTGGATAACACAGAAAGAGCTAGAGCGAGTTATTGAAAATTGGTAGGAAGAAAAACATGAAAATTCAAAGCGGCGATGAGAAAATGAGAAATGCAAGCGGCAGTGAAAATAAAAGCGAACATGAACACAGGAAACAAAATATTGGGTAAGCACATACGACAATTCCTCCAAAAAAATAATGTGTAACAATGAAGTTTGACGTTTTAGTCGTACAAAACAGCGCAGCGTTGTAGTCGTGCAAAACAACGGCAAGTGAAAGACAAAAAAGCGTGCGGGGGATCCCGGTCTAGTGGGGTAAGTTTCTTTTGTTTTGTGTCCCCCAGAGCGTGAAAACAAAAGAAACCAACCCCACCAGACCGGGGTCCTCCACTCCATGTAAACAGGCCCTTAGTTTTGAAGCCATTTTCATTGTCGTCCCTGTTTAGCGTTACACGATATAATTTTTTTGTTTACACGTATTATTAACCAGAGCTTCGCTTTTAGCCTTGGCTAAACCTATATATTATCTGCTCGCTGATCCTTTATTTTGGACAGTCAAAACACCTTCAGATTAATTTACTTGTTCTCGGTTAAAGCAGTTTTTTGGATTTAGCTACGATACTTTGAATCTACTAAAGTTTGTCATTTGTTTTCAAAAGTAAATCTCGTGTTTTGTCGAGTATAAAAATGGCAAAGAAAGGAAAACGGCGAAAGGCAAGAGCTGAGTAGAAATAAACTGTAAACAAACAATAAAGAAACAAATTGCGATAAAATTGGAAAACTTACGTGGTAGGATGACACCAGTGTAGTGATGTTGCTGTGCTGCTTGATGGCTGATGACAGATCCTTCACCTGCTGTGGAGTCATCTTCACCTGTTGAAGCTTCAGTCTCTTCAGGTGAGGAGCGCAGCTGAGATGCTTAATCAAGCTGTCTACTCCTGCACCCAGAAGAGGATTGAATGACATGTCGAGCAACTCCAAGTTTGGTGCTTTTTTAAATACATTGTCGATGAACTCCACAGCAGGTGATGATGTTACATCGATACCACAGAGTCTTAATTTCTCCAGTTTGTGTGTTACTTCAGTTACTTGGATGCTCCTCAGCAGAGACTCTGTTACCTCAGCATCGTACATTTCACCGTCTTCACCCCCAACCTCTATCACGTGTGGAGCGGTGATAAACGGCATCATCTCAATCATCAGTTCCACACCTGACCTGTTCACACCATGAGCTTCAATCTCCCAAACCCTGGAGAGACCATGACGGTTTGAACAACAGCTGATGCTACTCTCTTCACTTGACTCAGCACCATTCATGTTTGTCTTCTTTCTTGTCTCTTGTTTACTTATAAGCGCCATAATTATATCCCAAGGAAAAGGAATGCCTTCCTCTTCATATTTAACAATTTTAGCTAAATAAAGGAGAGTGTTGTTTTCTTTCTTTAAAAAAAATTCATCAATCCTACGCCATGTTAAGTTGCTTAAAAATTCTGATGCTTTCTTTTCTCCCCCAGAGCTAACAATAACTGCGTTTAATTGTTGGGCTAAAATAATTAAATTACTATAGTCCTGCTCTGTATAACTATTTAAAAAACTGTTTTCATGAAAAAAAACGTAGTTGTGTGTTTCGGTAGTTTGAACCAATTTTTCCTGTACGATAACATTTAGCTGCTCTGCACTAATTACAAGAACTCCCCCTAAAGAGGAAAGAAATGTAGGAAAGAGGTTTTTTCTTGTCTCAGCTGAGCAGTAGAAAAATAACTGAGTACAAAGATTAATAAAATCTGTTTGTTCTTCTGACAAGTCCTTCTGTGACGGTGTTTCGTTGTCGAAGCGAAACTCTGTCAGTTCTTCTTTCGTCGCCGCTATTCCAAGTTGAATCAGAATGTCGCGCGCGGCTTCTTCTGACAACTCAACAGCAAATTTGAGCGCTTCATTTATTTTAAAGATCTTTTCAACTGAGTCTACTTTTGACAGGGAATTTGTGCCTTCAGCCTTTTTAGATGTCAGCTCTTCTTTCAGGAAATTCCCAGCCAGGTATTCTTGAACGGATTTGTGAATAAAGTACACGCCTTTTTCAGGATTCAAACTCGCCATATTTAAAACCTGAAAAAGGCCGACTTCAATCAGCCTCTCGATCGAACTATAGCCAGCAGGTAATTGACTAAAAGGGAAATAAAGCTGGCCTTGCAAAAGGGCTTCAAAGGCCAAGCGTCCTAAAGCGTATAATTCATCTGAGTAATCTTTAACAACCACTGATTCAGCAGACTGTTTTTCACGCAAATGATCAAACAAAGTCTTGACAAATTGGGCGAAGATGTGTGCGCGTTCCTTTGGTAGTGCCTTGCGTGTTGTTTTCGTCCACAGTAAGCATAACATTAGTAAAAGAAGGGGAATTTGTGCTAGTTCACTTAGGTTGTGCTGCCGTAAGTACATAAAAAAATCTTCAATATCTTTATCATCTTTCAAAAACCTACGAGCGAACTCTTTTTGGCGCTGATCATTAAAGCCGTCAATTTTGAATTGAGCATCACTACAATTTCTCAACGTCTCAGCTTTCATTTCCCTTGAAGTAATTACAACACAACAATCTCTTAATTGGCTTTTTTTCCAGATTTTGAAGACAGGCGACTCTTTTTTTGAATTGTAAACATACTCATCGTAGCCGTCCAAGATAAGCAAGACTTTTTCTTGATGGCGACAAACGTAATCATACAGGTTGTGTACGGAAATTGCACCATTACTATCCAGCACTTCACAAGCCCTCAGAATGGACGGAACATCTTGGAGATTACTAACGTCACGTAATCTCACCAGAAGGACAAGATCAAATGCTCCTAATGATTCTGAATAGCTTTGCTGGGACCAGTCAAAAGTTGCTTTCTTCGTGAAAACAGTCTTGCCGATACCTAGGTGGCAATTAAACAACAAACTGTCAATACGTCTTTAATAGATTTGTTTTACTTTATAATAATGGGAAGTCATGTGAAATGGAATGTAAAATATTGAAATGTTCTTTCATTTTCAAACAACTTAATTTTAAGGGAATTTTTTAAATTATTCTTACAGAACAACTTTTAATACCATGTGCGGTGGATATAAAATGGTTAACAATTTAACAAAGTATCAGTTAATGATGGGTGCCCTCTGCCTCTAAAATTATGCCAAGGGGACATTTTGGAATTATCAGCGTTGTTAAAAGAATTACATCCATCGACAATGGTGTCTCTTTTACATATTAAAGTATGTTGTCATTAAATTTAATTCTCTCAGTACAGATTTTCTCCTTCCTTGTTTTTGAGTACATAAAGGTAGTTTAATGTGATAAATGTCAGTAGTACAGTATGTGGTCCTTGGTCCGCGTGTAAAAGTCATTAACTTGAATATCTTACCCGAATCTTCACGTAACGAGCTGAAATACTCCCTGAAGATAGCTTTTATGTTCCTGTCGATAATCCTGAAGTTTCAAGTTCTAGACATAAATAGTTTGCTTGGAATTCGCAAAAAGGCCAACGTTTTCGATGGTCCTTGGTCCGCGAATCTGGTCCTTGGTCCGCGTCTCAGGTAAGCAGCACGATAAAAACGTAAAAATGTTATAGTTTCTACTCGAAAACGTGATTTTCACAGTATTTCTTGTTTTTTTTCTTTTCTTGATGCAATTAAGCTAAAGTTTTTTTCGGAAGATGTTGTGAGCATAAAATAATCTGCTTTTCTTTCAAAGACTTCAGACAACAGTCTCTTCGAGTCTCCCACACGAGCGTCGACCAGCGGTTTTTAGCGCCGTCGAAAATAATTACCAAAAACTCTGTATGTATCCGAGGTATTAAAAAAAGAGAACTTGTAGACATGTATAGGGACGACTTTTCAAAACATTCTTCGAAAACAAAGGCCGTCGCTTTTTACTTTGGGAAGTTTTATTCAACCAAGGTCATAGGCTCGCGAAATTTGGTGATATTTTTCAAGAGTCGCTAAAACAAAAAATTCAGAGTCTACAGCAATATGCTTCCAACAGCAGAAATAAGTTGATCTGAAAACATGTTCTGCAAAAAGGCAAGTCTTCCCGTTGCGTTTTAGTTATTCGCAGGCTAAGTAAACATGACCATGTAATTTACGTTGCCACAAATTAACCTACCTGTCAACAAACTTTAATTTCGCGTCTTCACCCGCAGCAAGAAAGCTGAAACTTCGTCATATGAAAGAATGCTAATCAGTAAATCACGATATCTTTCATTATTCAACGTATTTTTTTTTTGACGAAATATTTTATCATTTTCGGAAAAGACGCGGACCAAGGGCATCGGGGACTTCCGCGGACCAAGGACCACATACTGTACGTTTGATCAAATTGAAATACAACAAAAAATGTTGTTTGGAAAAAAGGTCTGAACGGTACAATGTAATTTAATACGAGGAGTTTACAAATGACAAATTATCAATGAAAGATAAAGACAATGGAAATGAATTTGTAAACTCAATTATGAGTACTTGTAGAACTTCATATACAGACTATTTACCTGATATCAAATTAGTCAAATTATATGGGTTGTGGTTCAGTTTTGTCCTGGGATGATTTTTTTCCTTTTTATCCCTTCAGCATACATTTATTTAAACTTGAACTTCAGATAAATTTGAGTCACAATATTAATATTCTTACCAGTTACTACATTAATTGGAACCAACAGTGTATGTTCTGCTGATTGCTCTATAAAGCCAATTGTTTATCAGGCTGGCTAAACTCATAAAAAACTGCAAAACTTTGTTTTAACTTTCAGTCTATTGCAACAGACCAAACTTCAGGGTTAAAAATTACCCCACTTGGAATGTACATGCCAGTGAAACACTCAAGAAACATGTACCTATGTAAAATGTAAATGTAATGTAATGTAAATATCATATTATCCACTCCCTTCAGGCTTTTCAGGGATAATTTACAACACTGGTTGGGGGACTTTGCCAGACTGCTTAAAGTGCAGTTTACAAGTAATGAAGAATGAGTAATGATGCCACCATACATGAGTGTGAAAGTGAGATAGACCACTACACCGGGCACTACCTGCCCTACTCTTTACGAAGAGTATGTGGGCTCTTTAAAGTCCCACAGATTTTTTTAATTAAATGTGCAAGAGCTTGTGAGACGGGGCCTACAGTTTATCGTCCTATATCACCAGCTGAAATACTGCATTGACGCTAAAACCTCGTGCAGATTCATTATGTTAGTAGATGAACGGTTTCTGTGTTCTTGTATGTTTTTGCATGTAATTACCCTCCAGTTAAATTAAGACAGTTTTTTACTTAATTTACTCACTTACCTGGCTGTCCATAAACCAAAATTCGCTTGGGTGCAGAACGAGGTTCTCTGTGAGCAAAAATCTCAGTGTAGTGGTCAAGGTTTTCCTGTATCACTCCCCTGGGTGTCCTGTCATCCATGACCCAAGACAAGTCTGTATAGATCTTGTCAATATGAACAGCAGAGTTCTGGTCCCATGGAATGATTTTGACTTTGCTACTGGTTTCATAAAGTGATCGCAGCTGTTTCTGGCACTCCTCAAGGCATACCGCATCTGTTAACAAGGATTTTTTGTCAATTCCTAGAGGTTTTTTAGTAGTTGACTGACTTGATTAGCAACCCTTACCAGGAGGGGCAGACAGTCAATTGACAAAAATAAATAAAAGAAAACAGCAAGTGGATGAATGATTGCGAAAAATAAATATTAGGTATAAAAAAAGAAATGCTCAGAAAAAAAAAATCCAAAACCTTTTAAACTGGAATCAAACCCACAACCTTCCAGATACTGGTAGGATGCTCTAACCACTGAGCTATGGGCCGCGGACTCATATGGTAAGCAGGTCATAGATAGGTTATTTTGTTGAGGCAGCATAGGTGGGTGGGTGGGTGGGTGGGTGGATAGATAGACACAGATAGATACAGGGAAGATGATAGAAGTAGGGAGAAGAGAAAGCAACAGGGAAAAGTTGAGGGGGCTGTGTCACTTTTCAAAACAACACATATTAATAACCTATTCTAGCATAGGGAATAAAAGGCAGTGTAGTGTTACTGTTGGACTTACAGCATTTTACAAAGTTGAGGATCTTTTTGGCCATATTAAGGGACCAGAAAATAGATAAAAAAAATGAGCTTCAAAAACAGCATTTTTCAGCAAAATTTCCGGGAAAGAAAAAGGGGTTATAAAACACGTCAGGCAAAAATAGACTGCTCTCTTGGCAAAGACATATCTCACAATAATAAGAGAAAACTGTGCTCTAGATGCGACAAACAACTATATTGAAAGATTAATGTTATTTCTACTGAAAGCAATGTTCATCAATCATTTAATCTGGAAGGGCGTGTTTAAAATGCAAAAAGACGAAATGACGAAATGGCGAAACGACAAAATGACGAATCAGCAAAATGACTAAAATTATTTAGAAATAATACATATTTTTCTTTTACTAGTATTCCTCCCTACTATTCTTAAGGTGGAGTTGTCACGCACACTCCACACCATTGCACAGCGATTTTTGCGCAGCCATAATCTGATTTGAAGGCTCTGGTGATGAGATTGTTGTCATGCAGAGCTTGTGTGATGTACGTGTGCAAGCTCATCACACGCGCTGAATTATATCTTGTCTGTGGGGAAATGTATGTGAAGATGAAGGAGTAAAAAGTCCAAAGTAAAAAAAAATGCTTACAGTTCTACAGGTACAAATACACAGGGTAAATAATTTTGCTTGATAAAATTTGTTTGCATTCCAAGTATACAAAAGCAATAATGTTAACGTGAATGTGCTTAATTACAATTGCCAATAAATTGCTTAAAGCAAGATGGCGTGCATAATTTTTGTCCTTTGTCCTAAACAATATGTAATAAAAGTGAGGGTGTTGTCCTAAACAGGGCATGAGTAATAAAAGTTTTTTTTTTTGTCCTAAACTGGGTCAGGTTTCAAACCCTCAGTGGCTCACTTATACCCAAATATTGGTCGAGTACCCCCTTCCCTGGGGGGAACCTGGGGGGGGGGGGGCAGAAACTGACACCATTTTGAAAATCAAGAATCCCCCGGGAGGAGGAGAGACCTTGGAACAAGAAAGATCACATGACTGCGATAAGTCATCAACAGAAAGAGACATTACACAGGGGCGGATCTAGGGGGAGGGTGCAGGGGGTGCGCACCCCCCCCCCCCCCACTTATGTCCAGGATCGATCTTGTTAGCAAAAATTTGCTAGCAAATTGCTTTCGCAATTGTCGCAAAAGAAATAATTGAGAAAATATTATGTCAGAAAATGACTTACAAATATCGCAAAAATCGCAAAAATAACAAATCTAACAAAAATCAAGACTAAGAAAAAAAAGAAGCCAAGAAGGACCCCGAAATGTCCGCAAATATCGCAAAAGTAACAAGGATCTTTCTTGCTAGTTGAAAACACCGGTGACAAACATCGCAAAAGTCGCAAAAATAACAAATCTAACAAGAAATCAAGACTTGGAAGCAGAAGAAGCCAAGAAGGGCCCTGAAATGTCCGCAAATATCGCAAAAAGCGCAAAAGTAACAAGGATTTTTTTCGCTACCTAAAAACACCCATGACAAACATCGCAAAAATACAAAATATAACAAAATTCCAGACTTACAAAGAAAAGAAGCCAAGAAGGGCCCCGAAATGTCCTCAAATATCGCAAAAATCGCAAAAGTAACAAGGATTTTTCCCGCTAGCTGAACACACCCGTGACAAAAATAGCATATCTAAAAAGAATCAAGACTTGGAAACAGAAGAACCCAAGAAAGGCCCCGAAATGTCCGCAAAAATCGCAAATATAACTAGGATTTTTTTGGCTAGCCAAAAACACCCGTGACAAATATCGCAAAAATAACAAATCTAACAAGAATCAAGACTTGGAAACAGAAGAAGCCAAGAAGGACCCCGAAATGTCCGCAAATATCGCAAAAATCGCAAAAGTAACAAGGATTTTTCATGTTACCTAAAAACACCCATTAAGGGCCCCGAAATGTCCGCAAATATCGCAAAAATCGCAAAAGTAACAAGGATTTTTTTTTTTGCTAGGTAAAAACACCCGTGACAAAAATCGCAAAAATAACAAATCTAACAAGAATCAAGACTTGGAAACAGAAGAAGCCAAGAAGGGCCCTGTAATGTCCGCAAATATCGCAAAAATCGCAAAAGTAACAAGGATTTTTCATGTTACCTAAGAACACCCATGAAGGGCCCCCAAATGTCCACAAATATCGCAAAAATCGCAAAAGTAACAAGGATTTTTTTTTTTGCTAGGTAAAAACACCCGTGACAAATATCGCAAAAATAACAAATCTAACAAGAATCAAGACTTGGAAACAGAAGAAGCCAAGAAGGGCCCTGTAATGTCCGCAAATATCGCAAAAATCGCAAAAGTAACAAGGATTTTTCATGTTACCTAAAAACACCCAAGAAGGGCCCCTAAATGTCCGCAAATATCGCAAAAATCGCAAAAGTAACAAGGATTTTTCATGTTACCTAAAACCACCCAAGAAGGGTCCCGAAATGTCCGCAAATATCGCAAAAGTAACAAGGATTTTTTTTTGCTAGCTAAAAACACCCGTGACAAATATCGCAAAAATAACAAATCTAACTAGAATCAACACTTGGAAACAGAAGAAGCCAAGAAGGGCCCTGAAATGTCCGCAAATATCGCAAAAATCGCAAAAGTAACAAGGATTTTTCATGTTAGCTAAAAACACCCATGACAAATATCGCAAATGTCGCAAAAATACCAAATGTAACAAAATTCCAGACTTACAAAGAAAAGAAGCCAAGAAGGGCCCCGAAATGTCCGCAAATATCGCAAAAATCGCAAAAGTAACAAGGATTTTTCCCGCTAGCTTAACACACCCGTGACAAATGTCGCAAAAATCGCAAAAATAACAAATGTAACAAAATTCCAGACTTAGAAAAAAAAGGAAGGCAAGAAGGACCCCGAAATTACTGACAGTAGCAAAATACTGTCATATCAATCTGTGTATGCTTCGTTCTTCCATCAACATACAGCTACAATGCATAAAAAGGAGTGCCGCCCACAGAAGGGGGCAAATTTTAAGCAATAAAAGGGGGTGGTAGCAGAACTTTCATGCCAAAGAACCCACCGCAACCATCGTTCAAAATATCAAGAAGAGCACATTGGGGGAAAGAAAACAGGCATTATACATGAATGTCGCTGTGCAATACCCAAAGTTTTTTAAACAGGGATTGCCAGTGACTTTGTAATCCTTCCCTTTTAAATCAAGGCTTATAGTTAAACAACAACCATCCCAATGAATGTTATATGTGTATGCCAATCCATTTATTTTAAATAACAATTGATCCAATTGTGCATTTATGTGTCCTTCGCTCTATTACTCACGAATCATGAACAAAAATAACAAAACCACCGAGAAAAGAGACCAAAAGACCTAGGCCATACAAATACAAAATGTCATAACATGATTGGTTCACTTACAACCTCTGATTTTAAGAAATACCCTTTGTGGACGTTTGAAGCTACAAAAAACCCAAAAAATGAAAATTACATTGTCACAGATACAGTCTAACCCATTATTGGCATACTGCAGAACACTAAATTTCGACTAAGAAAGCGCTATAACAAGCCTACTGTCACAATTATTTGGCTATTTTTTTTATTTGACCAAATTGTAACAGTGACATTTTACTAGGGTGAAAATCCTAAGCATGCAATATGCGATTTTTCACAATCTTCTTATTCTTTAAATCGCAAATATTTAAAATATAAAACAGGAAGCGATCTTGGTTCATGTGCCTAGTGATCCTGCCATACTTTGTCCTTCTTTGCTTTCTAAGTCAGGAATTTTGTTACATTTGTTATTTCTGCGATTTTTGCCATATTTGTCACGGGCGTTTTAAGCTAGCAAGAAAAAACCTTGTTACTTTTGCGATTTTTGCAATAATTGCGGACATTTTGGGGCCCTCCTTAAATTCTTCTTTTTCTAAGTCTTGATTCTTGTTAGATTTGTTATTTTTGCGATTTTTGCGATATTTGTAGTGGCTGTTTTTACCTAGCAAGAAAAATCCTTGTTATATTTGCGATATTTGCGGACATTTCGGGGTCCTTCTTGCCTTCTTTTCTTTCTAAGTCTAGAATTTTGTTAGATTTGTTATATTTGCGATTTTTGCGATATTTGTCTAGTGTGTTTTTAGCTAGCAAAGAAAAAATCCTTGTTACTTTTGCGATTTTTGCGATAATTGCGGACCTTTTGGGGCCCTCCTTGAATTCTTCTTTTTCTAAGTCTACAATTTTGTTACATTTGTTATTTTTGCTATTTTTGCGATATTTGTCATGGGTGTTTTTAGCTAGCAAGAAAAAATCCTTGTTATATTTGCCATTTTTGCGGTAATTGCGGACATTTCGGGGCCTTCCTTGGCTTCTTCTTTTTGTAAGTCTAGAATCTTGTTAGATTTGTAATTTTTGCGATTTTTGCGACATTTGACATGAGTGTTTTTAGCTAGCAAGAAAAATCCTTGTTATATTTGTCAGGGGTGTTTTCAGCTCGCAAGAAAAATCCTTGTTACTTTTGCGATTTTTGCGATAATTGCGGACGTTTAGGGGCCCTTCTTGGCTTTTTTTCTTTCTAAGTCTGGAATTTTGTTAAATTTGTTATTTTCGCGATATTTGCGATATTTGTCATGGGTGTTTTAACCTAGCTAGAAAAATCCTTGTTACTTTTGCGATTTTTGCCATATTTGCGAACATTTTGGACCCCTTCTTGGCTTCTTTGCTTTCTAAGTCAGAAATTTTGTTAAATTTGTTATTTTTGCGATATTTGCGATATTTGTCACGGGCGTTTTCAGCACGCAAGAAAAAGCCTTGTTACTTTTGCGATTTTTGCGATAATTGCGGACATTTTGGGGCCCTTCTTGGCTTCTTCTTTTTCTAAATGAAGAATCTTGTTAGCTTTGTTATTTTTGCGATTTTTGCGATATTTGTCATGGGTGTTTGTAGCTAGCAAGAAAAATCCTTGTTATATTTGCGATTTTTGCAATATTTGCGGACATTTCGGGGCCCTCCTTGGCTTCTTCTTTTTCTAAGTCTAGAATCTTGTTAGATTTGTTACTTTTGCGATTTTTGCGACATTTGACATGGGTGTTTTTAGCTAGCAAGAAAAATCCTTGTTATATTTGTCACGGGTGTTTTCAGCTCGCAAGAAAAATCCTTGTTACTTTTGCGATTTTTGCGATAATTGCGGACGTTTAGGGGCCCTTCTTGGCTTCTTTTCTTTCTAAGTCTAGAATTTTGTTACATTTGTTATTTCTGCGATTTTTGCGATATTTGTCATGAGTGTTTTAACCTAGCTAGAAAAATCCTTGTTACTTTTGCGATTTTTGCCATATTTGCGAACATTTTGGACCCCTTCTTGGCTTCTTTGCTTTCTAAGTCAGAAATTTTGTTAAATTTGTTATTTTTGCGATATTTGCGATATTTGTCACGGGTGTTTTCAGCACGCAAGAAAAAACCTTGTTACTTTTGCGATTTTTGCGATATTTGCGGACATTTTGGGGCCCTTCTTGGCTTCTTTTCTTTCTAAGTCTAGAATTTTGTTACATTTGTTATTTCTGCGATTTTTGCGATATTTGTCATGGGTGTTTTTAGCTAGCAAGAAAAATCCTTGTTATATTTGCGATTTTTGCGATATTTGCGGACATTTCGGGGCCCTTCTTGGCTTCTTCTTTTTCTAAGTCGTGATTCTTGTTAGATTTGTTATTTTTGCGATTTTTGCGATATTTGTCATGGGTGTTTGTAACTAGCAAGAAAAATCCTTGTTATATTTGCGATTTTTGCGATATTTGCGGACATTTCGGGGCCCTTCTTGGCTTCTTCTTTTTCTAAGTCTTGATTCTTGTTAGATTTGTTATTTTTGCGATATTTGTCATGGGTGTTTGTAGCTAACAAGAAAAATCCTTGTTATATTTGCGATTTTTGCGATATTTGCGGACATTTCGGGGCCCCTCTTGGCTTCTTTGCTTTCTAAGTCAGGAATTTTGTTACATTTGTTATATCTGCGATTTTTGCGATATTTGTCATGGGTGATTTTAGCTAGCAAGAAAAATCCTTGTTATATTTGCGATTTTTGAGATATTTGTGGACATTTCGGGGCCCTCCTTGGCTTCTTCTTTTTCTAAGTCTTGATTCTTGTTAGATTTGTTATTTTTGCGATTTTTGCGATATTTGTCATGGGTGTTTGTAGGTAGCAAGAAAAATCCTTGTTATTTTTGCGATATTTGCGGACATTTCGGGGCCCTCCTTGGCTTGTTCTTTTTCTAAGTGTAGAATCTTGTTAGATTTGTTATTTTTGCGATTTTTGCGATATTTTTCATGGGTGTTTGTCGCTAGCAAGAAAAATCCTTGTTATATTTGCGATTTTTGCGATATTTGCGGACATTTCGGGGCCCTTCTTTGGCTTCTTTTTTTTCTAAGTCTTGATTCTTGTTAGATTTGTTATTCTTGCGATTTTTGCGATTTTTGTTAGTGATTTTCTGACATAGTTTTTTCTCAATTATTTCTTTTGCGACAATTGCGAAAAACATTTGCTAGCAAATTTTTGCTAACAAGATCGATCCTGGACATATCTCCCCCCCTCAGATATGACCTGCATTTTTCTAATACAACTGGTATTCTGCAAAAAAAAGAAAACTATGTGGTTTATTGGTGTTGAAGTAGAGTAAGAGACGAGTGCACCTTCTCCTAAAACAAATCCCGGATCCGCCCCTGTTACAACAAGATTAGTGAGGCTTTGCATGCTGAGCAGACTTTGCCGTTTCATAGAAGACAAAGAAATAACAACGAGACACGACAAAAAAACAGGGAGTCATTTGTTTGTTTTACTGTTTAAGGAACGTCATTTCACCATTTTTTGTTTAAACACACCCTAATCTAGAAATCCTCCTAGATAACAGTGTATTTTCATTGACAGGATAGTATACGTACCTGGTATCTGTTTGTCTGGCTTTGTGGTTGTCTCTGGCTGATTCTTTGCTGTCAAGTCTGTATAGAAGAAAAGTAATATAAATTTGAAAAGCCCCTAAAAACAAATTTTTCTTTTGGCCTTGGTTATTTGGTATTGTAATATTGATGTATGATTTGAGTTTGAAACAGAGAGAAAAATGTGAACCAACGATAATATTGAAACAGTTTACACAAAAATATCTGAACAGAAAATTCATCGCTATTAATAATCAATCACTAGAACAGGGATGTGACATACCTTCATAGTGAGGCCATTCTTTAAAAACAACAGGATCATTTAACATGTTGGACACAAGAGAAGCTGCCATGATGGAAGCAAATGACTTCCAGGACTCATCAGAAGTGTTGCTATCATCGGAAAAATGTGATATCCCTTTAACAATCACCCATTCAATGTTCATATCATGGGCTGCAGCAAACAGTCCTGTAAGTGGAAAGAAAAAAACAGACAATACAATCAGAAAATGATCCTTATTCAATCCACTGTGAACAAGAATCTAGCACAGCTTAGATCATAAACTCAGAATTTTTCTCTGCAGTGTAGTGACTGAAATTTATAATCTTTTAAGCTCAATAATAATTTATGTTGACTTCCTGGCAAAATTTTAAGATAATAAACCACACCCCACAATAACCTATAATCACACCGTCACCATTGGTCCCATTTATAGTCAAACATGATTGGCAATATTAGGTACTGTACAGTACTGCCATTGCATGGTCACAAGCTGCTTCTCAGTGACAATTTAGAGTTTTAGACCTCAAATCGAATGTTACATCAAATTTTTATAGTAGTTATATGCATATAATCTTACCTTCCCCTTCTCTTTCAACTGCAATCACGTGCGATTGAGACATAAGGTGTTGTTTGGTGATGAATTGACTACCACTGAATATGACACTGTCACGGTGTACCTGTACTGTTTCTTCACCAACTGGATCTTTTAATGGTGGATTCCAGCCTTCAGTTGAAAACAAGTTAAGGTTGCCAATATTTCTTCTTACTGGAGTTGTGAATTCTTCAGTTGACAGTTTAGAGGATACCACTACATCTCCAAGCTTAGTGTCTTTTGATTTTAAACCAATGCATTCGCCAACGGAAAAAGCAGCCTTGGGTCTCAGTTTCATCACTGCATTTTTAATAACATTTTGAGAGCCACCTGGACCAGAAGAACCTTTATAACATCTCATCAAAGCAACTTTCAGTGCCTCTTCTCCACTTTCACCCATGGTCCCAAAGTACACATATCCCAGGGTCTGGTCATAACTTTTAAAAGAATTTTCCAAGAAAGTATAACAAGCTAAAAACTCGCAGTCTTCAACTGTCAGCAAAAGAATGTCAACAGGAAGCTGGACATCACTCCAAGGGTTTGACTTGTTTGGAAGATCTCTTATTTTAGGCACTTCAATACTCAGAGGAGGAGGAGGGGCATGATTTCTTGACATCTGATGATCAGGATCAGCACCTCCTTTTCTTTTAAGATCTTGATGCTGCGCCATTGAGTATCAGTTAAAGATGTCCCTAAAGAGTGTAAATTTAATTATAATACGATCACCACATTAAATAACTTATAAACAACTTTTTTTATTAATTAATTACCTTTATGTCACAGCTATATTTTTTAAGGGTCAAACCTCTCATTATATTAGTGGACACTACTGTATGGTGACCACGTGAAGTGTCCACCTAGAGGTAAAAGATCCAGGTGTTCTAATTTGCCTCACAAAGGTCAAAAGGCAGATTTTGTATGTGCCTCAGTCCATGACTAGTTAGTGTTCACTTTTAGAAGAGGTGTCCATCCACTTCACAAAGGTCAATATGCATTAAACAGTGTTTGTAACTTCGTGGATCCACACAACTCAAGTTCTTACTGTGGAAAGGGTTCCGTTTCATAAAGGTCAATATGCAGTGTTTGTACGTGCCTTAGTCCATGACTTGAGTTAGCATCCACTTTTAGTAGAGCTGGCCATGGTGTACACTTCACAACAGTCAATTTTAATGTAGTGTTTGAAAATTCCTGGGTCCACTGGACTTGTTCTTGCTATGGAAAGGGGTCTGATTCACAAAGGTCAATATCCAGTGTTTGTAAGTGTCTGCAGTGCATGGCCAAAAATACACTCTTAAGTCTTAGTGACTGAGACCATGACTAATTAAGTCTATGCTTAGAGGAGGGCTCCATTACTAGCAAAGGTTTGACTGTACCATGTATTAGAGAGGTTGTTACGAAAAATTGTATTGAGTGACTTAAGCGTGACTTTCTAGAAGCTTCACAAGAGTTCATAGTTTGTTTATTTTAGGTTCTTGTGTAAGCGTTTGTAAAGAGGTATATTTTTTAATCTTTCTATAATTAGACTATTTAGAATTTCTAAATTGAGAAAGTTCTAGAGTATTTGTAAAAGTATATAAGTAGGCGAGTCGGAGCGAAGGTTTCACTAGTTTTCACAAGCAAAGAGAATTTGATGTTAGTCATGTTTCGTCAAGTGTGACGGAGGCAGTATTTATTCAAGTTCGCAGACGCCATGTAAGTTTATTGAGTTTATTAGTCCTGTTGTAGAATTTTACCTTGTGGAAACTACGTTCATTTTTTGGAGTAAATCTTCTTGTAATGCTGTTCCGCCAACCCTGCATTCAGTTTAGTTTGCAAGCTACCCGTCCTCTAAAAGACTACCCATGTAACAGAGGTTCATACAAGTAGTGATTAAGGTATGGTACACTACAGCATTATGCACGAAATGTTTGGAATGTTGACAGTTTCTGGCCTGTACCATTCTACTGGGTACTGTAATCAATACTTAATGAATGCATCTAAATTAAATTAGTAAGGTAATGGTATGATACTCTAGTCATGCAAGAAAGCTTTACAATCTTAACTCCCTTCACCATTTTACTGCAATCAACTTCATAAAACTCTGCTAAATTTCCTTCTCCTTTGATGGCTTCACTCTACCTAACTTATTGTATGTGTTTAATTTAACTGACATAAAATCCTGAAAATAATAAAAAGATGGTAAATATGGCATCAAAATATGAGAAATAATCCTATTTTGAAGCCATGCAAATTACTACAACAACACGATGGATTGCCCCCCGGGGGAGCCGGGGTACTCAACAAAGTTCTATACAGAGAGGCTCCGCCCCGAGGTCCAATTAACCCCTTACCCCATGAAAAACCATTTTGACCGAAAAGGTACCCAGCTCTTTCGTATACCTTCTTTTGACAAAATGTGGTACCCCTTTCACATACCTAGTTTAGAACTTTGTATCCCTTTTTAACTGATGATAAGGCACTTTAAGCAATTAGGTCCAATGATCTGCACAATTGGTTCTACTTTAAAAGAATGCATAACAAAGTGAATGCTGAAATCAAACGGGCTAACAAAACATTTTATAAATACAAATTTAGTGAATCTGATGGCAACCTGCATAAAACGTGGCACTTCATAAATGAGCTAATACTTCTCATAAATCTGGCAGGTCAATCTGTTAAGGAATTAAGTCTGAATGGAGTTTCTATGACTAATACCGCTTTGTAAAACACTTTCGATGATCACTTCTCTACAATTGGCCGAAACTGGCTTCACTTCTCTACAATTGGCCCGAAGCTGGCTTGCGAAATACTTTTAAACAATGGCCCCAGTTTTCAGGAATTTAAATATCTCTGGCATTTAAGGCGATAGTAATCAGGTGTTGTCTCTTTTTAAAAAACTGAATAAATCTAAAGGTGCTGGTCCAGATGGAATATATAGTCAGCTTATTATAGATTGTGCTAATTTAATTGCACCTCATATTATTTCAATTACATTTAATAGTTCTTTAGCTAATGGTATATTTCCTGAGGATTGGAAGTCCGCAAGGTTTACTCCTCTATTCAAGTAAGTGGCGAAAGAAGTGACATAGTTATCGTACAATATCAGTTATCTCTATTATCAACTCTACGCCAATTTATCGGATCGTAATATTTTGTCTAAGCGCCAATCCGGATTCCATGTGCTCCATTCAACAGTTACAGCCTTATTAGAGGCCTGTAATATTGATATAGGTAATGTTAACGCTGTTGCGACCTTAAGAAAGCGTTTGACACAGTCGATCATGATAACGCAACTATTGTCTAAATTAGTCATCTTTATGGTATGTCGATCAAGTGTTACCCATAAATGTTTTTCCTCCTATTTGGATAATCATACTCAGAAATGTCTTGTCAATGGTTTATCTTTCAGACTGTTGCAGATTCAAGTGTGGCATTCCCCAAGGAACAACATTAGGGCCTCTACTGTTTTTGCTGTATATCAATGATTTGCCTAATTGTCTCTTTCATTTTGAACAAAGAATGACTTGTATGTTGATGACCCGTCTGACTTATTCGAAAGGCAATATCCACTCCATTCAGTCTTCCCTGAATGAAGACTTGCTCAACATTAATCGCTGGCTTATCGCAAATAAATTAATGTTACATATGACTAAAACTGAATTC
This sequence comes from Porites lutea, assembly GCF_958299795.1. Taxonomy (NCBI): domain Eukaryota; kingdom Metazoa; phylum Cnidaria; class Anthozoa; order Scleractinia; family Poritidae; genus Porites; species Porites lutea. Next base: position 27,755,674 of record NC_133205.1, read on the forward strand.
AAATTGAACGGCTCAAGGCAAAAGCTTAATAATCTACCTTCTCTACCTTCCTTAAATATGAATAATGTTCTGATCAAACATTCTCATTCCTCCAAGTCTCTAGCCTGTGTAACATGGCGGTTTTGTTGAGCCGGGCGCACAAGCGGCGAAGGCGCGAAATTTGCATGCGAAGGGCGAGAACGAGCAGTGAAGCACGCGAGAACGAGCAGCAAAGCTGTAAGAAAAATAAAAACCGCCTGCCCGGATTCGTGGCCTTATCAGCTGCCGCCCCCTTCAACTCATTTTGACATCCCGTTGACAACTTGTTTGGTTTCAGTTTTCCCAACCAATCAGAAATAAAGTGTTGACAGCCTAAACACGACACAAAAGCTCGTGATATAATGTAAAACGTGACCTTGGCCGGAATTGGAGTTTGCTTGAACAAACACAGGGTTTTTTCTTTGTTGCTATCTCGCGCATAGGTGACTACACTGCGTTCTAAACTTGACTGAGTAGATCTTATTTTTGCTGCACTAAGTCTTACATTTATTTAGAGGTCATGAAGTTGGTTTGTTTCATCCATATTGAGTAATTATTTCCTGTGGTTAATGCTTCTGTACGTGTTGCTGATTAGAATTTGTCGATCTCAGATGCAGTTGTAAAGTACTAATTTCTTTGACCACTCTTAAAGCCTAAAGCTTTTTATTGCGGCTAAGTAAATATTTTAGCTTCTTTTGGTCTTTTCCAACTAAAATGCCTGGATCTGGATAACTACAAACCAAGGAGCCTTGGTTTGTAGTTTCTTTGTCCGTGAATGTTTTGACGCTAGGCCCGGCTTTTTGAGCTATTTTGAAAAAACAGCTCATATGTCAGTGGTGTGAGCGTATGTATCTTTGTGGCTTTGTATGTTGGGATGTTTGTTGCAAGAGCCAATAAGGTTGAAGGTACTATGAGTTGATGCTTAGGAACCAATGAGATCTTGGCATCTATTTAAACATGGCATTGGTAAAGGTCGAACAAGGGCACTTTGAGACCGCCATCTTGATCCTTCACAATTTTTTCGTCTTTTATTACGGATACAGGTGTTTGGAAGCATTACATAAAATATGTTCATGATTCAAACGCTTTGAACAGTGATGCAGCTGTTTAAGGGTTCATATTTAAGTGTGGATGCTGCTTTGAGGCATTTCTGACCTAATTCGGCTATCAGTACAACGCACGTCAGTATGAGTTCTGTTTCACCTGCTACAACTGGGTAGAGTATAAAAGATCATATATTTTCAAATCTCTTCCAATGAAGCAATAATTGATATTTACATATAGACTTTAATTCGAAAGTATGCGCCCTATAAAATGTGGTCTTAGAAGTTTAAAAGGCAGCTTATTTTTTTGAAAGCTGTATCGAGTATTGTTAATCCTGTAAACAAGCTTTAAAAATATTATTCTCTCGCTTACAAAGTTCAACCGACCTTTTGCGTTCTATTTAGTAAAGATGCGTAACTTAAGTAGAAACAGTAGCGTTACGGAATAAAATTGGAAGAAGCTAGTTGACACAATAATTAGATACTGTTATATTAAGTGGAGTAACATGATAAAAGTAGAAATATATTTCCGCAGTTTGATAATTTTCTTGGAAGTTAATAAATGTTAGGCTATCAACCTTGACGTT
>NC_133205.1:27762321-27909821 GCF_958299795.1 Porites lutea
CTTAAGTGATCGCTCGTAAATTTGTCTCTCCAAATATTCACTCTTAAATTTTCGCTCATAAACTAGTGAATCGTAAAGGCTGGGGAACATGTCGTTCCCCAAAAGCTATAATCTTTCTCTTGACTTTCCTCCATACCTCGTGCTTTTCAAAACGGCAGATAAGATTTCAATGAGCCAGCGATATATTTCAGTCAGCGATATATCCCTAACAATGTAACGTTGAAAAAAAGACAGAAACCGTCTGCATTTTAAGACCGGTGCCAGCCTTCGGCTGGGCCCCGGTAATCAGGGAGGGAAACTTACCTTACAAACAGACTGAAACAGAACCTTCTGAGGCCTGGATATCTTCGGAAATCTTCACTTTGAATAGTCCCAGTACCCGCTCGGTTAACCTGCAAAAACTCTTTACTTGAGCTGTGCGGGCAGAATCTTGTGGAACCACATATTTTGAGCTATCTATGAGAAAACTTAATTTTGCAAAAAAGCTGTTCAGAAAGCCGAGTCTCTCTTGACAATTAATGCAAGAGGTCCTTGAATTCATTCCTCCCGTCTTCGATACTTCAAACTTTCTGTGAAACGAACAGTTGATTATAATTCTTATATCAGGAACAATGAGAAGCGGTTTTTAAATACAACTGTCATATAATTGGGGATGAACCTGGAAATCATGCGATTTAAGGAGCGCTGCAATAGTTAGACTGTTTCCATTATCTTCTTCCTCTGTATCAGTTTCATCTTAAGAAATCAAGCAGTTTATATCAAAAGAGCTTTATCCTCTCTTGGTTTATATCTATTCACTGAACTCCTGAAGACAAGAACCGATGCGCTTATGTCAGATGTAACGAGCGACGTTACAAACACATGATTCTATATAATGCGTCAGCCCCGGGAATACAGTTTAGAGAGTTTTATACTGACCCGATCGAGTCCTTTTAGTCCGATAGTTTGTTAACTACTCTTCTCTTCACAAACATTTTGCATCTTAAACGTAATCATATATTCTTAAAGATCTGGAAAACCCGCCCAGTTTTTAGAAGACATCAGAAAGTTTAACCATAAATCAGACATAAACGTAGGAATGGAAACCATACCTTGATCAGTACTTGCTTCTGTCTGCCTGATTGTATGAAAGACCATGAAATCCTATTGAAAGTGCACTGCAAATTAGCCTATAACAAAACACTCTTTGATCTTGTAAACTAAGTGGAAAGCAAGCTACTGACGTGATCATATGGTGTCGAAATCTCACAATCTCACATGATTTTCATCTGGGAGATCTTAAGAATATTTCTTAAGGGGGAAATTTTGTCACGATAGATATCAACTAAATCATAGTTATGAATAAAATTGTATTTCATGTGAGCGGCTTTCCAGTGACTTATTCCTGTTAGAGAATTTTTATAGATCACTGTTGCATACTGCATGATTGTATCATTGATTCTTCAGATGATTCTTTGATAACCACAGCCACTAGCTCATGTACTTGTAGTCTAGTTAAGTTATTCTCTCTAAGTAAAAACCTGAGAATGTATAATGTAAAATTAAAAACGGGGCTCTCTCCAAGTGCTGATGATCACAGCATATCTGAACCTCAAAAGAAGAGAGGAACGTAGCTGCTTAAAAATACGGAGCCCGTTTACAGGAAGTTGTAGTCTCAATACTGGGTACGCGCGTCTCTAAGGTGTGGCCTGAGCAGTCTGCGTCATCAATGAACCCGGAGTCGCGAGATAAAATGAATAAATGTTTATCCTTGAGTTAAAATAGGCAATTTGAAAACCGGGAAATTTGATTCTCTGAGTGTCAGGTGGAACTATAATAGGCTCGTTGCAGCCCAACATATTTTTTTAACAAAATCCTCTTGCAGTTCTCTTTCTTCTTCTTTCTTACGGTGCCTGCTGGGAGTTACTCACACAATACGTACTTCCTGTGCTACAGCTTAGTTGTTGATCATGATTCGATTTTGTATAATATATGTAAATAGAATCGTGTTGATTTACGAAAACGACACTTGATATGTAAATGCAAAGACAATACACTTCGGAATTTACGCAGAATCACGCCACTTTTAATACAACAAAGTAGTTTTATAGTGTAGACCAGACACACCAGTTGTCCCTTTTCACCGTTTTTTTATTGTTGCATTGAAATTGAACGCAGTTCATATATTTTAAAGGACATAATATAGCCGTAGTGAGTTCAGAAGAAAACAGAAGCCTTATCAAGAAGTCTAAAAAGAGGTCAAAACTTGACACATGATGTCGCGAATAGCGTCAAAGATGTTCAGTAAATTTTTTTGCTCATTTTCCCGTGGAAAATGTTCCAACTAGAAGCAAAGTAAAAACCCCTGAAGACACTAAAAGTAAGAGAGAAAAAACTGATGGGTTGTACTGGATTGGCAGTGTAATACCGCCTGAACAGTAGGTAACAGTAAGTGGGTGGAACCTTTATCCGTCGTGTCTGAATGGAACTGATAAAATAGGATAACTCACGCGAATCTTTTCCAGAAGTGTCAGTGAAAAAGAATTAGAAACACAGCAGTTCTATGTCATGTTATCTAATTTTGCTTGGTTCACTCCACTGCCTACACTGCAGACGGAAACATTGCATAATTTCCGACATCTTCCAAAAATAGCGTTCATACTTTAGTTCACGTTCACGACTCTTTGATCTTGAAAGGTCCTTTGTTCTAAATATGGGCGAAATATTTCTCCAGCGCTTTTATGAAGTCTTTAATGTGTACACTAAAATCGTTAAAAAGGAATCTACGTCATTAGTGCAAACTGGATTTGACAAAACCCGAAACTGCGGAGAAAATAGAGACTGAAAAATAGAGGCCGATTCCTGTCCTCATGACTTTAATTTGTACACAGAGTCAAAACTGAACGCCGAACAAAAGAGACATTGAAGCCGAGCCTTGCTTACCTGCACTTAATAAACAAATGGACGAAAATGCGGAAAGTCTGAGTTTACCATAAATTAAAATCACTGCCACGTGGCAGTAACTAAATAAACGGTCTGATATTGAGAGCAAATAAGTCAGCCAAGTTTGGAAGAAAAATACTATTACATACTTGTAAAGTCTTTGACGTCCTTTACAACTAAATTATTAGTAGGTAATGCCTTAAAGACTTAAAGTTGACGGAAATCTTGTATAAAACAAACCTTTGTTCGGGGGCAAGACGTGGTCCGCACCAGACGATGTGAAGTGAACCCTGCTTCGTGGAACAGTTAACTGCCTTTTATGCAATAATTTTCAGGAATGACGTTTAAGTCTGGGAGAGAGGTGGTCACGCGCCAATGGGAATAGTCGCAAAAAAACGAGCACAATCACCAAACCTCTTTACTATGGACAAGCCGGACGAAGCCAAATGTCCGCATTATCGCGCTTGCGTTAAAAAGATGTCACCATGCATTTCATGAACAGGTTCGGACTGTATGAAGTTTTGTAACCTCGGAACCAAGAGAAATGTCTGCAGTAGAAAAGTCTGCATTAGGAGAGTTTCGACTGTATTGGTTATGGGCTCCTGATTCGACAGGAGAGTATAAGTTGGAACTTCGGTTAAAAATTTGCGATATAGTGACTGCTAGACATTTTTTGCGGATTGACGAAGTCGCGGGAAGTTCTTCCTCTTAAATAATGTCAAACACCCTAAATACGGACACTGAGGGAGCCATCATATGAAAAGGTGTCCGTACTAACGGGGTGTCTGTATTAAGTGGGTTCAATTTAGAGAAAATATAAGCGCTTTCTTTCCCCAAGGACAAAGCAAACTGTCCGTAATAACGGGGTGTCCGTAAAGCGGTGTTTGACTGTACAGTCGACTCCCGATAACTGGAACCTTCAAGGGAAATCGAAAGAGGTTCGAGTTATCGCAAGTTCGAGTTATCGAGAGCTACAAAAAAATAGCCGGGAGTAAGGAAAAAAACCGTTTTTCCTGTGTAGTGAACATTTTAATCACATTTAATTGCAGAAATAGCAAGTGAAAATTAAATGATACTTCTAGATTATAAATCAGAACGTAACGTAACAACATTGCCTAAACAGAGCATGCGTTTTACTGTTTTGAGAAGTAAAGCTGTGTCATGTTAGATTTGTGATAAACAACATCAGTCTCCAATAGTAAAGTATTTGCCTACAACACGTCATTTGGAAATTCAAAATTCAATGTTTGGGACACCAGTAGACTGTTTTTTTTCCCGACTTTTAATTAAATAAAAAAGGTCTCAAAACATGGTTCAAGTTATCGAGGGTAAAATTGTATAGAAATGATCTGAGGGGAAACAAAAACTACTTCGAGTTAGCGGGAGGTTCGAGTTATCGACGGTTCGAGTTATCGGGAGTCAACTGTACACTGAAAACACTTTTTAGGCTGTCCAGAGTACTTTTAGATATCTAGAAATGCACTTCAAGCGGCGCTGTAAAATTTGTATCTGTTCGGTCATCCTAGGGGAACTTGAGTCTTTTCGAAATTATGAGAGATTCAGTATTATTTTCACGAAAATTTTAGATGCAATTTTACGAAGGGAAGAATTTTACTTCATCACATTTCTGAATCCGAGAGTTTTAGATTTCCTTTTTTGAACGAAAAATAGCTTAACCTGGGCGGTGAAATGTGAAAAATTAAACTTTAGAAAGTCTTAGGGAATCTACTACATAAAGTTCGAAAACTGTACTCGAATGGAACGGTCATCTAGACATTTTTAGTTATCCTCAAGTAATAGACAATTCGAGGCAATATTTGCTTCTCCGAGCAGATATTTTACAGAAAACAGTTGTTGGGTTCCCCTGCTTATTGAAGTTCTTCAGTACATTGAATTATCCTCTAACAGATCGCATACACCCTCCGTGGTTTTCTTCAACATCCTTTAGTTAGGTAGTCTTGATCGCAGTCTGTTTTGTCTCGTCACGGCTGTAGGGTAGCCTGCGAACGCAGACGTGTTTCCGGTCTTCGCTTCTCTCCACACGAACAGCAGGCTGTCCGAAAAACCGAAAAGTAAAAGTCAGAAGTTACAAAAAAAAAGGACTCTAAGAAAGTGTCTGCCAGCCTCCTCACAGTCAACGGCGGAATATACCATAGAACGTAGGATCTAGAGAAGACCTGATCAGCAAAAACATACAAAGTAGACGCATCGAATTCTGGTAAAGCTGATCGTACTACGTGAAAATTAGCTACGCAAGACAGCAACACGACAGCGAAAGAACCCAGAACAGAACAGGGTTGCGGCCGTAGACAGCTGTTTCCCCATTATTGTGGTTCCTGTTACGCCGTACTGAAGAACCAAGAGAAATGTCTGCAGTAGATTAGTCTGCATAAGGAGAGATTCTCCAGTATTGGTTATGGGCTTCTGATTGGACAGGAGTGTATAAGGTGGAACTTCGGTTAGTTTCAGAGCAAGCCTAAAATTTGCGAATAGTTAACGACAAAGTCGCGAGAAAGTTTTCCTCCCGACCTGTTAACCACAAAGAAAAAAGAACTCTAAGAACACGCTGACTGCCTGTTAGTACAGGTAGCCAGTCCCTCAGAACAAAGGCATGTGACGGAGTGCCCCTTCCAGGTTACTTTGAGCCTCTGTTAAGTTACTTAACGCCGGCTGTCTTCGATTTTCAAGATAGCTAATTAGTAATACTATAGTAGCCTTGCTGATTACGTTGAGTCGTCTTCTGGCATAAGTTTCATAAACAATTATCCTGGAAGGAAAACTTAACTTACGACAAGCTATTAGTTATAACAAAAGGTCATATTATGCATGTTGTAGTAGATTGTTCAGTGGCAGATCCAGGGAAGGCGCCCGGGGGACCCGTCTCCCTTATATTTAGACCAAAGTGAGATCCGAAGGGCCGAAAAAATGTTTTTGTAGACCGCCCCTCCCCCTTTTCTAAGGGTCTGAATTACCGGCCCCCCTCCCCTTATGAGCGACGCACGTCAACTGGACTGAGCCCTTTTTCCTTTTTTTAAAATATTGTTACATAAATATCATTAACATATGCCTTGACGCTACAAAATTTGTATTGCTAAGTGTCTTTACTCTGATGGAGACAATCTGCAAAACAATTTGATCAAAATCACGGCCAAAGATTGCAAAACGTCCATTTCTGGTTGACGCACGTCGCTCAAAAACAGATCGTTGTGCATGTTTAAACTCCCTATTATTATCCCGAATCAAGAGATCACAATAGTCCTATTATGACTCTTGCCAGCACATGTTACGTCGTCGTTTTCCAAAATCTCCGATTTCATCTTCTCGACGATTACTCAGCTACTGTATCGTAATTTACAACAATGCCATGTTCATCTAGCCTCCTACACAAACATACGTTTGGCTCGTGATGCAACAGTCCCTCCAAACTGGGATGAAGTGTTGCGCGACGTACGAAAATACGTCCGGGTAGGGAGCTAATAAATATCGTGTGCCATGTAAGGGTTTTAACTTTCTGGACGATTAGGAATATATGATCAACAAAGAAGTGGCCCTTACGTCAAGAAAGCTATGTAAGCAAAGCTGTAGTCTAAAAAAACCTTGCAGCACCTATGAAATTCAGGATGCGCAGTGCTCGGTTTTTTTCTGCAGAAACTAAGATTCCTTGTAAGAGCACAAGTAAGTCGCCCCGGGCTAACGGGCTCTGTTAGAGAACAGATATTAAGAGAACTTTAGATCTTCAACGACAAATTTCAAAACTAAAACGCTTGTACAGCAAACCCCCTACAAGGGTACGCCCGCCGGCGTTTGTGGAATAACCATCTGACCGTGAAGACAAAAGAGCAGGACACTACGGCTCAAAATGATCAGCTAAAGTGAAACATGACGGTCAAACCGATCTCTCTGGAGCTCTTTGTCACTTAGTGTCAATCGTTACGTGTGTAAGGAGGAAACGGATAGTTGTTACACTCAAACAGACCAGCGAAGCTGGATATCTCTGCTATCAATAATTTTGAAACAAATTAGTTGACTAATCTATAAACCCTTACTCCTAACCTCTGTCTAGTAACAATATCCAACGAAGGTTTGATGAACCCAGCTTCTTTTCCTGATTAGCGGACAAACACTGGAAATCAGGCCGGTCCTGGATCTCAGTCTGTGTCCTCATCTCCTGTGAAGAATACAAAAATACTTTGCAACCCAGCGAAGCTCGAGAATTTTCCAAACAAATAGTTGGTTACCGAATAAAATACTTATCCTTGGAGCTGCTTTCAGTAAAGATGAACCCTAAACACTGTTGTTTAATAATAATATAAATATTCAAGAAAGGCTTCGAGGTTCAGGCCTTATTACCTCATTCACGAACCAACTCTCCAACTCGAGTTCGTCCAGTGTAAATTTAGACAAGCCAGAACCAACAACGAGCTAAAGATCGCTACCCAAGGATCCGCCAGTGTTAGAGATGGTCGACGGGGCTCTGTCATGATGGTTGTGGAGATCAGGGGAGGAACAGTGGATGCTGTTAATAAGCACAAAGAAGGGCGTATCCCCTAATGGGTGCCAGACCATAGCTTAATCCATAAGCGACAAAAGCAGCAGCTGCTGCTAAAACCAAATCGGCTGTAGAGAGAAAAGGTTAGAAATAAAAATCATAAAAGTAAATATGACGTTACAGTGAAAGCCACTGAGTTTAGACGACACTGCCGCCCGGTTAGCTAATTTGGATAAGCACCGGCATACCAAGCAGGTGGTCGAGGGTACAAACTCTGGTCAAACCAACACTCAGGGTCCTAAAATAACTAAGGAGACTGTGTTGCTTTTGCAATGACATCTGCAAACGGCTAGACGTTCTAGTCCTCTCGGATGGGAAAGATAAATCGTAGACCCCGTCTCACAACCTTGGATATTAAGTGGGATGTTAAAGAAGCCACACACTATTCGTAAAATGTGGTGGGTGTGGTGCCCGATGTAGTGGTCTATCTAAAATTCGCATTCACAGGAGGGGACATTCGTAACTCATCACCTTATTAATTGTAAACTGCACCACAAGCAATCTGTCGAAAGTCCCTCACCAGTGTTATAATTTATCCTTGAAAAGCCCTGAGGGAACTAAATAACAATATATTTACAATTTGCTATGGTCTTTGAATGCGCGATGTTTTCGTCTTCACCAATGTAATGCGTCTTCGTCTTATCAAGAAGTAATAATTACATATCTCCCCTGGAAAATTTACTCAACAGACCAGGAGAAGGGTGCATGTAAGGGACCTTTGCTCTAAGATCTCCTGATTTTCTTTCATTAATATACATTTTAGGTGGAGTCTTGTACAATAGTGCAAAACTACAAATAATTCTTCTTCAGTTTCTTTCAAGAATGATGGGCCTCCGTTCCAGTCGTAATAGTCTCCTGGTTCTTGAACAAACTCGTTTTAATCCACCGGGTCGAACAGGACAAAATACACCTGTAATGCTGCGTATTGTTGTCCTACGTATGGATTTAATTAACGTTATGACATTTAGAGTACCTTCAGTCATCTGCTCTGCTTTATGCTAATCTCTTTGTGAATTTTAGCCGACACCCAAGATTTTCCCAGTCGTTAACTTTCACTGACAGATATTCCAGCTCGTCGTTTGATGGAACGCCCTCCTTGACTGCAGCCCAAAGAAATGGCATAAAAGTAAAAATGAGAACTCGCTTGCCACCAATGTAGCTCGGGTTGAACTCCTGGCGTGGGTTAAGTTTGATGGTTCCTTCCCTTGCTCAGAGACTGGAAGGTCAGTTTTTCTGGTTCTCCAGTTTTCAACTCTCCTTAAAATTATGGAACGCACGGACGTAATAAATGTAAGTGCTTCGATGGAACACGAGTTACAAGAACAACAATAAATGTACACTGACCTCGAAAACAAACGGTAAACGTGAATTTGTATACTGCGTGACCAAATTTCCCCTCTTTTTGCCGCTTACTGTTCATTACTTCTACATAAAATTTAGCAGTTTCACCTAGGTTTTATCCACAAGAATTATTTTGAGCCGTTGTTATTGTTGTTATATGATTGAGAGCCGACACGTGTTAAAAACTTAATGGCCATACTTTTATCCTTCCATTATGCACAAAGATTTTATTCCCCTCGATATTCACAGTCCACGCGATTACGATCCAGTGTAAAAGAAAGCTTGACAAATGTGCGATAGCTTACACCACGTTAATACCTTCAATCTACGCCAAAATCCCGTCTAACATATTCCACAATTGTAACATTGGTCTTGGACTTTCTGATCCAGTCGATTAACGCGATTTCCATGGCATTAATAGAAGAATTAAAAGATGCGTTGAAAAAAGATACAATTTATGATTCAGAGCAATCAATGGAGGTAAAATCAGATAATTTACCTGGGCTAACATCGTCAACAAAGCCGCACTCCGCCGAATGGACACCTTGATCCGCCATAGTGATCCTCCTGCAAAGCATGATGGTCAACGTTGTCGGTTTTGGTTTGGTTTTGGTTTTGGTTTTTTTGGTTTTCGTTTTCAAATATTATAATAAGGTTTTGGTTTTCATAATATAGATTAAAATTGCTAAGTGAAAATCAAAAGGGTTAAAACAAAAACGGAAAATTAAAAAGTCAAAATCAAAACCAAAAGCAAAATGACGAAGTGAAAATCAAAACGTTAAAAACGGGAACGGAAAAGGACAAAATATAAACCAAAAGCAAAACCGAAACCGAAAAGCAAAATGACGAAGTGAAAATCAAAACGTTAAAAACAAAAACGGAAAAGGAAAAAATAAAAACCGAAATCTCAATCGAAAAGCAAAATGACGAAGTGAAAATCAAAACGTTTAAAACAAAAACTGAAAAGTAAAAAACAAAAACGAAAACGTAAAAAATAAAAACCGAAAAGTGAAAAATAAAAACGAAATCACTATCTGCCCCCCCTAAGCTTCCGTACCATCCTCCTCCTTGGCCACGTAGAACAAGGACTCTAATTTTCAGTCATGGTCGAACTACTTGGCAAATTTTCGCAGAGTCGTTTTGTCTTGCTTTGTAAAGCCTTCCGGATAAACCTTCTTTTTAAGATACTTGAAAAGATTTCTATTTCTTAGCGGAATCCATCTCTAAAATGTTTTCGATTTTCCCGCGAAATCCAGAATTTTTGTGGAGGGGAGAACCAAAACACTAGGGATTTGGGCATCCCGGGAGGGTACCGGGGGATGTCCAAACGCTGCAGTAATATGAGAACGAGATGCCCAAAACGCTAAGGGTTTGGGAATGGGGATGCCCAGAACGCTGTGACACCGCTACTCTCCGCTCATTTCTGATCTCTTCTCCACAACTTACTCCAAAAAAAGGTGTCACCGCTGCTTTGAAAAATGCAACTCGAGTTCACGATGTGGTAGTCTGAAAAAAAAAATTAAGTCAAGCTTTACGAGACCACTTCTACTGCAAGCTCAGTCAGGCTAAAGCGGTCGCTCGATATTGAATAATTGAAATCTGATGAACAAATGTTCTTTGTGGCTTTGCAAAGAAATTTGAACTCGTGACTATCGCATTAGACTGTTAGTTAAGATCCCATTACTTTTTACAAAACGTGACTATGGTCAAGTCGCGTTCCATTGTTTGTTTTTGATTTTTGTTTCTTTCATGAGCAGGATCTTACTTTCCCATGCTACTCTGTTTACCAACTCGCCTTCAGCACTGACCTTCGTCCCGCTGGCTTTTCATAATCGGTTGTAACATAGCTCACTCACTAAATTAGTGATCTTTGATCACTTGTTAAGAAAAACCTAATTAGGTTAACCTCTTGCACTTAATCGTGTTATTCATCATTCATGCACTAGCTCTTTTACCAGGCTTCAAACTAGCTAATAATCACCTTAGTTGGAGCTTGACATTTTTTAAGGTAAGTTCTCAACCAAGCCAGCTAGAGAGTACTAGTGTCTTTCAGTTTATCTCGAAGTTGTTTTCACTTGTAATTCCACTTACAACAGTGAAAAACGATCGTGTATATTATTTTAAAAATGCCTTTTTTTTGCTGGAACGTGAACGCTAACATCTCCCAACTTTAGTTATTATATAATCTTCAATTACGAATATTAGGAATATTTTCCGTATTACACAAAACTCCTGTTGCATAACACTTCGTGACTAATAAGGAGTTATGTTTTAAACACCAACCGTACTAAAAGGTTTGCTTCATTTTCTTCAGGAAAAACAGTAATAATCGCGATAAAAAAATACCAAATTCGATTTTGACGCTCCTTAATGGCTTTAAAATGACGGCGCTGGGAGAAAACATATTCCGTTTTCGGTGACAGCACCCAGTGCCATCTTTTCATCCAAACAAATTCGGGTGCCTCCGCTAGTAGCCTGCGAAAACAGCCGTTTCTCCTCGCTGCTGGGTACAGTGAAACGTCCTCAGCGGCGAAGAGCGAGGAGAAACGGCTGTTTTCGCTGGCTACTCCGCTAGCCACATACGCACTAATGTTTATTTATGTGCTAGTCAGTTCGGAACTTCAAAGTTATCACTCGTATTCGATTTCGTCGACATAAGTTCGCTTTTATTAAGCCATATTTGATGTTGCCTCAAAATCGAATTTAGTTTAATGCGATACAGCCTTTACTTCAAAGTATCAGACACAATACGTATGCATTAACATGCATCGAAAAAGCTATGTTTTCTTGTCATTTTGATCTGTTCTACGGGCTTTCTGAAATTTTATACCGTTACATAACTTAAAAACATTAACGGACCGGTCATTTTTATTGGCCTGAATAAGGGGATCAGAGGATTATCGTTGCGAAACCATATATATTCCATCATTTATTAACTTACTTGTCTTTCCATTTTTGACGAGCTTATGGTTTTGTGACTTTTTTTACATTTCAGAAAGTTGCCTTCCAGTCTCCCTTTGTACTTCTTTAACTAAGAAAGTTGATCATTCCAAATGGCGGAGGTAAACATCCCTGGTATTGTGGGTATCGTTGTTTTTTATCTTTTAATTCTTGCTGTCGGCATTTGGGCCAGTCGACGGCGCAAGGCAGGTGAAGAAGAAGTCATGTTAGCTGGTCGAAGTATTGGAACGTATGTTGGTATTTTTACTCTGACAGGTAAAGTACTTCTCACTGTCAAAGCTAACAAGGTAAAATTCAAGCGATAATAAAACCTCAACTTCAATGGAGCCGGAATGATTTTGTATGACGCTTAGAAAATACTTGAAATGGAGCCCGAATGATTTGATTGACGTCTAAACCCCACTGAACAGACTTGCAACACGGTTGGGCTCAGGCAGTTTATTGTGGCATTATAATACTTATTTACCCAAAATGGTAATACTAACTAATTTAGTTAAGTCCAACTAGTGGTCTATTATCAATGCTGCGTTCTGATTGGTTAAGCTACTACTAGGCTATATGTTATAACCCGCTGGTAGCGAAAAGCGCTGGCTTTTTGGCGGCAAAAAAGGATTTGAGTCTAGCTTTAACTACAATCTTGGACAAAAGAAATGGAAAACCTACACCCCCCTCCCCCCCCCCCAAAATAGCGCGTTTTTGCCCTTCGCGCGGCTTCAGCCTTGATTTGTGGGGGGGGGGGGGGGGGGGTTTGCTGTTCCATTTTATTTTATCCAAGATTGTAGCTAAAAATGTTTTGTCTCGATATTTTTGACGAACTAGCTGGGTTTTACTAAAACAATTATTCCTCTCGCCCTCATGGCCTCTGAGTCAATAGCCCATTCGGGCTCGAGGAATGATTGTCAAATAACTTGGTTGAAAAACTAGACCCATAAATCTACTTACAAGATACAAATCAAGGAATCATAACTGCCTATGGGGTGGGTGGGTGGGAAAGCAAATTGTCACACAGCTGAAAAGACTCGTTGTCTGGCTATTGGCTAGTAAAGTTAAATGCTAATCGCTCATTCCTGGAGCGTGGCTAAATAACTCTCTCTATCTTAGCGGCTGTCATGCGGTCATACACGCCCTTCCCGCCGCAAGGAAGCTTGCGGTTGCCTTTCTCTCACGCTGGCCATCGTTGTGTATAAGCTCTCCCGAAGCACGCGTTTTCTAATTTTAAATTAGTAAACTTTAACTGACGTTTTTCCGTTTTTCCATAGCAACCTGGGTCGGAGGGGGGTTCATCAACGGTACAGCGGAAGTTGTCTATTCTGAGGGTCTAGCGTTTGCCCAGGCCCCCTGGGGATATTCATTTAGTCTTGTGTTAGGTTAGTAGCGACATCCATTGAGATTTCTGTTGTTTTACTTTAGTGTTCATGTGGTTTCTTGGTAACCTTGACTGAACATTGCTACATTAATTAGGAGTACGCTGGTGTCATAGTACCGACATTATTACATGATATCTTGTTTGATATAAATGCAGAAGTGATCCTGACTTCTATTCGAGCCATCCATAACCAACGGAAGCATTTTATAGAGCCGATAACCAACATAAGTCTTCAACAAATAATAGCACTTGTTAAGTGATTAGCTGAGAGGTTCTTCAAACGAAAGATGAAGGACGGTCTCCAAAAGGGTTCTTCAATCCCATCATCTCAACCCAAATTTTCACTCAATCTCGTAATCCCGACGGTTATTTCCACCATCCCACATCCCATGCATACCGTAAATCCTCTATTAAGTTATTTCGAACACATTTGAGGGGGGCATAATAGAGACGGGAGGCTTATTTATTTTAGCAAAGACGATGGTATCAGTTGTCCATAAAGAACTATAATATAAAGTGAAAAAGGTCAAATACAAGAAGTTGGAGGAGCATGCAGCCGAGGATCAAAAAGAAATCCGAACTTCCAGTTGGTGAATAATGCACCTATCAATGTAAACCCCGTGGGGGGGGGGGGGGGGGGAGTGCGGGCAAGGGGTGGGGATTTGACAAATTTTAAAAGTTTTTGATCAAATTCCCCAGGGTGGGAAACGAAAGGTCAATCAAAAGTGTCAAAAAAGCCCCCACCCCAGGGGAAAAAATCTAAACAAACAATACTATAATACTGTATAAAACGAATTTTAAAAAGAACATTTCAAAAGTACGTCCTTACAAAACGTAAGCTCCGTCAAATTACTCGCTGTAATTAAGTATTTTCTCTCTCGACTAGCATCTCTTATTTTGAACAACAAAATCACTCTAGGAAGATTGACCGTACTATTATAATATTAATGAAACGTAAAATGCTTCATAACATCTGCTCAACATTTCGGAACAGGTCGGATCAGTGACCCATAAAAAATCCTCAGACTTTCATGGTGTAATTCGATTTCAATCGAGTTTTACAATCAGATGGGAACTTGAAGACAAGAGCTTTCTCAAAATAGACATTATCTGTTTAGATGACAGTTTAAAGTATCGGATTATGGCGATTAAAACAAATGAAAACTTCACACCTTTCTCCAACAACGTGACTTTCAGAAAGCCTCGAAGGACGGAGTTGGTAACCGCTTCTGAATTGATACCAGGCTTCTGTCGGTCAAAGTCAAATGTCAAGTCCCCGGGGTCGCTTCGCCGATCAAAAGCCCGACAGGGGGATAGTCTCAGGCATCAAATCCCCTCCCCTTGCCCGCACTCCCCCCCCCCCGCCCCCCACGGGATTTACATTGATAGGTGCATAAACCATCCTGGATCAGTCCAAATGAATTGTTACAGTCGTGATTGATTAAATCAGTCTATCATTTCTAGTGAAGGATAATTAGGGGAGAGGGGGCCTATTTGAGAGGGGGGGGGGGGGGGACTTAATAGGGGATTTACGGTACTTTCAATCCCGAATTTCGCCCAGTTTACGTTAAGATCCCGACCCCGGTCTTGAAATGAGGCAAATCCCATATCCCAACAACCTAGCAGTGGGGACCCTCATGAAGGAACAGTGGCAGACCTTGGGTTAAAGAGCCGCGGTTAGCGTGCGGGCAAGGAGTGCGATGCTCATCCAAGCCTTGCCTTCTTGAGGCTGTCAGTCAAGTTTTGGGACCAGGGGCCTGTTTCTCGAAATTCCCGATAATTAACGGGCCCGCAAGGATGTTGTTGTTCAGTACATGCAGGATAGAGGTTTCAATAGCTTGGCTCACACGATAAAACTATCAGTTAATGAAACAAAATGCATTAGTTTGCTAGCCAGGACCCGCGCTTTTATTCTCGACTTGATATTTCGATTTGAATATTTGATTTCGGGCCGGAAGAATTACTGGGACTTTCGAGAAACCAGCCCCAGTCTAGTACAGTAGAGAGATATAAAGGGAAGAGAACATGATATGTTACTTGGCCAAGGTGTCCTCGGTTTGATCTAAAAATATGGATGAGGCGGGCTATCCCTGGGTATTCCTTTTAAATCCGCCATTGGAGCTGCACGCTCCAGAAGGATGGGAACCCTGTTGCATAAGTACTGCGGCTTTTTGTCTTTCAGGTGGACTGGCCTTTGCTAAGATTATGCGCCAAAGAGAGTACTTCACTATGCTCGATCCATTCCAAGAGAAGTACGGACCTCGCATGGGTGGTCTGTTGTTCATTCCTGCGCTGCTTGGAGAGATATTTTGGTCTGCGGCCATTCTTGCCGCCCTTGGCGCCACTGTAAGCGTCGTAGTGAACTTAGATCGTGTGACCTCAATCATTGTCTCTGCATGCATCTCCGTTTTCTACACGCTGATTGGTGGGTTCTATTCTGTGGTTTACACTGATATCATTCAACTCCTCAGCATCTTCGTTGGACTGGTAAGTATATAAGATAATGATCTTTATGGCATCTGACACCAGTTTAGATTTATCCTCTACAATGCTCTTGGTTTGTCCTTTAAAGTCGCCTGTACTGTTCTTTCTTCTTTAGTGGATCAGTGTTCCATTTGCAATGACAAATCCAGCAGTAAGCAGCATTAGTGTTGATTCAAAGGAATGGGTGGGAGAGCTTTCCGTCGAGCAATTAGGCCCTTGGATGGACTACGCTTTGTTATTGGTAAATACAGATTTTGTTTCTGATTTGTTTTTTGCAACTGCATAATTAGGACTATATTTTGCCCCATTCCTTTAAATTTTGTTTCCACCAAAATCCTTCTCCGATAGTTTCGAAACGAAAAAAGCGTAAAGCACATATGACTGCTTGGACTCTATTAAGTCAACGCCTTTTTATACTTCAGGTTAATTTTTAGTTAACTGCACTTCTAACTTAACCGCAGTGCCTGGGATGTGACAAAAAGTAAAGTTAACTTATCCATAAAGAATCCAAAGCAGTACCCGAGGAAATTACTTCATGGAAAAAGGATGAGAACCAAAAACCTACTCTATAACAATGGTCTAGTGTAATGAATGACATTCTTCTCCTCCAGTTAGAAAACATGACACCAATAAAATGGATCTCTCTGATTTCGAACAACGACTCTTCCAATCAGTGACAATATTGATTAATATTGGTATTAAACAATTATTCACCGGAGTAGAGATAGTTATTCTCCGGTTTCAATGTCACATTGGTAAATAAAAGCGCCAGCCATAAATTTATAAAAATTCTAACACAAATGAAAAAAGTCCTGACACACTTACTTCATGCAGGCGGTCTAGAGATGGGTGTTGAAGCCGCAAATGTAATAATTGACCACAAATGTAATAAAGCCCTCAAATGTAATAAAAATTGACCACAAATATAATGTAATAATGCCCTCAAATGTAATACAATCGTCAAATAGTATCCAAACCGTATATACTCGAAAGAGCACCGCCCTTAATTTAAATTAAAGAAGCAGAATTCAAACACAAGGTATAAGCACCGTGGCGCTCTTTCCAAAAAATTGCATTGAATTTAATCCAAAGAGCGCCGCCCTCAAATAACTTATCTTTAAGTACGAAAATCAATAAGCACCGCGGCGCTTTTTCGAAAAATACAATATTCTACAACTGCTTCTCGTCTGGAGAGCGAAGTTTCGTTGACTGAAGTTTATACGCAACCCAACCTCGTCCCCAGGGCTTTTCCCTTTTCCCTTAAAAAATGGGTGGGGCCCCACCCATTTTTTAAGGGAAAAGCCCTGAATTCGACGATTTTGATTTTTTTGGGGGGTGGGGGGGTGGGGGGAGGCACTCGACCAATATTTGGGTATAGGTGAGACAATGAGGGCTTCAAACCCTGACCCTGTTTAGGACTGCAGGCAATACCCTGTTTATAATTACGACAAACACCCACGAAATTATATACCCTGTTTAGGACAGACTGGCGTGAAACTGTATACCCTGTCTAAAGAGAGGTCAAAAACCATACCCTGTCCGTTGCAACATCCCCGTATATGCAATATTAGGGAATACATCCCTCCAGGACTTGCCAAACATTTTTAAGGGCTTGTTATAATAAGATGTAACCAAAAAAGCAAAAATTTCTCAACTTGAGGAAATAGAGAACTGTGTAGTCGAGTTACCCAAGTAATTTAGTAATTTAGATAACGCAGACATTGATGAAGATTTTGTTTTTTGTGTAGATGTTTGGTGGTATGCCATGGCAAATTTATTTTCAGCGAGCTTTGGCTTGCAAGACCCCACGCAAGGCCCAAATTGTCTCTTTTGTAGCCTCGTTATGTTGCCTTGTGATGCCCATACCAGCCGTCCTGATTGGGGCTGTTGGCGTCAAGACAGGTAAAGTACGTTCAGAATGCAGTCTTGGGCAGATCCCCACCTTACTGGGGCGGCCTTTTGTCCAAAGGAGTTTTATTAAAATAAAATTAAACATCCGTTAGAAGGCCCCAAAATGCAGGACGATATAAATTAATATTTTTACTTCCGTAAGTGGCCATCACAGTAAGCACGCGCGAATGGTGAATAGAAGGGTTTGCTTTTTTCGTTTTGGAGAAGTAGAAACGTGGAAAATGTCGCTGAGGACAAAGTGTCCCAACTAGTTTGGTCGGCAATTGTGGGTTAACCTTAACCTACCAGCGATATGGTGTTTTTTTTAAATAGAGATGTAAGCACAGAGGACATGATCGCAGGCTAAGCTGATTTTCCTACGTTTGGTTTAAGTCCGTCTGTTTCTTTGCCATTTTCCAGGCTTGGCCTTATTTATTTCAACTATGCTACCATTTTGCTTCCTCTCTTTCTTTTCTTTCGGGTATTAAGATTTATCATTTTCGCCACCATACTTGCATGAGAACAATGTAGACTTTCTTGTCATCTTGAAGTTCCTTTTTTCTTCGCAATTCATACTAGACTGGACAAAGACATCTTTTTATACACCACCTGAAGGCAATGTCACTAATCAGACTGCGGCTGTCACCTTTGACAAGGCGATGATCCTTCCCATGGTGCTTCAGTATCTGACTCCAACACCTGTGTCGTTTGTGGGTCTGGGCGCTGTGGCCGCAGCTGTCATGTCTTCTACTGACTCCAGTTTTGTATCAGCCAGCTCAATGTTTTCTCATAACGTTTACAAACTTATCTTCCGACAAAACGTGAGATACATTTTTTTGTAAATAACTTGTAGGTTATTCCATAAATTGGTGTCTTAGCACCAAGAAAATACATATTTTTAAAGATATTTAGCTACAGAGGTTATCTTCTTCTCCACCGGCAAACAAAACAACCGAAGTCTCAGTGATTTACCTCGACAGACCGATGAGCTACAAAAGAGGTAGAGCGTGACACTTGTGAGTTTGAGTTCCTTAGGTGTCATGCCCTTACTTGCGTTTTTTCATTTATTGCGTTTTTTGAACGATGTTTACCTTAGTCAGCTATAGTTCAGACCTTTGTGCCTTTCCCATAGTTGCGATGTTTTCTTGTGTTTATGAACGATGCTTACTTTCCTTTAATAGATAAAAGCAAGAGAAGGGAAAAGTAGAGATATTCCAGAGCTAGGATATTGCTATTAAAATATAATCATACTTAAATTTTGAGTCGCTGGTTCAGTGATGGGCATCCAATAAGCGTTCTATTATTCAGTTCTGGACTGAATTCTAATTTTTTTTTCCAGGCCTCCGATAGAGAAATCTTGTGGGTGATACGTATTGCTATATTTGGAGTTGCCGTGCTTGCGACGTCATTGTCCTTGGTGGTAAAATCAATCTACAGTTTATTTGCACTGTGCAGTGACTTGGTCTACGTTATCTTGTTTCCGCAGCTGTGCTGTGTAATCTACCTTCCAAGCGCCAACACCTATGGTTCTTTCATGGGGTACATTTTAGGGCTGATACTTCGCGTTGGGGGAGGGGAGAAAAATATTGGCTTAAAACCTTTTATTAAATACCCTTATTACAACGAAACCGATGGGCAGCTATTCCCGTTTCGCACCCTAGCCATGATCGTGTCTTTGACAACCATCGTCGTTGTGTCGTACTTGCTGAAGTATTTGTTTGAGAAGGAAATGATACCTTTAAAATATGATTTCTTACACTGCTTCAAGAAGTACGAGTTAGAAAAATCTGCAGCAGGGGAAAATAATATGACTGACTTCCCCATGGTGAAAAAGGAACTATCTGAGAAAGAGTGGAGTGAGAAGGCTCTTTAAATGATGATATAGGTTGTGATTGTAACACTCCATTATATAACGATTTCCACAGCACGCTTTTCCCTTGGTAAAATTTATTATTCCAGGTAATTAGGGTTACAAGTAGCGATAGAAGAGGCTGTTTCTAGGATGATTTCGATAATCTGAAAGCAACATTATTAGAATTCATTTCGTGTTTGCTCTCTTATTCAAATCTAGATCAATATTCTCAGTGTGGTTAATAGCTCTAATTCTTTAATTTCCTAATTTCCCTAGCTCTAATTTCCTTAAGAAAACAAAATAGAATTCCAAATGCGTCTCAGAGGCCGTGTTAAACTTAACCTCTCATTGGTAGTTTCACATTTTGGCTAGGGAAGTTAAACGACACTCAAATCCGATATCTTAGTAGATTTAAGGAGGCGGCTTTGGTCTCCACGTAGAATGAATGAAAGCCTCTTTGAAGGTTATAATATGTAACGCAGTCGGGAGCGTGTAATAAAGTCTCTACGGAGTCTAACTGGGCCTCGTTTGGGGGAGGGGAGATGTGGAAATACGTCTCTATGCTGCACAAACTACTGTAGCTTATCTGATTATTGAGAACAGTTTTCTGAGAAATGCAAAGACTCTGTGGAGTATGAAATAAACATTATTGCAGGATACTTGAGCACTATGGAAAAACATAAAAGTTAAATTAGTCATGACTAAACTGGTGTCCCATCCTGAAAAAGAAAAATTTTTCTTCAGTCATCTTCAGAACTTGTATGGCAATCAGGAACAGAGGGGCTTCTTATTATTACACCTGATTTTCTGCAATAAATCGAATAATAATGCTACAATATTTTTTAATGTGCAGGTTTTGCGTCGCCGAAGCACTGCCGAGGTGTATTCATCCCTGGATGAGAAAGGATATTACCCTTTCTTGGGATGAAATAACGGTATCAAAAGTTTCTGTGAGTAGCTTGCGCTAGAACATAGCGCACTCCGGCCGGATCATGGCCGGACCAGTTCTGACAAATGGAAAGGACTTCTAAAACCCACGACCGCTGAAACTAAACAGGAAGAAAAATGCGCTAAGTATACAACTTGTTGATAATCTGATGCATTAGTAGGGTTAGCAGTTCGAACAAGCTAGCAATCCAGATTGCTTAATAGCCTGTGTACAGACGCCCCCCCTCCCTCAGGAAAAATCGGGAGGGAGGAGGGGACGTCTGTACACAGGCTAATTGCTTAAAAGGCTCTACGCAAACCTGCACTGAAAAGAATGTTATAGTATTTTCGAGCTGGCCTACTTGCACCATTTATATACAGCTGATTCAATAAACGTTGCTTTGGGCATTTGGGCATACAGAACAACACAAGGATTTGCCTGAGTGACCACCAAACAATAGCTTCCTAGTTCCCAATTCCCAATGCCCAAAGCAACCTTTATTGAATAAGCTATATACAAAGGTAAGCGACATTGAATTTAATTGAAAAAAAACTTTATGTATAGTCTTTCAATGTATATGCAGCAGGTGTCCGGAACTAGAAGTATGATATTTTAGAACTTGTTCTAGCAAAACCAATTTGAAGGGTAAAGTAATTTTAAAACACTTTAAACTTTATCGAGTGTCTTAAGTACAGTCAAACCTCTTTGATACGGACACCAAAGGGACAGAACCAAGTGTCCGCTTTACAGAGATGTCCGTATTATAGAGGTAGGGAATGTATGATTTTTGGCATTTCTGGGACCAAACAAACGGTCCGTAATAGAGAGGTGTCCGTATTATAGAGGTGTCCGTAAGGAGAGGTTAGACTGTCCATGAATTAAGTGTAGGAGAGTCAGTATTATAGACACGGTGCAATTTTTACTGCAAGTGGGTACGTTCCTCCGTGCAACCCATACGAAAATATATATTTTACAATTTTTTTTAAAGGTTTTTAACAGTTTTGCAAGGGTAATAGCATTAATAGATCTTGCTTACCTTTTTCCTGGTCTATTATTTTTATTCAGGAATAGTTGTGGATAGGCAGGGTAGCTGTGGTATTAAATTGAATGAACAATAAAATTTGTTGTCCTTTACTTTTTTTCCCATTATATTTCTCTCTGCTCTCTGCTCATCTCTCAGCTTATCCGCCCAGTTAACCACCCGTAAGGAAAGGTCGCGCTAGTCATAAATAGTGCAAGTTGTTTTTACGATCTGGCAGTTTATTTCCGTCGTAATTTTGACGGATTCTCAAAAAAATAGAAGAAATAAAGTCACTTGATTTCTTAATATCTCTCAGGGATAACATGGAAAGTAATAACAAAAATCAACAGTTGGAGTTGACTATGATTAGAGATAATTAGTATGATATTTCTACATGTCTTATGAAAAATAAGCCTGGTTTCCCGTATAAAATACTGCGGTGATCTGCAACGCGATCGAAAGCTGTCTGCATCAGACGTGTTCAGACGATCTCAGACACCAGGGACAAACTCTCATGTTTACATGGGTTTTGTTAGCGGTAAGACCAAATCTAGCAAGTAAGTACACTGTACTGACTCCACAGCATGGCCAGTACCTAACGCATGCGCACAACCATATCACCCTGGCAGCCATGGACAGCTGTTTCCGTTTCATTAGGGCTCACCAACATGGCATAGGCATCAGACCCCGGTACGATCGAAGTCTTTTACAGAGGCCCCTTAAGGCCGAGGCGAATGCAAACGCACCCTGTATTAGCGATATTTGTTCGACTCAATTTTGGTTCAAAAATGGGGCCAAGCACGTATATGTCATGTCGGACACTGAGCAGTCGTCGATGGTGGTGGTTCCAGATCATATGGAAACAAAGCTTAAGTGCTTAGACACTGCAGTAGGCATCAAAGAAAAAAAAGCATGAGTGGGAGGGAACGTTCATGTCGGGCTCGTCTATCGCGCTTCCCTTTTTTCAGTGCCAAATTTATGTCACAAACGGGCATCATTTCTTGCTAAAACAATAAATAACCAATCAGTATATTTATTTTCTAATGACGTTTTGATTACGAAAAGTTTCTTTTAATATGGCTCGCAGAATCTTAAACAATAATCTGGTTATACAATGATGTGAATGCTACGCGCGCTCTGATTGGTCGTTGCCCATGATCTATTAGAGTTTATATGTTATAGACGCTCAGTTATGCCTTATTTACATTTATAACGGATATTATTTTCTGATTTTCACTTAACTCAGTTCTGTTGTGCGATGACATCAGTTTACTACTAATACCAGACCTTTTCAGGTTTTAGCTTCCTCTGAACTAAGGAGCGACTCATTTCTAAGATTCATTAGTGACAGTCCTCCTGACATCTAAATACTGAAAATGAGCTAACAACAAAAAACGAGAAGTCCAAAAACTTCTGCAAAGCTGATGACAACGTATATTGATTTTTTCAAACAATATTTCGGCTGGCCATACCAGCCTTCATGAGTTGGTCATCAACAAAATATTTTCT
This sequence comes from Porites lutea, assembly GCF_958299795.1. Taxonomy (NCBI): domain Eukaryota; kingdom Metazoa; phylum Cnidaria; class Anthozoa; order Scleractinia; family Poritidae; genus Porites; species Porites lutea. Next base: position 27,785,145 of record NC_133205.1, read on the forward strand.
TTGAATAATGCCTATCAGCCCTAGCGAGGAAGGGGGGGTGTGAGGGGGGTGTGGGGGAGCAGAGTTCACTATATAAGCTCAAGAGGAATGTGCAGCGCCATACGGGGTGGCAAGGATAGCATGCCGCAAACCTCCAACCCAATTTTCGAAAAGTACTCCCCTCCCTGGGCTTATCAGCTACCTTTGAATTAAACCACGATTACGAGTATACCAACTTAGTTCGCGTGCCTCGCATTATCACTAGTTGCAGAAATCCTATCTCTTTTGTCTTTTATGTGCAGGCTTGAATAGCACTAAAAGAGAGGTAATAGTAGTTTAAGAAAAATTTCAAATTTGTAGATGCAGCCTCTTCCCTGAGAATATAAAGGTCGCTATTAACTACTTCTATTTTTCGCAAGGTATATGTTACTGTACAAACATTGATTAAACTAAGAGTCAAACATGTCTGCTAGGGATCCTCCTTGTTTCATGATCCTATCGTCTTTAGCCCCTGCGTTACTTGAGTCGCCATCAGTTGTATCACTAGCGTTATTCACAGTATTCACAACTTGAAGTTCTATGGTTTCTTCGAATTCAGCATTTCTTTCATTGATGCAAGTAGAAGAAACTTGTTGAGAACCGACTGCTTTATTTTCAGCAGAAGAAAAATCACTTCGCTCGCTATTTCGCTTTTCAGTTTGATGACTTGTAAGTAAAGGTGAGCAGTCACGTGATCTATCAAAGTGATGTTTTACTGGATGCCTTCTCTGGCCAAAAGACCGCACACTGGAGCAAGTGGATGAACTGGAACTAGTTGAACTGTGTGTTTTCTTATTATGAACAATCACCTTTACCTCACGATGAGAATACCCCGTACTTGTCGCTTTTGCTGCTCCTGCAGGTGTCTCTTCGTTCCCATCATACGTCACTATGGGTGTCAAATCTGCGCATTGAGCCTGTCCCTTGGTTGGAACATCGCTGACTAGTTGGCTGAAAGACTGTGCACTCATTACCCTTCCTCTGCCAGACAGCTTATTTTTTTGGTGGCCACTTGTTGTCTCGCCAACGAAGGAATTATAGTTTTCCCTTTCTGGTGTCGTATTTTCGTGGTTTTGGAGGCGATTGACATTTGTATCTGTTTTCGAAATGGTTTTAACATGTTCTGGAATGAAGCAAACACGTACACAGAAATAAATCAACAAAGATTTCTGACCGTAGAATAGCAACCTGCGAAGACAATTGTGATACACTGACTAAAATACAGAGATTGCTTGTAACTTAAAAAAAAAATGTAAAATTTTACTGTGTCTGCGGAGCCAGGGATTGAGGTGCATCTTTGTAACATGACGAAAAACAGAAAGGCGTTTTGAGGGGTATTAGCAACGAAGACCCCTCTCCCCCTTGGACGTCATATAACTCGTGTTAGATAATTTTGTATAGTCCACTTAAAATGGAAAAAGTTGACTTTACATCCTTTATAGTTGTTTGGTCGTGAGAAAACAACTAAAACATTTGCCATTTGTCCACCGCAAAACTCAATCCTCTCACTGACTAGAGAGACTAGGTTACAAAATCTTACCAGAAGCTCTTCGAAAAATTTTCTTTCTGTCCTCGGTTCGCTCCTGTAACGGAAAGGCAGATTTTTGACTCCTTTGCGAGAGATCTTAGAACAGAACAGGAGCACGTTTACTTGTGCGCTCATATATACAAAAAGCACTTACATGGTGTAACTGCAACATGAGATCACGATTGGAACTTTGAAGGTAGTTTGCCTTGGACCGATAGTAGTAGATTGCAATTCTAATAAACAAATAAAATAAAATTGTTTGGTACCCTTCCTGTGATGACTTAACTGCATTCTTCCGTTAATACTGTTGGTTTGGAGTGTTTCCAAGGGCAGTCCAGTCTGTATCAGGTTGTGTAGGTTTGCGAGAAAGGAACGGTCTCACCCCAAAATGCCAAAATTTCACTGCGTTTAACTGGCACAGAAATGCTGGCTACGTACGCGTTACCAGGTTGTCATTGTCCTTGCTTTTGCACCATAAATTGAGTATAAAGTGTAGTGAAATAGCAGACTATAACTAACGAGAACGCTCTTACAGCGGCTTCCAGTCTTGCTTGCTTGGAGATTAGATGAAGGAATGAGGAGGCGATTAATTCTACTCGAAAGAGGATTTACTCGCTAACGGTTTTTTACTTCCCATTTTATCGTCTTCGATACTTTTTATTTATTTGTATCTGAATTGATTTAGTACGCGTGTTAGCGACGACCGGAAATACATCTGCGGTCGCAGGCTATACGCGTGTGTAAATACACGAAAATTCAAGGGCCTCGATTCCAGAGAAATTACATCATTGCCAGAGATCAAAGAAGTGATTTACATGGCACGTCATTTCAATCTTCGCCGAAAATAAACCGCATGCTCATCACAAGAGCCATTTGCATACAATGAAAGTTTACAACACCCGACCATCGTAGTTTTGCTAATTAAGATTCTTATTTCTTTCGACCACTCAGTAGTGTTCACTTGTTCCAAAGTAATCAACGCTTTGAAGCGATGGAATTCGTGGACCGACACGTTTCGGAAAAGCTCTAAATTTAATCTTTCCTAAGCTTTCTTCGCAAAACATGCGTGGCTTCGATCAAGCAACGTTACTTATTCCCAGTTTCCACGGTCTCCGCTACGAACACCTAGCACAATGACCCCCCCCCCCCCCCCCCCGCTTTTGTGTCCTTAATTAAATATGAAGAAAAACGCGTCGTAGATTATGAGTCTCGCTGCTTGCGCAGGCGAGACTAACGAGTGTGTATCAATCCTTATCAATCCTTTCAATGCTTGTTGCTCAAGAAACCAGTTCTTCGCAATATGTATATAAATACGGTATTTTCTCTCATTCTTTTAGAAAGAATGAAGCCACTAAGCTTAACCCGGAGCGTCTATCTCTTATATGAATTAGGGGTAACAGTCTATTAATTTTTCGGCTATTTAGAGATTTATCTTTCCCGTCTGAAAACATTCATGAAATCAAAGCAGATAAGAATTCCAATCAATAGCGCCATAAGAACACCTTAGTGTTACGTTTATACGCCCTGATTGTTATCAGCTACTTACGTCATTATTATAAGCACTGGTATCACAACACTCGGGCCACTCAGGTAATCAAACACAGTGTTCAGCAGGGAGGGGCCATTATCGATCGCTTCTGTTACCACTACGTACATGTTATTTTTACCCCTGAGAAAAATTAGAAATTCAATGAATTTAACCAGAGGATCTGAATAAAGAGAACTGAAGTTTAACTTTTTAAAAACGCATGGTTCACATATTTATGACTTCCAACGCTTTTGTTGGAGGTGGGCAACACTGTGAGAACTTAGACTCATGGGGCAAATGTGAAATGTTACAAGCAAATATTGCCCTCTTAATGAAAACAGGGCATAACATTATATGATTAGCAGTTCGTTGTTTTCCATGCATTTTTCAAATTAAGTTCGTTTTTCAGTATAACTGTTTCCTCTTTCTTGAGAATCTAGGCCGAAAAAAAAAAATTTTCTTATGGGACCAGTCTTTTAAAGTGAAATATTACTGTCGGTTACTTCATAAAAGTAGTATTATCGAAGGGAGATGTTTACATAATCGAAAACACTGTTAGTCAGAGAAAACCACAGTAAAAGTTTAGCTTGCAAGTCAAACAATGGATCATTAACCTTCTGATTCTCCGAGAATAGAAAATTGAAAAACGACTCAGTAACCAAAATTAAATTTGAATATACCTGAACGGACCGCACCATCTGGAGGGTTCAATCCTAAAAGTTTTTCAGACAAAAGAGAAGTTACAAGTCAGGTTTTCAACAAGTACTTTCAATATAAAAAGCATTACGCAAAACGAAAGCAAATGATAGTGACAATTGTTTTAATCAACATTTCTTTCTTGCTCTAGCCGCTTCCTCTGTGCTTTACAACAGCTAGAACAGAGCACAGTCAAGGCTTCTTTATTCGTTAATTTTGTGACACTGAGAAAGTGTTACATAAAGAATGGATGGTTCATAGTTTGCTTGGGGAAAAGCACCCAGCAAAAAGGATCATTTGTTTCGCCTGCAACTTGAAGCCTACCGAGCCCACAATCCTTCCCAATAGTGCTACCTGTTTTAGCCTGAGTGGCAGGCGCAAAAAGGGGAGGGGGAGGGGGGAGGGAGAAAAGCGCGAAAGAGGGGAAAAGGGAAGGCGTCCCTTATCCTCTCTCTGTAATCTCCCTCTTTTTCCCTTCCTCCCTATCCCCTACCCCTTTCGACGCCGGCTACGCAGGCTACCTGTTTGAGAATGATTTGAAATTGAATGTTAAATTTATCTTTATTCTTTGATTTTCAAACATAGACAAACATGCTATGAAAGTTGTGAGATTCATATCCGGTGTTAGTTTTGCTTTACTTTGCTATCGTTTGAGTTAAGATTCGCTTGTGCGCCGACTATATAATATTAGGCTGTACTTACTCAACCACTGCATATCCTACGGCCAACAGGCAAAGAAATAACATAACAAGGAGAAGTAGTAAATAGAACTGATGTGATGCCTTGAATATCCTCTTGGGAGGTACATTAGTCACCATGATGGCCCAACTCCTCAAGTACATGATGATCACCAGCTTCAGAATATTTAACATGATCAAACCGGGTGAAAAAACCAGTCCCATCCTAAGATGATGGAGATACGATCAGTTAGACAGCGAAATACGAGTAAGACACTTGTGCCAGTTCTTGAGGCAGTGCTGGTGACTGGAACAAAAGGCTGTTAGTCCATAGATTTCCAGGGCGTGTTTTCCATTTACACAAACCACCAGGGTGGAAATCTTGTGCATGAGCATAAAACTATAAAAATTAACGGGGTGGGAGAACGACCTCCTAAAAAAAATTGATAAAGAGCTTTAGCAACGACGACGGCGACGGCAACGAGGACGTCAAAAAAGCAATAGGTTTATTACGCAAAACAACAAGTTTGCACGTGCATCACGTTTTTTTGTACATTTCTTTACCGTCCTTGCACGACTACGACGTGAAAATGTCTAATTGCAAGTTTGATGGAGGACGTAAACAAGCGACGACGAATTTCTTTTTCCCTCTCTAAAGTTGAGTGCGCTCCTCAAGAAATAAACTCTAGGGAAATTCGCCTACATTTGCCATTTTCAGCAAATTCGCTACAGTGTTTGAAAAACGGAAATTCATTTCAAAACTGACGTTTTCACTGCCGTTGCCGTCGTCGATGCTAAAGCTCCCGGATTTGACTCAGATTGCAGCCCATATTTCAGATGCTTCCCAAACGGAATGGCGCGGACTATGTGATTTTCCAGCCGGAATTTCCGGTTTTTTCATGTAAATGGTAAGTACCCTGGTTCGAATGGTCGGTCTAGCTGAGCAGGAGCCCATATCATAGAGCGTGAGGAACTCCCATATTAGGACTAATGTCACGGTGTTTTCAAGGGCCGGTTTAATTTTATAGACATACCATTTTAAAGACTGAAGGTTTTGCTGATCACTTTGTGGCCAGTTAGGCAATTTCTCAAATCCGGACAAAGGCGATCAAAAGATAAAATGGGCGGTGAAAATCCCGTAACACGAATAAATGCATGGATGTTGATCTCTCCAGGTTTAAACGGGAGGGGGAGGAGAAAGAAGGAGGATAGGAATGTATAACTCTTACTTGCCTTTCTTTGCCTTCGTAAATTGCATTTAAAAACAAATTGCTGCACTGAAAACAGTTCATAGGAACTTCCTATTTACCATGAAACGAGGCAAGTGGCGCGTCCATTTGAAACGTCTGATGAAATCAACCCAAACTGTTTCAAAAATTCCGAATACTTCTTACTTCTTAGACTGTCATTTACTGAACTATCATACCATATTAATCCTTGGCTGTTTATTAGCTGTAACACATTTTCGGCTAGTTTAAACTCAGGGTAGCCCAACTGAAAGAAAGTCGAGAAAAAACGTGTTAAGTAAACGTAAATCTGTTCAAGACATTACAGAGACCTTCGCAGTTATTTGATGGGACTACAACATCTTCAAAGCGAGTGAAAACAACCCTAAGATGAAAGCATTTAGTGCAATTTCAATTTAGATCCCTAAGCTTTCCTCTTGCCAAGTTGGCGTGTATCGTCCCTCTGGTTACACACAGTGGACACGTCTTGACATAATTTGCGCCCGTCTTCCATTCACCGAGAGAAAACTGGGCCGAGTTAACTTTCGCGAAGACTTCTGGGACTGTGAAAGGCTTGTACCCAGGAGTACAGGAGTCATTTCATAAGTAGGTTGAGTATGACCGTCCGGGGCTTTGAAGACTCGTAATGTCATTGGTGCGTTTCGATTCGTCTATTGTCACAGTTAAACAGTCGTTTATTGTTAGTCAAATTGTCAGTTGTCCATGTCATTATGACACTACGAGTCTTCATAGCCAATAACATCACGGCTTAACTAACAGACGACCAATAACATCGCGACTTAATTGACCAATTAGGTCAAAACCAGAGTTTTAATACCATTAACTGACGTGATACAACTCACTTTGACTCTAAAGATGACTACCGCACAGGCTGTCGAAACGTCAGTCACTGTCAGCAGTGTCAACAACAGTGCTATTCAGAATTACGTTTACTCGGACGATCATGCTGAACCTACTTACTTCCGGGAGTGACGCGTTTCTAGGGACGGGAGAAAAAATTAGCCAATACTGAACTGGCGGGCGCGTCCTCAATAAACATGCACAGATCCCAGATACAATTGTAATTGTGGTTCCCTTCTAGTTTCTAAAGTGGCGAGCACATTGCATACAGTTTTTGTCAATTCACCTGAAACTTATTTGTAAGTAGCTTTTTTAATTATTCGGGTCTTTAAAAAACCGTGACTGATAGCGATAAATAATAACAGGAACCGATTACCGGTTAGCTGGTTATAGACTCCTGATAATAATAACTTACAATTTTCTCAAGATCCAAGAGTCGACCTTGAAAACAGTTAAGAAACCTGACAGCCAGTGACACGAATAACTCACTGGTTATCACGCTGAAAACCAGCGCAACAAGATCAATGACCGTCAGCTTGAACAACTCCTGACCAACTGTAGTCTCCCAACACAACGAACCTAATCGATTGCAAAGATACATAGTTAGAAGTCTAAAGAAAGTGCTATTTCTTCGCTACTTATTTGATTTTGCATTGCTAAGGGATAAAAATGTTGCTTCTTCTTAGCCAGACAGGAGTAAAACTATATTCAAACACTGCAAGAGTAAACTCGGCGATATTACCTTGAATTAGCCCTAGCTAGCTACTGTAGTATGACTGATTGGTAAAGCAGAGTAGCATGACATCTAACGTCTCTCCGTTTTTAATAAGTGGTATACTTGTGATGCTTAACTCTCCCGAATTAAAAAACAAAAGCTTTTGGAAGACTTGTTACCTGTTGTGGTGTTTAATGCTACCATAGTTACAGGAGTGACAGTTGCGTTCCCAACTTTCGTATCAGTGGAAACGCTTGGAAAAGTTTCTATTGTCTGCAATAAAAACAACGTTAATATTAGAATTCGGTTGGCCCAACTACCTAATATCGCCACAAATGTTTTTTTTGTCTGACACACAGCGTCGCGTGGTGCCGTCCTCCAACTGATTCACAATAACGCTAGTGGATATAAGATCGTATACATAAATCAGCAGAGCAAGCAAGAAGAATGGAGGATTACGTTAGAAATTTATTTCCAATAAATTACCTTATTTATTTTGTTTAGAAGAGATATCACCAAGACATACATGTTTCCAAGATACAAAAACATTATCCTGAGAAGAAAATTCCAAAATTAAACAGTATAATGGATATAAATAACAGCAGAACATTGCATGAATTTAAAAAGCATGCTAAAAAGGGAAAAACCGGCAAGCTCTTTTGCGCGTCTTAAGAACGTATTCAGAATGATTACGAATATGTGGCATACTTATATAATATATGTGAAATACATACCTTTTCCTGTTCAACCTTAAGAGTTGAAACAAACACAAGCAAGAAACAGAAGTCGTTTAACACTCTTAATACCGTTTTGGGACTGTCACTAGACTCACTAGGGGAGGCAAATTGAGTGGGCGGGGAACAAGCGAATTGCTTTGAGCTGTGGAGGTACTTTGGAGTTCTCAGTACTTTGAACCGAGATTTTTTTTTCCTGTCCATATACAAGTTCTTATACACAATAGAGACCTTTAGATTCTAGGACGAGAACAACTACGAGTACCAGATTTGACTTAATTTTTTTCGCGTATCAGTCAAAATATTAACACCCCAGATAGCTTCATTGTACATCTTTTTCACCAAACAAATTAGCGCTGTTATCTTGATTGAAGGAGGTTAAGCTATCTCCCAGCCGCAAATAACAAAACCTATAACACTTTATATTAATCTTGTGTCCGCTAACGAGAGAAATCGCTAAAACTCGTAGCAAAATGACGACGACTATCACATTTTCCCGCCAAAATGACTATGGGTTACTCGCGCTTACTACTTAGTATTGAGAAAATCTCGTACTCGTAGTCGTGCTCGTCTTCCGCTCGTCTTAGAATCTAAAGCTATCTAAATTGAAGAAAAAAAACAATTTCAAAAATATTACAAAATTAAAATACCTGGTCAGTTCCCAGTAAAGGGCAACCCTGGGATGGTACTGCTCTATCATAGCAATCAACTTGAAAAATACCGGACATACGGCATTCATACCAGTAATGGCTAAAGAGATCTTCAGGACATGAAAAAGATATTTATCAGGATTTTTTTCGGTGAAAATCAGTGACAGTAGGCTGCATAGTTTTACTTAACGAGGCCGTTTTTATACTAAGGAGGAATTATCCGTCTGGACGAACTTGGGCAAACGTTTTGTAATTCGTCTGGTTATGTGTCTCTAGTATAAAGACGGGCACAAGTCGCATTATGCGTCCAGGCGAACTACCTTTCGTAGTGCGTCGTTCAGGACGTATTTCGAAGGCCGGAAAGTTCGTCCACAAGTATAATGCGGCTTGTGCTCGTCTTTATACTTGAGACGCAAAACCAGACGAAGTAAAAATGTTTGCCCATGTTCGTCCAGACGGATAATGCGTCCTTAGTATAAAAACGGCCAGTGAGTAACAAAGTGAGCTTAGATTTAGTAAAGTGCTCTAACCTTTCTGTGAGCTTGGCTGTACGAATTGTCCACGAATGAATCAAACTCTCCATCTTAAATTTACGAGCAAGAGGGCTCTAGAAACTACGCGAAGCATGATCATTCAGATGCTGTCCTTTGATCGATTTCCGTTCGTTTTGTCTTCTTTTGTGCTAAGTTATTAGCTATATTCGTCTTAGAAATTGGCTTTTATGTAAATTTCCCATCATACCTCGTACTGTTCCAATACAGTTGGCGGTTTTCCATTCTTTCCTCTTTCATCTGAACGTTTGACGACCAAATAGATCAAAAATGCACTGGCGGCTAACACCCCAAGCACTAGCACGTTAGCCAGTACCCGAAGAGCAATCAGGCTTTTCCTAGAAAATCGGTCATTTATATCGTTAGAATAATCACTATGACAACTTTTACTCCAGGAAAAGTAAGGGAAACGTAAGGTACTCAAGATACCGAAGAATTGATGCCCGCGATATCTACTTTCTTATAGAGACTTCCTTGTTGTTTAATACTGTGTCAATTAATATTACGTATGCACAGGTCAGTGTTATTGAGAGGAGGGGCGAAGGGGAAGATGATCCCCCTCAGTGTTGGTTTTCGGTATATCATAGACTAGCGAAGTTTCGGTAGAACAAAGAAAAAAGATTAAAAATAAAATTAAAACTTATTAGTCATTACGTTTTTTACTCTAACTGTTTTTAGAATGGACGAATTTAAGAATGTCAACGTTGAAGGTTATATTGGGATATGCGATCCTTGCCGTTTGTTAACCGGTCAGAGAAGAACCTGAAAAAAACAGGCTTGACGGGGATTCGAACAAGCGATAAATTACAATTAGTGGTTTTATGAAACTTACTTGTTTGTGGTTTTTCCTTTTTCAACCGCTTCCAAAATTTGTTCCTTAAAAAAAAAACTCATGAAGTTATTTTGCGTCAACAAAAGAACCTGCCGGGTGCGTTTCGACAAGTGCTTGTTACATTCACTGAGTATTTTTCGTTTTTAGGCCTGTTTTAGGGAGGAAGGGTTTATTTGTATTATAATGATGTGGTATGCCTTTTCTTTTGTCGAAGTATTACCATGATCCAATGCTTTCGTGTTATTTAAGGAACAAACTAATTTTCTCTTTCTCATCAGTTAATACTCCAAAACCATCGCGACTCGCGAAAATGACTACCGAACAGGTTGTCGAAACGTCAGTCACCGTCAAAAACATGCCTATTAAGGACAGCAATCACCCGGATGATCATATACCACCTACCTATTAGCAATAAATAAACAAACGTACCCTGATAGCGGTTGTAAGAGAGGCCAATTTATTATCGGCGGTTTCTCTCTCAGTAATAAGGAAGTCCCAAGCAGAAAACACTCGCCATCCAAACGGGTAGTGATCATTCTGACCTGAAGACTTCACTAGGCGCTGTTCACGAACAATTCTACGGGCAAAAGGTAACAAATTTTATGATCAACATGTATTCAAAAATTTATCCGTTTCTTATTGCCTTAACTGTCTTCTGTTTTTTTTTTCCGTATCCAGTCAATGCTCACTCAAAACAAGAGTCATGCCATTGGTCCAATATTTTTTCTGTTATTCGTCGATTGACGTCAATCGTGAATGATAGAACTCGTACTGATACCGGTCTGAACAGCGAATTTATAAGGAAAAAGTTGACCTTATCGTTGGAATAATTTTTGGCGTCTCCAAGCGTTACTGAAGCGGCAAGGAAAACAGAGAAATTAAAAAACGTTTTCTGTGTAAAAAAAGTGGATGTAAGATAATGTTCGTGTATGTTTGAAAAAAAAAAAAAAAATAAGCTGCTAGCTTGAACTGACAGACTCCAAAGGGCTTAAGCCTCCGTCTAATAAATTAATTCTTAATAAACTGAAAACTGGGATCGAGGCATACTTACGCTCTGAGGACAATGATGATACTGAAAAGATAAGTACCCATAAACACTACAAAGTAGGCAAGAGGCAGAGGATATTTAACTGCACCAACGCGAATATACTCGTTTCCATAGTAACCATAAAACAGAAAAGAATACTCCAAGTAACCCTGTGAAAGAAAAACAAGAATCTTCAAAAAGATAGTTTTTGTCCTTTTTCTGTTTAGCTTACATCTTAACGTTATTGTAATGAAAAGTAATGTTTTATCTCTCATTTCCTTATTATATCTTAATAATACGTATTGCTTAATTAAGTGACAATAACAATGCAGCCTGTGTACAGACCCCCCTCCCCTCAGTAAAAATCAGAGGGGAAGGGGGGGGGGGGGGGTCTGTACATAGGCTATAACAACGATGAGCAACCTCGTCCCCAGGGCGCTTTTCCCACCTCCAAAGCCATGGAAAAGCGCCCTGGGGACGAGGTTGAACGATGACAGTAGGACTTAAGAAACCTTTGCAATCTTTTGCATAGACTGCGAGCACTCTCTCTTTTGCTCGAAAATCTGTGAGCAAGTGCGATATATGAGTTTGCGACCAGCGAAGTAGCGAGTTTTTTGGGGCGTCATTACGAGCAAAAAGAGAGGCTTCCCTAGTTAAATTCATATGGCAACATTTCTGTAGCCCGGCTCGCTCGTATACTCACATATCACGTTCCTTCACAGATTTTTGAGCAAAAGAGAGACCGCTCGCAGTTTAGCTTTTGCAAAGTATAGCTCCCCCCCCCCTTCACCACATCTTTCATGTATTTTCTTATTACATTGTCTTGGTCATCATAACTGTCTTTACAAAGGAAGAGAGCAAAAAACCTTTTGAAAAAGCACCACTTTTCCATAATTCCATGGCATCCGGCTGACTCCTGAGTCGAGTTTTAGTTCATAATGCAACCGATCGAAACAATTGTTTTGTCTCGCGTTAGTTAACAGGCTCTAGCGGAGTATGCGCGCATACCTTGGCATCAAGAACAGTTGTAAGACGCTGGGCTGTACGTTTTTCACTCTCCGGAAGTCTCATTGCGGTGGAGGGGCTTATGAGCTGAAGAGACGAAAATGATAATAACAAAGATCATTTTAAATTTAGACTTTCTATTTAAAAGATATATTTAGAGTCTTTGTTTATATTATAGGCTAGCTTGCGTGATAAGTGTTTCCGGGCGAGTTCGCTGAGAAAGTTGGAACGAGAGCGAAAAAAATTAAAGGAAGAAGGAGAGGGAAGGGAAGAAAAAGAAAAGATGTTTGAACAACTATCATGCAGTCTTTTTTAAACAAAACCCTTACTAGAACACCGAACTCGACAATACGAGCATGAACTCTGGGCAAGAGATTATCATTCTCTCTTGCTCTGGGACTATTAAGACAGCGATCTCACTACCACTGAAAATACTGCTCGTATCCTACATCCCTACGTCAAACCCGTCACAGGTATACTTTACAACGCCTTCTATGACGGATGATATTTAATAAACAAATAGTTATCATGCTTACCTGTGGGGCGACAACAAAAACAGCGATGAATACTAAAAGAATAAAATTAATCCACACCAAGGAGCGTAAAAATAAAAAGAATGAACCAATTCCAGCTCCAAAATACCCTTGAAAAGAAATAGACAGTTTATTATAAACACTACAAATTTCAAAGTAGAATCAAATGAATGCTTTGTCGTTTAATCCTAGAGGGGGCTTCTTTAAAAGATTTACTAGTGGGAACAAAATTAGTTGAGACACTTTGCCCTAAAGGGCCTCCCAACATTTTGATAAGTTGAAAAAATATAAAATAAAGCGCCCCCCCACCCCCACCCCCCTACATCCCCTCCATGCAAAATATCGTTCCCAGAGTCTTTTGGCTTTTTGATCAGCGGGGCAATACTGACCAAAAAGCCAGAAGACTTTGCCTACGAGATTGCTCCAAGTAAGCTAACTCAAGCAAGTAGACTACGAGTAGTCCCACTTTTCCTCACGATCAGAGATAGTAGAGCAAGCGAAAGGAGAGCGCGAGTGAAAATCACCCCACGCGAGAAAGGCGAGACGTGGTGGTGTTTCGCTTTTCTCGCGTGGGGTGATTTTCACGCTCGCTTGCGTTTTGCTCTCTCTCTTATCCTTGAGGAAAAATGGGGACTGCTCGTAGTCTATCAAGCAAGTTGCATCTCACCTTGTATGTTTTTAATCCTCTTTTCCCAAGGAATGAAGAACACAATGAAGTTTTGGAACTGTCTTTTAATTTGCCGTATGAACTGTTAATTGAGTAGTAAAATGTACTTTGGTTAAGAGTTACTCTTGCACGCGTCTGTTCTTATTCTGTGCTATGTCATCTTGGTGGCAGTGCGTTTCTATTCTGGCATAGGACTATACTTTATCCAAAAAGAAAATTGCATGATATGCAACGTTAATATAGCGACAATGAAACATAAACATAACACTTCATTACGTACTCTTATCCGGGTTTCTGTGAAATGCTGCAACCTATTCAAATCACCTGAATGCTCTTCTACATACTTTTTTGCATGTCTGCAGAGAAAAGGATCAATTGTTGAGCTAATACATTTCAAGGATAACCCGTATATAGAATCACCCCTTATACGCATATCGTACACACACCTACCTAAGAACCTCTAATTTCTCGTCCATGGTCCATGGTTTTGATCGAATGCCTTCAATCATGTCCAGATGCATCTGAATGTTTTCAAACACGTCCCCTGTAATCGGCTCTTCAGTCGATAATTTCCTGTGAGTATCCCTACAGCTACAGACAAATAAGAAGGATATTTCTATCAAAAGAATTAGCGGTACTGAAGGCGCCTGTTATCTCTCCTCATACTGCATGTGTTACTTTACAATCACTTTTTACTATCCATTTTACTTCAAAGGACGAATTAAAAGCACCATTTTACCTTTTAATTTGACATGCGTATTTATAATCACTTTCTATTTGACAACCGAACACAAAAAAGTAAATCAAACTGATTGCCACGGTCGCAGATTATTCAAAAATGATCAAAAATCAGCTTGTTGTTACTTCTGAGCTTTGCATTGGCCTTTCTTATGCTGGTGGTAAGGAAATGAAAAGATCTTTAAATTTGCTTGAAAAAGGAGTAAAAAGAACAAGAGCATAATAGAGCAATGTGTGTCAAGAAAAGTCGTGAAAATGTAGCTGCATGCTTAGTTTATGATCTTCGTTAACAACAACCTGTATTCCGGCCTCACCTTCCTTGTAAAGTTGGTTTCTCTTCTTTCGCTTGCTCATGTTTATCTTCTCTTTGCTTTGGGTTTCCGTTAGAAGATCGTCTCCTGAGGCTTGATCCTGAAGATGGGCTGTCTTGCCGAGTGTCCACCAATGCGTCTACTGACGACCAACGTTCATTTGCTGCGAAGTTGCTCTGTGGAGCAACCCCTTCCTCGAGATCTGGTCAAAAATAGCACATTATCAATGTCATCAACGTCCTTTATTGGTTCCCCTCCCCTCGGGTCTAGCAGGTTTCTCATAAATTACCCGCCCAGTTTTTCCTTATCTTCAAAAACCAGAAAAACCATACTTCCAAACTGTAATTTTCATTCGGAAGGAATGTCCAGTTGGGGTTTCGTGGGTAAAAAAATTACGTCTTGGATTTTTCTTCTTTTTACATTTACTTTTAATTGATACTCGTTTGTATAGCTTTGTTCTACTCATAAATACCGGATCGGGATTAGTGAAATACCAGTCACCTGAGCTGCAATCAGTCCATCTTACCTCGAACCTCGCACGATAACCCAAGTTCACTTGCAGCCATTTTAACTCCGTTTATTCATAACACTACCAAGTGTGTCGTGAAATGACTGCAAGAAAGGACAAGTATGCATGAATATGAGGCGTGAGCAAATTAGCTGTTTGTGGACTAAACAGCTTTGCTTCGATTCGCGTGCCACATTGCCGTAATATCTGAATTGGTTGCTTGATTTGGTAGCAATTCATTGCTGGTTGTACAACATATTGTAACAAGTTCAAATGACGATTAACAGCAAAATAGTAAGCAGCTATCAAAGAGAAGTACTATGAAAAACTAGCCTTGGTTTTGATTAAGTGGTCTCATATGAGCCACGAACCGACGTAATCATTCTGGCCAATCACATAATCAAATGTCAGAATAATTATGAATCCGGTCTAACACAACGCGAGAAAACACTTGTAAGCAAGTTGTGATCGGTAGTTTCGCTTTGACTTCTGACTTACATTGATTGAAAAGATGAGAGCAAGAGAATTCAACCAATCACAAAGTAAAATATTTTTTTCCTGCTCAACTGAAAACCTTTTGATTCCATAGATACACCTGCAGTGCTCGCTATGGACACAGGTGCCGGATACCGTTTCGTCGATCTATTCATTTGTCATAACCGTAAAAAGATTTTGATCAGCTATATGTAATTCTGACTTCCCGTTCAACAAGGTTTATAGGCATTATGTAAACAGAACTTACTTTGCGCTTTAAAGAAAAGAATCAGAAACAACGATCTCTGAAACCACGAACTTCCCTTTTCAACCGCGGTGTTATACAGATTAATCTGCAAAGAGTACACTGGAAAGTTATAATATGGTTCTCAAGAGCAGGCAAGTCTCTGTCGTAGAATGGTTCAGTTTACTAGCTACTAGCCTTTACTGTGTCACCCTTGCAATATTGCACGTGATAAAGTAGTCAGTACAGTTGACTCCCGCTAACTCGAACCTTCAAGGGAAATCGAAAAAAGTTCGAGTTATTCGGAGCTCGAAGAAAATAGCTGGGAGCAAGGAAAAAAACAGTTTTTACAGTGAAGATTTTAATCACATTTAATTGTAGAAATGTCAAGTGAAAATTTAAAGATACTTCTAGATTATAAATCAGAAAGTAACGTAACAAAACATAGTCCAAATAGAGCATGTGTTTTACTGTTTTGAGAAGTAAAGTGATTCACGTTAGATTTGTGACAATCAACATCTGCCTCCACAAGTGTACTATACTCCTACAACACGTCAATGGGAAATTCAAAATTCAATGTTTCGGACGCCAGTAGACTACTTTTTCTCAACTTTTTAAGGGCTGAAAACATGGTTGGAGTTATCGAGGGTAAAATTATATAGGAATGATCTGAGGGGAAACAAAGACTACTTCGAGTTAGCGGGAAATTAGAGTTATCGAGGGGTAAAATTACTGTAAATTTATGACCGAAATCCAAGGGAAATCGATTTTGGTTCGAGTTAGCGAGGGTTAGAGTTATCGAGATTCAACTGTATTCCAAACCGGCAACAGTCGTGATTGCAAATATGTAAGTACTCATTAATCAAAGCATCACTTTTCTATGTTATACCTAGATTCATATACTTGCATTAATCATCACCTAAGCTTCATTATACGGCATATTGAGAATTACAATTAACTCTTCGATTAAGGGAGATCACACTCTTTAACTAAAAAATTACGTTTGCGGTATTGTGGTGCAGAGAGTTGTGGAGCTCCTGCTAATAAATTCCCCAATTTTAAACTGTTATAGTAATAAAAAAGAAAAGAAATTCAATGAGATTTTTTTATTTGAAATTCTTCCCTATATTTTTGGCGAATAACAAGACAAATCATTGAAAATTTTTCCATGAGTATTACAGCTTATAATTATTGCTGCATCAGTGAAATCTTCCCTCATAAACCGCGAAATATATGAAATCAATACAAAAACAAGATGATCGATAACACATTTTCTGGGCGAACATGCTGTACTTACGACAAAATATTTGGATCATACATTAAGGCAGTAGTTATGAAAATCTCACCTGTATTTGATTCCAGATAAGTTTCACAAAGTGTTTCATCTCTGGGAAGGAACGAAACGATAGTTTAGCGGGTCAGGGTCTGACAGGAAGAATTCATTGCTGCAGTTTCGCTGGCGTAATTAAGCGATGAGAAATTTGTTTTCTTTTCTTTGAGTTTAAATAATTCTGAATCCAAATTAAAGTAATTCTCGTTCGCATGGCAACACTGAAACTCCCTATGATTATCATTATTAATTATTGATGATTTGCGACGCTATAAATTCTTATTTATTGCTCATTGGAAGGTTAGTTGAATGTAACCCTTGAGTCGTCGGCCATTTGATGCATTTGTTGTCTCACAAAGATAAACGCCATTAAAATGCTTTTAAGAAGAGCTAGATACAAAATAGAAAACAACAATACTTCACCGAAGTGTTTCCAGTGTATTTCCACATCCCCCAAACATGGCCGATTACATAACTTATTATCTAAACATTTTTTATGTGTCCTTGCCATCTTGTTATTAGCAGAGAAAAAAATGTGACCTTGACTATTAATTTTGTATTTTTATTACAAAAGGAAAACACTATTAGCTACCGTTGATAAAACGGTCATATCAAGGCGGGCGTTTCCCAGTGAACAATTGAATTACGCTCTTCTAGCCAATAGGTACCCAATGGTATGTGACGCTCCGTTTTTGTAAAGACCGGAACTGCAAGAAATTATGTTAATTGCGTTTACTCCAATATTAATACTTGCTGTGAAGTTATGATTTTTAGTGAAAACTCAACAGTTCAAACCTTAGGCGATTGGTTTTTTGTAACACTGCGGAACAAATACCTAATGTTAACATACTGTGCAAAAATGATTTTCGAGGAACCGTTCAGAGGGAAACACTACAAACAAATCGTTTAATGAAATGAACCCAGAGAAATTGAGCGCAGGGTTTGTTTCCTTATAAATGAAAGTTTGAGCTTACTTGGATAGCTTATGTAACAGTAAGGTATTTGTTAGAGACTTTCATTTTTATTTTTAATCAGGATTGCCCCTGTTTTAATATATTTCTAAACCTCTGAAAATAACTTGAGGTTCAGTAGTTTAAAGAGAGGACCCAAGCTTGATATGGGAGTTTTTGTGGGAAACGTACCGTATGTATTTCCGTTAAAGTATTTCCGATACAAAATCCCATTCCCTGCGCCCGTGATCCTTCCGCTTTTTTCCATTCAGCGGATATTTTCTGGACATTCGTGAAATGTTCGTTACAGGGTTCGTTACGCCGTTATGTTCGTTACGCTGTTCGTGACATGAAAGAAACATGCCGAAAGTTCAACGATCATTCGAGATCCGAGAATTAATATTGTAGTTGACTAAACCACAACCACTAGTATGTTAGCGTTGTGTTTATGCTTTTCAGTAGGGCTTTATTAAACCTTTTGTGGCCCCTTTAATTAGAAAAGACTAATGATCAGCTAATACGTTTTAACTGAAAATGCCTGGAAAATTGCGAAGAAACGATTACGACCTCGTAGAAGAAGCCTACGATAGCAAGTCTCCTGTGCAAGATGAAGATTCCTTTGAACATGGAATCACCTTCAAAGTCAAGGTACTTTTTGAAATCAATGTTAGCTTTTGTTCGGTGGAGATACAACTAATTAAACAGCACTAATTGCTGAGAAAAATTTCGTACTCGGGATGATTTAATTTATGTACGTTACTTCAGATTTGAAAAGTGATTTTGGGGAAATTGTAAATTTCGTGACAGGAAAGTTCGTCATGTTTGCGTTGGTTATGACTAAAAAAGGTGCGAATCTCTATTTATAAACATGGAACATTTGCTATGTTTTGTTCTCCTTTATAGTATATCGGGACAAAAGATATCCATAAGCCAAGCAGCAGAGCTGAAATTGTCTCTTCTATGCGACGAATACGGGTAAGACGATTTTTCTTTTAATACAGAATTTCAGATTCAAAGCTCTGTGTTATGATATTGCAAACTTTGTTATTAAAGTCGTATATAGTCACTTTGCTTATAAACCTTTTGTTGTAAGTCAAAAAGCGACCGTTTTCATGCAGAATTTATTATCTTATTGTTATATCTAATTATTACAATTGAATTGAACGGGATCGGGAAGGAAAAGAACTTTCTTGTCAATAAGTCCTTGAAATAACAGACTGCAGCCAAACAGTACAATTTATAAAAACTCTGTTGCTGAGTGCTCGTATAAATAATCAACAATTCGTCGGCATTAATCGTTTCCGCTGAATATTAATCGCAAAATTTTGTTTGGGTTTAACAATTAGTTTTGTTAACAGCTACGAATAACCCCTTTTTTTATTGATTGCTTTGCGTCCTGTGTATCTAGGGGGTCAGGCGCTTCAGTGGGCAGTAGATGTCAGTTACAGTATTTCAAATATCCAAGTCGTTGTGGATCCACAAATTTAAGTTGAGAATGGAGAAAAAATACTGAAAGAGAGGTTCTGAGTGGACTTCTCTCAAAGCTTTTTTATTATAAATGGTGCCCATCAGATTTGGTTCTGAATGAACAGATCAGATTGGCAGTTGATTGCATTAGATGAACAAAAACCTGGATTGCACCAGATCCAGTCTGTATCCCAGGAGCTTATAGATCTAACATAGAGAGCCTCTGTATGGGTACTTGCAGACATTGATTCTGTTGCACGTTTCCCATCAAATCTTCAGTTTTTCACGAGGCAAAACCGCTGCATATCAACAATTATTTTGCGTGGTAAATGCTTTTAGCAAACTCAGCACATCCACCAAAAATGACTGAAATGAGAAAGAAAACACACTTTTTTGCATTTCTCTTAAATAACTGTGATTGCACCACCAACACTGTCAATCTTGATCAGAATGGCAATGCAATCATTGCTTTAATCTCTAAGATAATTGCTTCAACAATGGTAATCGTTGGGACTTTGATTTTGTCAAAAATACCTATACGGTAGCTCTAAAGTGCTTTCATTAAAAATAAGTACCAAATTGTGCTAACAAATCCTACTTGGTTGCTTGTCAAAATATATTCAATGCTAAATTGGACTGACAATTTGCCGTTTCTCCTCTGTTTACATAATACCATTATTGTTAGTCCAGGCATCATTTTATACGGTCATTTACAGGTACTAGTAGTGGGTATGTGCGTGGTAGGTAAAATCATGTTCAGGTTAAACCAGCATTTCTTTTGTCTTCTGCGTGAATGATAAGGGCAAGAAAACAAAGGAAATTCTGAATCAAACTAAACTGTATATATAATATTGGTTTAACCTGAGAATGGAGTTGATTTACAACAGGTATATCTTTACTATTTTTAAGTATGAACACAAGGTATATGGGTCCAAGAAGGAAAGAACAGAATTGAGTGTTTCAGTGATGGGAATAAAGGTTGTCCACAGAGAAGAAGGAAAGCGAAATTGGATAACACATCATGTAAATATGAATTCTCATATATTACAGATTATTTGTAATTATGTTTTGTGTATTAATAGTGGGCAAATAACTTCTTCCCCATATAAATGTATGTTTACATGCACATATATAGATAATATTTCACCTCCTTATCGTAAATTGAAATAAGCACCCTCTGCAAACAGTCCGTCCCTTCTTTTTTTTCTTTTTTTCTTTTTTCCCCTAATAACAGATTTTCCAAAAACAATCTTTTTTTCAGTTTGGCATTTTGCAAAATTGTCAATTTCAGTGATTTAGGCATATGTGCATGGGTGTATGAGCACTATGTCTATTAGAACCTTAGTGTCATGATAATTTATATTGACACCAGAAATGCCTCAAAACTTCCACATGAAACATAGTGTAGATTGTGAGGTACAGTGAACTCATCAAGAAATATGTCCAACAAGAATAATTCTTGTTATTTAACAGGAATTTAAATATGTGTAATGTATCAGTAGAGTTATGCTAGCCTTACCAGTATAAGCGTTAATAACACGAATATAAATGATTACCTAATTGCAAGATCAGAGACTTTATTAAGCTCTGTAATTAAATAATATTATACAAATATATTACATGAATGTTTTTGGGTAAGTGGGTCGCCAACTCACTCTTAATGGACACCTCAGTCACCTTAAAGTCATTGATCTTAGGGGTAGCAAGTGGTACCTAGCTAGAAAAATATTGTGGGTCTCTGAAAATTTTCATATGGTTTTGAAATCTTGGAACCATATGTGATGAGTGTCATGGATTGAAGTCTTATTTTTGTGTGTTTTCTTTACTTGTGGCATAAATATTTGAATTATTTTATGTGAAGTCTTGAATTTTTAAGGACACTCCAGTGGTTCCTGAACAGTGTTAGTCTTCTGTATTGAAATATTTTTGAAAGTACGATATCACTTTCTTTTGTGTTTTCATTTCAGAAAAAGAAACAAGAGTTTGAAGTGAAGGAAATTATGAGTCATCCAATTAACAGAATATTCTATGTGTCACATGATTCCCAGGATTTGCAAATTTTTAGTTTTATTTCGAAGGAGGAGGAAGTTTTTAGATGCAGTGTTTTTAAAGCGAATACCAAGGTATTATAACATGTTACAGTAAATATTGATTTATTTTAACTAGTTATAAATAAAATTATCATTGAAAGGAAATTTTTAACTCGTTGTTAGGGTCAGGGGTACTCTGGGACTAAAACAGGAATAAGTTAAGGTATCATTAAAAAAATCAGGGTATATGCAACTTGTCTTGTGTGGTTTAGTGGACATTAAGGAGGACTCTGAATCAGAACCTTGTGGGTTTAAATCTCTGTAGAAGTAAAGGATGGGAAGGTACATTCTGAAGACTTCTTTTTTATGTATTTGTTGTAGTAAGATGTTTCTTAAAGAGGAGATCCCCCAGTAAGAGAGCAGTAAAAAAAAACAATGTGGAATGGAGAGGATCATGTTTTTTGTCCTCTTTGCAAGCTACTGTTCAGAATCTTATATCTTTACGTGGTTTATTATGTAAGAAAATACTGTAAAGTTCTGAAAGTAAGGACCCTCATTACTTTTGGGTTTAGCAGCCTTTTTCCTATTGCTATTTTCGAAGGGCTACTACTTTCGGGTATAGCTTTTAAAATGTGTACTGCAGATATTGAAGTTGCATTAATAATATTGCACAAAATCCAAAACATCCACACTTTTTATTTGGAGAATCTTTTTCAATGTTATTGCTTTTTTAAAAAAAAAAATTTTAAAAATTGTTTGATTATGGTATGGGTATTCACTGACAAAAAGAAGAGTTTGAAAATAAAATGTAATGTACTTTAGAGTTATATAAAGGAAATTGTGTCAAAACTCAGATCAGCTTGGTAAAGCTTGTTGCTTCTTTAATTTCTGTTATTTGTAGCTGATAAAGGGAATTACTTTTGAAGTCATTATTTTTTGGGGGATCGCTACTTTTGGCATTTGCTAACACCTGTCAAACTTTATCAGTACTTTCAGGGGGTCATTATGGTAATCCAAGAGAGATTCATAAACTCATGCAGCTAATTGCCCCATCTCCCAATAGCCCCCCTCTTTGCTGAGTGACCATGCTTCTCTACTGTTCTGTGCATGTGGGTGATTCTTAAAAATGCAGTCATTCCAAATTAATATGAGATTAATCTTTGCTGATGTCATTGTTAACAATTTTGCCTATTAGCTTATGACTTGGCCATATATAAATATATCTGTTATTGGTAAATTTGATTTCAGGTTAATTGTCTCCTAGCCCTATTAAGAGGTAAAGGAAATCGAGAATCAACCTGGGTTACACTGCAATTTTAACTATGATCAGTTTGAGCTGTTTGAGAAGTGGGCATCTGAGTTTTACTACACCACTCTATGTGAGGGAAAGAGAGGCCGGCCACTCTTTTTCTGTAATGGCAAGCAAACTTTGGAATAGCTTGCCTCTAAAATTAAGAACTTCTCGTTTAATTACCAAAGAAAATTTCAACCATCAAAAACTGAGAAAAATTACTGGTGGCAAAAAAGTTTTTGAGCCATACATTTGTAAAAAAATATTTCAACTTTTGAAAAGAGAATTTCTTTGCAACCATATATTGGGCTCAAGTTTTCAGAGATTACTAATATTGCTATGTTCTATAATATTCAGAGATGGTATTTTAATAACTTGATAAGAAAATGATAAGCATAATTATGTTAATGAGAAAAAAATGGAAACAAAGATTTGCTTATAAAGTGGCTTGAAAAGGTTTTGATCTTTCACATACAGGTAAAATGGTTTTTATGAATATTCCTGAAATGTAGAGTACCATTGTCATACTATGACAATATATAAAATCATTATTCTTTGAAAAAAAAATCAAATACATGGACCAAGGAACAAATGAATATAGGGAAAAGGGTGGAGTTGGGATTTAGAGTTTGGTACATTATAAAGAACTTGAGACAGAAGGCTGTGAGACTTGAATGGGATGAAGAATCAGGGCATGAAAAAAACTTGAATTCTAGTTTGTCCTATGGGCTAGTTTGAATTCTAGTAACTGTGGGCCTTTTTACCTGGAAACCCAAAATGCATGATGACATGCTGAATGGTGCCTATAGGATTTGTTTATGGCTTTTTGCTAGGCAACTGTGAAATACCAAACTGATAGAAAGAAAGATTTATGACCAAAGCGAAATCGCACTACGTTTGCGATCCTCGAGACAAAATTAATGAGTCGCTTCGCTCGTGCCCTAACGGTCGCTGGCTCCATGAGAATAATGAAAGTATTAATAATTATTTAGAAATATTACATGGCCGTGTGTAGATATAAAATTTCTTTTTGATTGCTCAAAATATTTTATGAGTGCAGGGCACAGCAAGTGAGATATTTTTTCAACACAAGAAGTGAGCAAGCAACTATATCATGTTTAATTTTTGATATAAACACCAATGAAATAGCAGACCACTACACTTTAACGCTTGTTTTGCTGCAAAAGGTGCCATTTACTATGTAACCATAGCAATGGCAGTCACTATATCCTTATTGCTTATTATTCTATACCGGACTGTTATATTTAATATTTTCTGTAACACCGTGCAATTGATAGCTTGGAAATTGGTGATAACGAGAACTAAACAAACATAAATTTGTTTGGATTTATCAATAGGCAGATGCCATACTTATTGTAAGGACAATTGGACAAGCTTTTGAGGTGTGTCACAAGCGAACATTAAGCCAAGCAAGTCAAGATAATGCACCGCAGGCTGATAAAGATAATCCAGGTCAGAAGACACAATGACATTTTTTCTTAGTTTCTTGTAGTTTTAGTGTCTGCCGTCATGAAGCCTTTTATCTTGAGATGGCATTTCCTTCCAGGACAAGTTTTGTTTTTGTTGTCGTTCTTTGTAAATTAAAAAGTCACATTAATTAATTTATAACATTCATTTCCTTTCATGTGTAGAGCTTGACGTTCCTATGAAAAACAATGTTGCTCCAATGGAAACAAATGAGAGCTCACCCAGTCAGAAGGTAAGTCAGCTCCTTGGTATAATATATATAGAACCTTGTTACTTGCAAACGATTCTTGGATAAGTGTCATAAATTTTAATTTTATAACATTGCAGATTATATGCACATATTTGCTTGGAGGTTGCTGAAAACCACAATGGCTTTTAATAGGAGCCTCCAAGGGACCTAATGGAAATGATATATAATGAGAAAAATGGAAGAAAAATATTAACTAATGCACATTATTTAGTTCAGTGAATTTATTTCCTTGGTTTACTGAAATTAACTAAGCATTTTTTCGACAACTGGAAAAGATCCAAAGGGGAGATTACTAACAATGTAGTACTTGATTTGGCATTCTCTGTCCTACCATGTTTTTTTTTTTACCTGAGTCGCCTGCCCTTCTCATTTTCAGAAATTTACAGCCCTGCGCAAGACTTGTAATTTTTTACTTGAGATAACCTGGGGTCAATTTAATAAAACTTTTACGAGTGTAATTTACAAGTGTAGCTATTGTTTTAGGGTCTGAAAACAATTTACACTTGAAAAAGTTTTATTAAATTGACTCCTGTAGGCCTGTGTTGAATAGTCAGAAAGAACAACAATGATAAACATGCTCATGTTCTTCAGAACCTGTGGAGATCAGTTCCTGTTTTAAGTTGGCTGGTCTGCAGAGTAGTGGTAGAAGTTTGTGAGTTTGAAAAACAACTGTCTTAAAACTCAGCATCATATAACTGAGCTTGAGGATACAGGGGCTGCTTTTGCTATACAAATTTAAATTATTATCTCTGAGATTAATGGTCAGTAAAATTAAGACAAATTCATGTCCTTGGTAGTCTCCATCGCAGCTGTTATTAGGGACGTCACGCAACGCTCATCTCCACTAGTGGGGAGGAGCATTGCGTGACGACCCTAATAACGGCTGCGAGGGAGACTATGTCCTTGGATGATCACACAAACTTTTAAAGCTTATTTGCCCAATTGGCAAGGTTCCAGGCAATTCATCCTCTAAAGAAATCATCAACTAAGAGGAACTTAATAAGTGGCCCCTGGCAAGCAAAATGCGAGAGCTGCTTGCCCAAAGGTTAAGCTGGAATTCAAGTGTTTTTCAAGCCCTGAATTTTCTTGCCTTTTCTCTGTTGCCAGGTGGACTTACCTACAGATGTGAGAGAATACCACTCTGATCCTAGTATTGCACCATTAACAATCCAACAGCTTCGTCAAATATATCAGCAACAGCTTGACCATCAAAGACAAGAGACACAGGCTGCCCAGGCACAGCTCACCCTTGTGACACAGCAGCTTGATAATGAGGCTGCTGTGAGACAGGTTCTTCAAGTAAGTGGATATTATGTTCCCTGGCATTTATGCATAGCCTAGTCATTCTACTCATCTTTAATTTATTTTAATGTTTAGTTTTAAGGTGCTGCATCATGGCTGTCTAGTTTGTTTTGTTAAGATTGCTAACAACACATCCTTATTTGCAAAGAAGCATAACTTTAGTGAAAAAACCCCTGGTAAATGGCAAAATCACATCTTCATTTCAAACAAACATGTCTCCCAAGCATATCAAATGTTACAAACAACAAAAACGGACGTTGAAACAGACTGTTTAAGGCTAACAAGTTTTCGAAAACAGCAATTCAATCCACTTAATCTTCTTCAAATTTGTCCATCCATGTCTTGTATTTATGCTGTGTTATTCATACCTTGTTTTAATATTTTGAGCAGTTATTTTTATGTCTTACTCAATTTGGTGACATAGAGTTCCGCTGTTTGAGGTTTGAATTAAATCTCGCGATACAGCTTCTTTAATTGTTGTCTGTTCCATTATTAATCCATTACAGACTTTTCACCACGTTAGCCATGAATTAAAGTATTATTAAAAAACGTGTTCATTAAGTCATAGCATCCAATTAACCTATCTTAATTTTCAGAATCAACTAGATCAAGTGCTTAAGCAGAACAAAGACTTGATATCAACGGTAACACAATTAGTTGACCAAGTTCAAACACTGCAAAACCAGCTGCGTGGCCGTGGTGACTCTGGTGTTAGCTTAAGTCTTGATATGGATGGCAAGATTTCTTCAGGAATGGCAA
The DNA here is from genome assembly GCF_958299795.1 of Porites lutea. Taxonomy (NCBI): domain Eukaryota; kingdom Metazoa; phylum Cnidaria; class Anthozoa; order Scleractinia; family Poritidae; genus Porites; species Porites lutea. Next base: position 27,811,535 of record NC_133205.1, read on the forward strand.
TACACTCGCAAGCATCATCATCAGTGAATTCTTCTCCTTACAAAGAAGGACTTGTTTCTACGGCAGCTGTGTTAAAGCATCGTCTAGGTGAACCAGTGTTTCCCAACATCCCACCTCCAGCTATGACTCCAAGCCCACTGATGTCACACAGAGGTGACATAGATGCCTTGGATGGCAGCATTTCTTCTCTACAGTCCAGCAGCAAGGTTGCAAGTTCAGAATCTTTTCTGCGCAGCAGTACAGTACCTGAGGGTAGCTCTCTCCCTCCTCTTGTGGATTTAAGCTCCTCTGAGCTTGAGATGGTTGAACCAAGACATGAGCCCTTCCCACAGCAGTTTCTTCAGTTTGTGTTTGACAGTTCTGATCCAGGAAGGGATAGCTCCACAAACATTACACAACAGAATGGAACTGTTAATGTAGCTAACACTTCCATACCACCAGGTGGGAAGTCTACGATTTTGAATGGTACTTTTTAAAGACTGCTACAAATGGTTGGTCTGCTAGATAAATTTAATTGGTATTGATCAGGTATTACTGAATGATGATCATTCTTAGTTTCTATACTCGATATCAAGGCTTGAAAAAAACTTGAATTCCAGCATGTCCTTCTGGTAAGCAACTCTCACATAATTTTGCTTGCCTCGGGCCACTTCTTGCTCATCTTAGTTAATGGTTTTGGTACTGTAGGATGACTTGCCTGGACCGTTGCCCATTGGGCAAGTAAGCTTGAAAAATTACTTGTAAACCCAGCAAGAAAATCTACTTGTCCCAGACTACTGGATGGGAATTTTTTCAAGCCCTGACTTGAGCCCGAGAATAAAGCTTTTAGAGTAACAAAGGGGCCAAGAGCTTTAGGAAGTGCCTGATTGATGCTTGGGTTGTTGAACAAATTAATAGACAACAGTTATAATTATTATTATGGCCTGACTCTTATAGACCATGGAATGACATCAAAATGTTCAAAACTCAAGTGCCGGTTTCACTGTTTCAACACTTTGACTTCATTTCTGTGATCTAACAGAGTATAGACCATGGGAAATTGTGGTCTATTAAATAGACCACAATTGATCAATGTTACTGTAAGAAACAAATTTTGTTTCTTACAGTAACATTGACAGTTTTTAATGTCCAAATTTTCCAGTGAGTTTTGTATAGGTAATCACATGATTTAGAGTGGAATTTGGGATAAATCAGCACAAGTAATTTTTTTAAGACTAACCAAATTGCACGAGCCTGTATTTTATTTCAACCTTCTGCACTGTTTGGGATTAATTGGCACTGTGCTCTCAACAGATATTGCACAGACAAAAAATGTGCCATCTTCATGTCATTACTATTGCCTCTACTCTCATGGACCACAGCTTTCAAGTCACTCAGTTATTATGCACCTATCAATGTAAACCCCATGGGGGAGGGGGGGGAGTGCGGGCAAGGGGGGGGGGGGATTTGACAAATTTTAAAATTTTTTGATCAAATTCCCCAGGGTGGGAAACAAAAGGTCAATCAAAAGTGTCAAAAAAGCCCCAACCCCAGGGGAAAAAATCTAAACAAACAATACCATAATAATGTATAAAACGAATTAAAAGAACATTTCAAAAGTACGTCCTTACTAAACGTAAGCTCCGTTAAATTACTCGCTGTAATTAAGTATTTTCTCTCTCCACTAGCATCTCTTATTTTGAACAACAAAATCACTCTAGGAAGATTGACCGTGCTATTATAATATTAATGAAATGTAAAATGCTTTATAACATCTGCTCAACATGTTGGAACAGGTCGGATCAGTGACCCATAAAAAATCCTCTGACTTTCATGGTGGAATTCGATTTCAATCGAGTTTTACAATCAGATGGGAACTTGAAGATAAAAACTTTATCAAAATAGACATTATCTGTTTAGATGACAGTTTAAAGTATCGGATTATGGCGATTAAAACAAATGAAAACTTCACACCTTCCTCCAACAGCGTGACTTTCAGAAAGCCTCGAGGGACGGACTTGGTAACCGCTTCTGAATTGATACCAGGCTCTTGTCGGTCAAATTCAAATGTCCCGACCCCGGGGTCGCTTCGCACGATCAAAAGCCCGACAGGGGAATAGTCTCGGGCATCAAATCCCTGCCCCTTGCCCACGCTACCCCCCACGGGATTTACATTGATAGGTGCATTATTTAAACTGTCATGTACTGCCCAAATTCTGGGCAAAATCAGAGCCCATCACTCTAGAATATCCATCTCAAGGATAGTTGTGATTGAAAGAGTATGAAAAAGAGAAGTAAAGTTCATTGCATATAGAACGTTTTCTTTTTCATTAGTCTAGTTCCGTTGTGAAATGAAGCTGTCTACTAGCACTGAAAGTATATGAATCAATCACAAATAGGTACACTCTTACAAATTTAGGTGAATTGTTATTTAATATGTATTATTTTGACAGCATTCATGAAAGATAGCATTATTAATCAGTAGCCAAATTTTATCTCAAAATATGTGTCTGAAATGTCTTAAACTTTACTGCCCATATTTTTTATAAAATTAATTTTTTATCTGCTTGTACATAGCATAATTATACAGTGAAAAGAGGTTCTAATATAAAATTGTGCAGTCTATTTTTCATTCTTCAAAATGCCCTAATTTGTACAGTGTAAAAATCATGCATTATTCTCCTAATAATACTCCTGCAAGTAGTTCCTTTTCAAAATGATTCGAGAGCATTACTAAGCATTCATATACATGTACACATTTTGTATATTCAGTGGCATATTCAGATCGCTAAGTAAGTGGGGGCAGGTAGCTTGGTTTAATGCTTATGCCTTATTTAACAATTACCTGTTTCAATATGATCGTTATCAGTTCACTTTCTTGTCCCATGTATAGGGAATCTAAGACAGTCTTGGATTCTGGATCCCATGCTGTGGATTCCAGAATACAGTACTGGATTCCAGTCGTTAAGTGAGATTCTGGGTTCCTTAAGCTGTATTCCGGATTCCAAAGCCCAGGATTCTGGATTCCACAAGCAAAAGTTTTCCCCGTTTCCAGATTCCCTTACATGGAGTGTACTTTCAGTTTTCTCTTGACAGCAAGTGAAAGTCATTTGCCATTCTGAGTTAATAATATTAATAGGTCTGAAAATTTTCAGCTGAAATTTTGAAAGGAAATGGATTATTTTTTGAACATTTCGATTCTGGCATTTCCTTTTCCGAAACTTTAATAATCTGAGATGGGATAGTTCGTAAAGCCAAATAGTTATCCACTAATTGTTTAATTACAAATTGACAATAACAATGCATGACAAAGCACTTTTTCCACTTTTAGAGATAAAGATTAAGAAAAAATCGTAGGTTGTAACCGTTGTTATTATTATAGCTCTTTGGTCGTATATGACCATACATAATCTAGTTAGAAACCAGGAAATCAACACTGGTAGAATTAAGTATTAAAAAAAACTTCCATGATGTAATACTCTCAAATTGAGACGATGCGATCCGAACCCTCCCTTTCCATTCACAGAGCCAAGGACTGACTTGCTTCTGTAAATAAGGCTTTACCTAATAAGTTTACGTGACCTACACATCCTTGGCACAAAACGAGCTCTGTCCAATGGAAAATCATGGTACATACTTGGGCTTCATGCCATCTTTCTTGTTCGAGGTTATAAATGCCCTTTCGGACATAATTCACTAATTGCTTGTCAGTAACAATAAGTATACTTGGGAAAACCTTTTGACATACGAGGCATAGTGATGTTGTTTTTCGTGATCTATTTTCCTATTCTCTAGGTGACAACATAGGACAAAGCCCAAGTATGTACCATGATTTTCCGTTGGACAGAGCCTGTTTTGTGCCAAGGATGTGTAGGTCACGTAAACTTATAAATAGGTAAAGCCTTATTTACAGAAGCAAGTCAGTCCTTTACATAGGACTGATAATTTCTAATCATGCATGATCGGCTTCATTGCTGGGGAGTGGGGAGCGGGAAGGGACATGTGATCTTTCCTTTTAATGAGAAACCCCCCTGCCCCTGTGGTTGATTTGGTATGTGTTAGTTGAGCCTATCCATGTCGTCGAAGTTCAGAGGATAGCAGCAAGAAACAACTTCTTGTTAGAATCTTAAAAGTGAATACCCAGGTTAGGTTGCTGTGGACTATTATGTCTTTTGTTAATTATTAGGCTGCCTATGGCCCACCCAAACTAAAAAAAAAAACTACAAATGAGGTGTCTCGTTGGTGCGGCAAAAAGACAAAATGAAGGACAGATCACGGGAAGGGGAAAAACTTTGGGTGAAACGACGTCTCCCTTGCTTTCCCTATCCCTCCGTCCTTTGCCTGGGTATGAGGCAGAAGATCACACGGAGAAATTACATGCTAATTTTTTGGGTTAATGAGGGTACAGCATTGGGTTCAGCCCGGTGGCATGTACCGACACATCTCACTGCCCTTTATTCTTGACACCTTCCAGTTAAATTATATCCATTGACAACACTGACCAATAGACATACAATAAGAAACATACCGCACCAGACTTATTCAACTTTAACTTTAATGTTACATCATCGAGGTAATGTACAAAATAAATAATAAGTGCGTCTGGTTATGAACATAAATGCATTTTCTCTGGAAACATATTTAAACCTTATAGCTTGTACTCTTTTCGATTAAGGTTATTCAGTCAGCTTATAAAACTATGCCTACCTAGAAAAACGTTGGACAAGGTTAATAAAAACACTCCCAGCCCAGCATTGGAGGAGGGAAAGTTTTTGTATGGAGGAAAGTGTTAAGGTAAAAAGAGTGAAAAACACTAATAATTCACCCATGACTTCACTTGATTTGAAGCAGTGTTTGTTGTCACTTGAAATCTTTCTCTTCAAAGCTAGCTACTGGTTATAGAGTTGACAGTTGTGACTTTTTAGAGTTTTTATTTCGTGGTGAAATATCTATTTAGTTTCCTTTTACTGAATTAACTTACTTTATTATCGTTGAGAATGGATATGTCATATAAAATTTACTGCCTCTGGCGCACAATTTGTCTAATCTTAAACGCTGATTTTATTTTGTCCTAACAATAGTATATTCTACAAATTCTACTTATTTTTTTATTCGGTTCTGGTCATAAAACTTATCGTATTGTACTGAAAGACAAACTCAAACCTGGAATGCTGATAACATAAAGCAAGCTACAGAAGCATCAAGAGCGTAATAGTGGTATGGATAAATGGATGAACATTGATGTTACAAATGAGGCAAGAAAACATGGTAACTGTAGACAGACAAAATCGAATACCCACCGAGCATAACAAAAAGGTACACAAATTAAGGTAACATACCGACTAAAACATTGCCCCATGTAAAGGAATCCAAGACAGCCTTGGATTCCGGATTCCATGCCGTGGAACCATAATTTAAAAACTGGATTCCAGTCTTTGTCAGAGGAACTTGGATTCTGGATTCCCATTATAGTGGGATTCCAGATTCCTTGGGCTGTATTCTGGATTCCACAAACAATATTTTCCTGGAGCGGATTTCACAAGCAAAATGTTCCTGGATTTCCAGATTCAAACACTCTTTGAGTTCAAGCTTGAAACAGCGATTTAACAAAATTAATTTAAAAGCGGTACATTCATTGGCATTATTGATTTTACGATGACAAGGCTCCTTTAACGCTCTCTCCACTTACACTGTAGAATGAGTAATTCATTTCCTTCCATGGTCAGATCATTACACTTAATATTATCAGATTGTTCCACAATGCAGTCAGAACTTTTCAAGAGTCTTAAAGCCACGAGCAGAAACCAGGGCGTTACTGTGTATCCCTCGTTCTTTAAGCCAAGAGGCCAAAAAAAGTGCGCTTCACATCGAGATTTACATTGAAACTGTGGAACGATCTGACTATAAAGTGGAACGATCTGGCTTGAAACAATCTGACCATGGAATGAAGTGACCGTAAACAATAAAGCACAGTCCACAACAAAAACATACGATGGATGGTAAGCCTGTGGTCTAAGTACTGGCAGGTTGAATGTAATCCAACAGGGGACTGTGTGACGATGAACTAAGCGATGACGCAGAGGAAGGCTGTTCCATGGATGATGAGCCAGGGGTCAGGGCATTGGAACTTGCAACACGTTCAACTATCATAGCATGGAGATCATGGATTGCTTCAATGTGCTTCAATGTAAAGGATTATATTAGCAATAACCACAAAAACGTACAAAAGATACCCTAACATTTTGAAAACAAGATCCACAGCTTAAACGTTCCAAACGACAATATTTTTAAGGGGCTAATATTCACAAGGAACTTCCCTACGATGGAGCTTGTGTAATGTTGGAAAAAATTAATGTGCTTTAAAGTCAGCTGGGCTTTTACCCTCTGAGGGAAATTTGTGTTGGCAATTTTCTGATTCGCAAATAATAATAACGTTATTGAGTACTGACTGAGGCATTAATTAGAATTTGAGAAAACGTAGCCATCTGAATAATATCCCAACTTCAACACAACTGCAATAAACCTTGTACCGTAACTCAAATACCAGTTACTCAGGGTGCAAAGAAAATCATTTTTACAGCTTGCCATTTGGGAAAGCTGAAGCTAGCATTTACTAGCCCAGACGTCATTTCAACTAGCCCCAAAAACTTTTTGTTCTTCCGTTATTTAAATTCCTCATAAAACATCACTTGCCGGTCGGGCAAGTTAAAAACAGAACTCACTAGCCCGATAGCAAAATCCACTAGCCCTGGGCTATTGGACAGTACTTTCTTTGCACGCTGGTTACTGTTCACATGGTTTTTAACAGACCATGTCAAAGTTTACAGAGTAGTTCATATGGAATCGAATCAGAAAATTCTAGTGCTTAAAAAATGTTGTCACTGGAAAATGCGGCCAAGTTTGTAAATCAAATGAATTTAAAATGAAGAATTGACAATCATCCTGGGTCACCAAAAGGACTGATAGCATACAACTACATACCTCACTAGAAGGCTGTGCCAAGGTCAAAACATGCACCACTTTCTGAGGGTCCATTTTAGGAAGGACATACCACAAGAGGCGAAGGGTGTGGCGCAAAATATTTGAGTCTGATACCAGAAGAAGCAGAAACTGATCAAACACAACATCACAGAAGTCAGCACGGGAAAACTCTTCAGACCAAGCAGCCAGTGAGCTGACCAGTGTGTGAAGAGACACCTCATCTAACATGCGCTCCTGACAGGTACCAACAAACCAAGGCAAGATGGTCAGCAGCATTTGTCTGTTGGCAAAAAGGAGCAAGATATGTTTTGACAGCAGCCTTTGTACCACCTCACCAGCAAAGGCGTTCTTTAGAAAAATTCTACAGGAATTGATTACATCTTTGTTGAGCATGCCCTGCATGTTGCTAGGATACAGTTTCAAACCCAGGCCTAAAAGCAGTGTGCTTGGTACTGCAGGCTCAATTATGATGATTGGTTTATCAATAAACTGATGCCTGCACTCAAAAAACCAGTTTGACGAGAGAAAACAGGATTGACTAGTCCAGAAGTAGTCCACAATCATGAACTTGTAAACATTCTGAAACCATTTTATTAAAACTTTTTACATGCATGTCCATTCAATTATTCTTGTTAAAACATTGTAACCTGCAGTCACTCTCCACAATAAGGCAGAAAGGAAAGTTGCAAGAAGAATCCAGGAGAAAAATTTACCTTCCAAACTGGTACTCCAGTTACCCACGGAATTATAAACACAATAATTTACCCTTGTTTTTCATTTACCATTTTCCCGCCAACAGCCTTGTAGCTCCATTATTAACATATAAACTACAGACAAGCCATAATAACTTTATTTGCTCTGAAGAAAGGCGAGGACTCAAACGTCAGCTTTTCAATATCAACTTTTTAAATTGACTTTATCAACCCAATTAACAGAAAACTATTACATTCAAATTCCGAGCTGAGTGTTGACATCTTACTATTAATGTAAATACATGCATAACAGTAATAATGTGTAGAGAATGCCACAGAAGTGATTAAGCAGTTAATCAACAGGTGACATTGCCGGCACCCATTGCTGAGGACGGGATTCCATCAGGGGTGTAATAATATTATTGTTACAGTTTCTCCAGAGATTTTCAAAGAGAATAAAATAATTCTTCCTGACCACAACTGATAGTAAAATAGTACCTGTCTTTTTGCTTGATAACATGAAGAAGATAGCACCAAGCCAGTGTGAATGCTACTGAATTTGATGAAGTAATTTCTACAAAGTACGCAGTGAATTGTGAAGGGCCCTCTATGCCACCATTCTTGTCCTCATCATTGAGTTTATCATGAAGAGAGTTAAGACCACTATCCACCATCAGTGACATAATCAGTGGCAAGAACTTATGAACCAATTCACCACCCTATTAAGGTTAAAATCAAAAAGTTAAGTACAATATTAGTTTTTCAAACAGCTGAGGATAAAATTCATAGGGTAAAGCAAACTGTCTAGCCTAAGGCCTGTAAATCTCTCTATCTCTTTTTAGGAAATCCCTGAACAAGTCAGACATCACGCACACTGTTCCACAATTGTTAACATTTCACAGGACACAGGCAAATTACCATTGGCCATGAATGATTTTCTTTTATATCACACTCCTCTTAGCAGATCAAAGCATCACAATGTTAATAAGGTGAATGACAAACTGCATAGATGACCAAGTGACATTTAATCTTCTTCATAATATACATACACAGCATGCAAAGAAAGTAGTGTCTGATAGCCAGGGGCTAGTGGATTTTGCTATCGGGTTAGTGAATTCTGTTTTTAACTTGCCCAACGGGCAAGTGATGTTTTTTGACGAATTTAAATAACAGAAGAACTGTGAAATCAATTCCGCTCGTCAAAAAGCTTTTGGAGCTAGTTGAAATGAAAAAGTGGTTGGCAAAAGGAGCATATAAAATTAAAGGTGTAAATTTATTACTCTTTAATTCTAGGTTTCTTTGTTGCCCGCAAAAATTCATGTTAATGCACTTTTTGAGAAATTTGAATGAAAATAACTTACAAAAGCAACAAGGGAGCTGTATGAACATAGTTAATACTGATATAACTTACCAGTGCCACCTCAGTAAAGTGTTGATTACTAATCATTTCCCATGCACTAACTCCCAGATTCAACACCCGCAAAAGGAAACTGACATCTGAAGAAGTCTGCAATTTCCAAAACAAAATGGACTGTATTAAGTTTATCTTTATCATATATCATCAAGGATTTTACTCTTGTGAAGGAGTTAGATTTTCAATTATTTTTTGAAAGGAAAGTCACTGTGGTAGAACTTCTGACACTCAGAGTTATTATCAAACCAGAAAGAAAACTCACCCTTGGCAGTAACTCTGTGTTGACAAGTCGCTGTAGTTGCTTAATTACACTTTTGGAAACAGTGTTGATAGCAAATGGGTCACACAAAATCATTGCAATATCCCTGGTAAATAGAGAAAAGAAAAAAAACAACAATAATGATACTTACAACATCCACAAAACAATATTAACCCATTCACTCCTACCATGTAGTACTGGACAAAGTCTAAATTCAGTTTTCTGTTTTAATATCCATAAACTGCCATGGATTTATTTCTGAACATTTTGAAATGTTCATGAGCTCTTCAAGGACGGTGTGATGAAGAATACAGAATACTGGTCACCAATTTGGTGACTAATTACCTGGATTGACCTCTAGTGATAGGAATTCAGGGGCAATGGTGCCTGTATTAGGCACAATTTCATGCCTTGGAGTGGCGCAGATGGTATAATCACTTACCATGACAGGGCTGTCATTACGATTGCGCTTTGAAGCATCGGTTCACCCGTAACATTTCACAAAAGATTTACAGTATAGTATCACCTTAAGCTTTCCACTTTGATCACCCATAACATCAAGTGAGCACAGCTGTAACATGGTTATGGGTTATGGCCCTTAATGACAGCTCTGCATGAAATCCTGTCATACAATGTACACCCTGCCCAATATCTTCTCTAGCCTGAACAAAAATCCAGTCATTTCTTTATTTTTCAAGCATTCTTTTGAATATGGCTAACCCATCATTAAGACCAATATTAAACCACCATAATATGACCAGTGAAATACCTACTGATACCCGTGGGTAAGTAAGAGGTATTCATCTGGTAAATTGTGAAGCTTCTATCAAAAGTCAATGACATTTTTCACCTAGTGTGATGCCGGTCACATTCTTAGTGTTTCACTTAACTCCAACAGCCTTACCCAAGGACTTGTTCTTCACTGTGCTTGGCCTGATCTAAAAATCCCTGCAACTCTTTTGTCCTTTTCCCTTCAATCACTTTTTCCCTGATGCAAGCATCCAAACACCATGTGAATTTGTGACATGGGTCAATATCCTTTATGTCTTTAATTTCAAGGTCGTGGACAGCCATTAGAAGCTCTGATCTAAGAGTACAATAATGAACTTCCTTGGTTCGTAGAAAAAGTGTTCTAAGAAACTGCAGAACAAGATTGTACAGTTCCAAAGACTTTCCAATCATTTTGGCTAAGTTCTGAACAACTGTATTTTGCCTCCTTGTTTTAGACGGCATTGAAAAGAATGTGTGAGAGTTTAATGGTTCTGTGGAGAAAATGACACTGTATTTCGCTTCAACATATTGATTCAAAAGGGGTCCAACGGCATCACCAAACAACGCGTGATGTTTTACCCAGATCTGTCTTTTAACCTCAATAGAACAACCCTCGTACAATTGTGGGTCATTTGCAAGTTGCTCAAGACATTCTTCAGGAACTTTAGGAAGGTATTTCATCACCTCCATCACAACTGGACGAAGATGCTGCACATGGATGAACGGAAAACACTGATCAAGCAGACTCTGGAGCTTTTCAACCTCCAAAGCTTTTACTTGCTCCAGCAGTTTGTCTCGTAAATTTTCCATAACAAAACTATTGAATTCCACTCTACGAACATCGTGAAGGTCCAAAAAAGGTAGAGCAGGCTGTAAAGAGGGCAACATAATGCTATTTTCCTGTTGAAAGTTTTCTATGAAGTTGACAACTTCGAAGTCTTGAGCGCCTCTAAGTCCATTCAAGATAGAGTCCGTTCCGGGAAGCCCCGCCTGGTCAAAACCAGCCATATTGCTCTGAGATGTGTCTTGTTCAAACTGCGGTGGTAAATCAACGGTTTCTTGACAAGTTACCTCAATAAATTAGTGATTTTTGCAGGACAAATTTTTCGCCATTTTGGCGGACATCGGCCGAAGCCGAATGCGCATGACCTTTGTGCTAACCGCAAGGAATGCAGGGACTTTTATAGCAGCCATGTTTTTTTGCTCCCATAGTTCTTTGCAGTCTACAAGTACCATGGCGGATGAAGTTGACCTTCGAGAGAAAGTACAGAAATACGAGGAATTTGTGAATGACAAGTTAAGAACAGATCTTGAAACTGTAAGGAAAAATCAAGAGGAGGTGAATTCAAGGATCAGTGAATATTTACAACTGAAGAGTGTAATAGAAAACATTAAAAGTTCTGAAGAATCCCGGTCAGGGAGAGAATTAAAGACTCAAGTGGACCTTGGATGCAACTTCTACTGCCAGGCGCGCATAGCAGACCCATCAAAGATATTAGTGTTAGTGGGCTATGGATTCTATGTGGAGTTCACATTGGAAGAAGCGCTTCGTTTTATAGAGAAAAAGTGCAATCAATTAACTATGCATAGTCAAAAATTGGGACAAGACTCTGCTAGGATCAAGGCAAATATTAAACTTGTTCTGGAAGGGCTTAGAGAATTACAGGGCCTTCGTCCAGTAGAAAAAGAACCTAGGCCTATTTGGTGAAGGAAGTTTGGGAGCAACTACAGAATGCAGGGGCAATTCGTAAGGACTTTCATGGAAGTGGCTTGGTGGCTCCCTAGTAAAGACCAATGTTTAAAGAACGAGAAAGATAAATATTAAACGTTATAAAGTGTTAGATAGAAATTAAGGTATATAGGTAAAAGGGATGGTATACATTTTAGTAGGTTGGTGGCTTGGTGGTTCGTCATTGGAGACTAGAGTCTTGAAGAGTGAAAAAGGTATATATTTTAGTGGCCCAGTGGCTCAGCAGTCTCGACTAAAGAGCCACAGAGCCACTTGAATGATAAGGTCCTTTTATTTCACTGATGAGCTACCGAGCTACTCGAAAGAATAATTCTAAAAAAAAATGCTCTCTATTTTGTATTTATGCCAAAGATTGCAGGAAGATCATCATGTCACTACAGTTGAACTTCTCTACAATGGCCACCTTGGGGACAGAGCAAAGTGGTCATTGTAGAGAGGTGGCCGTTGAAGAGACGTTGAAACAAGAGTGAATGTATGGACTGTTGGCCAAAAAAATTGGCTGTTGTAGAGAGGTGGCCGTTGTGGAGGGGTGGCTGTTAGTGAAGGTTAGACTGTATTAAGGACTGCACAGGTCAAAACTTCAAGGTGACCAGTTGGTGTAGTGTGGAGGAAAGAATCAAAATAAAATCTATGGGGAACTCATGGGTGCCTTGTTTGATAAAAAGTCAAGCAATAAAATAAAATATTTGTTTCAAGTTGAAATGATATATCCAAGAAAAATTCTTGGTGCCTTGCATGTACCTGTCATGACACACTTTGCTTATTCACAAGTTCATGTTCTCAAAATAGCCACTCCAGAGTTTGAGATCAGCTACTGTAATCTAACTACATTATTTTTTAGTTACTATTTTTATTATTACACTAAAAATGCTGACTGTTTTTTGGCCTTTATTCTTCCTTCTTACCCTCGCCCCCACTCTTATCTTTGACCTCTGTTCAGCTTTCATGTAACCTGAGATCACGCTCTATTTTCATTTTGCTTGGTAAATGGAATTCCAACATGCGGCACTTAAGGGCAACTGCCAAAAGTAACCGTTACTTTTGGCAGTTGCCTCATGATTGCCTCGTAAGAGGCACGAAACTCTGATTAGCAATAAGTGTTCAAGATTTAATCCAGTTCCGTTGGTCTATATGTATTCTGCTCTAGTTCAACTATTGAGCACTCTTATAGTCGATGAGGACGTCACTCTGGTACTTCATTACAAATTATCGTTGATATTACCTGATAAGTGTGGTCATCTTCTGGCCATGCGAAACAGAGCTAGTAATAAAACGACGCACTACCTCTGAAGTCTTGAACCAGTTTATTATATTTATATACGTCTCTCTATATATATTTATTAAAAACTGAATCATTGGATGATGCAATTCTCGTGCTCTGATTAGCTTAGCTCTCCAAATATGGTAGCACCCTGCTGCTCCCTGCAGGCTATCCTAAACAAGGTCCAATGTCCTTTGTCCTAATCAAGGTAATAAAATTGAGGGTGTTGTCCTTAACAGGGTATGTATTTTGGGACTTTTTTTTCCTAAACAGGGTCAGAGTCTCAAATCCTCAGTGGCTCACCAATACCCAAATATTGATCGAGCACCCCACACCCCCCTCCAGGGGACTTTTTTCTTTGGCAGAACAGCGAAGCGTCTAGACTTAATACAAGTCGACCTCTTGGACTGGAGATTAAAACCTCTGATTTTGTGGATGTGAAAAAGCCGAGAAATTTTTTTAGTTTTGTTTATATTTTTTCATGTTTTCCCTAGATATTTTAAAAGACAATACCATTCTGCATTCACAGCAGTTTCCAAGGATGCAAAGTTCTGACCTTGGCATGTGAAAGGGGCACCATTTGTCAGTGGAAGGTAAATTAGCCATTTTCTGTCAAAAATGATATAAAAAAGTTAAGGGGTTAGACCTCAGGGTGGAGCCTCTCCGTTTAAAACTTTGTTGATTACCACCCCTCCCCCGCTAATTTTTCTAATCGCGCTCCACAGAAACGAGGCGAGTGACCCCTGAACCGTTTGCATGTGATCCCATCACGTATGTGTCCCGGCCTCACGAAAAACATCAACAACACTTCTTGACCAACAAAGAAAATGCTGTATCATCGCCCGTCCGCAATTGGGCGTGCGATAGTTTTTGGGGATTGTGTCATTTACATCACTTAATCATGCTCAGTTCTTGACTCACAAGTTTTTTTCGAATTTATTTGATGGTACAGAATTATTGTGTGAGGCAAAACAGCCGCGTTAATTCAAGTTGATAAATAATGATACCAAGAGTTTGCTCCCGCTTCTCCTGGAGTTTTTCTAAAGCCATCCTTCGAAGATCAAATGTATCTGGCTTGCATTTTCTACAACGTCGATATGTGCACGAGGAACCCAAGGTGAAGATTCCAGATTTCTCGCAGGAGTTTAAGGGAATGGATGCTTCTTTCCCTTGTCTCACGGAACAACCCACGCGGTACGTGACAATAACAGGCAAATTGTTCCATGCTTTGTCTGCTTCACCGGTTAATTGTTTGCCTTATGGAATTCTATCTACCATATAAAATTTAATTATCGCTTCAGCGAGGTATATTGTTGGTAGTTTCATAGTATTTTAATTCCTAGATATCAGTATCTAGCGCCTGATTGCACATTTTCCTAGTAGGGGTATTTTCAAGAAAGCCTTGTACATTTTGGGGGATGGGGAGGGGGGAGGTAAGGAGGCTCCCACAGAGGTAGGGTGAACCTTTTATAAAGGTGGATTTCTACTGTGGTGTAATATTTATTTTTATGTGGGTAATAATAAAATAGAGGCAATGTATGAGTGTCGCATAAATGTAAAAGTTGAGTGCGGTTCAACTTTTATGTTTACATGTGACCTTTCATACATGCATTGCCTCTAATGTATTTATGCATGAAATTTTAGGGGCATACACACATACAAAGTAAGTGACAGTGGAAATCCATCCTTATGAAGCGAGGGAAAATATTAGAAATCATTTGGGGACAGGGACTACATAATAAGTAGATGAAGAAACCAACGTAGCTGCTGATCTGATAGACTGCTGGCAGTCACTCTGGAGTGCCTGGTTTCAAAATGGGTATGGATTTTATTTATTTACCAGCTTTTCTGGACACAGGCCTGCCCAGAGGGAATGTGCACGAACGGGACTCAGGTCCCATGCAAGGTGCTATCCCTACCCAATCCCACAACCCATAAAGGTTGGCCACACCACCGGGGTCTACGACCCCTACTTTTTTCAAATAGTGATGTGGGTTCTTTTACCTTCCACAAGAACAAATCGGTGAAAGTGCTGTGAGACAGGACCTATGGTTTTTTGTCCTTATCTGAGACAACTAGAAAGTCTAACCATTTGCAGATGTCATTACAAAGGCAGCACTTTCTTCTCAGTTATTTAAAGACCCTGAGTGTTGGTCCGGCCAGGGTTTGAACCCGCGACCTCCTGCTCAGCAGACTGGCACTCTCCCAACTGAGCTAACCAGGTGGCGGTTTTTGGGTCGAGGGGCCGTTTCTCGAACATCCCAGTAATTAAATGGCCTGGAAAGCTGTTGATTTTTACATTCAAGACCAAGGTTTCAATAGCTTTGCAAATAATATGATAAAACTCTAACTTAACAAAACAAAATGGGCTGGGTTGTTAGTGGGGACCTGGGCTTTTATTTCTTAGGTCTTGATTTGAATATTTGATCCTCGGCCTGAAAAATTACCCTGTCTTTCGAGATATGGGCCACTGTCTGAAAATGGGTTTGGAAAACTAAAGGGCGGCATGTTTTAGTCAGAAGTAGGGTCAGGATTTGGTGAACCAATAGTACATACCCACCAATAATATTATTCTTATGATTACCCCTTCCTGGGGTAGGAATGTTGTTTTTACTGGTTGGTATTCTAAGGAGTGCATGAAAGGTCTCAAAGAAAAATAAATTGCAGAAAATGTGCCAGGAAGATGTCAACATTTTCACGACGTGACAAATGGTCCCGAGATGTAAATATCTGTAAGAAAGAAGTTGCTCTTCATGTTAAGTTCTACTTGGCATTTAAAGATATTAAACAGCATTTAACTTTTCCCTTGGTTTCAATAGGTTGAGTTCTGCTGGTGTTGATCCAGTATACTCCAAAATAAATTCAGGTTACAAGACATATCATCATGACCGCCCATTTTTCTTCAAGTACAATGATGGCATTATACCTCAGCTAGAAGTTGCATATGAAACCTGGGGTGAGTTGAATGAAGCAAAAGACAATGTGGTCCTTTTGTGCACTGGCCTGTCTGCTTCATCGCATGCTAAGAGTCATTCAGTAAGTACTCGCTTTTTCACCCATCAGGTTCTGTCTGTAGTATGCACAGATCTGGGAAAATAATTTTGCCAGACAATGGATTTGGCTGGTTTGTGGGACTTAACATTTGCGTCCATACTGAATAATGTTGTAGTTGTTGTTCTCCTATTAAACATTAAGTCAAAATAAAGTTACAGTATGTTGAAAGGAAAACTATTAACAAGCTCCCCCTTCGATTAATTACCCTTCTTCCTGAAGTGCCCCTCCATTTAGCCAAAAAATTTTGAATAAGTACCCAGGTACTTATTCGTGGAAATAGGTTACTCATGAATATTGAATATTTATTGTGTACCTTGCTGTCACATACACTGTAATGCAAAATTGTACAATGTAAGTTACTGGAATGTACATGTATTTTATGCAGGACAATACCACACCAGGCTGGTGGGAGAACTTTATTGGCCCTGGCTGTGCTTTGGATACCGATAAGTTCTTTATCATTAGCTGCAACAATTTAGGAGGATGTTATGGTACTAGGTTGGTAATTGTCAAATTTGTTGTTCTTGAATTCTACATTATTTTGTAGCTAACCTTAGGATGTCTGAAGATAATATAATATGTTTACATATATTTTATTCATTTTTTTTTTTTTTACAGTGGACCTTCATCAATCAATCCTTTGACAAACAAGGTAGTTTACTCTGCCTCTGTTTTATTTTATTGTTTATTATTTTTGTTGAACATGTACCTGACGACTTGTCAATTTCTGCTGATAGTGCCCACCCATCAGTCAATCACCCCTGTAGTATTTTTCAGTGTTACAAGTAAACAACACTTTTGAACATACACATATTTCTGAATCAACGTACTAATAACTAACAAATGGTAAATGGCCCAGAGTGTACTATTGAGTTGTAGTTGCATGCAGGAGGTTGCTATTAATTAAAGCTTAAAAGAAGCGTAAGAGTCGCACAAGGCAATAGCCAAGTGCGACTCTAGCTTCTTGAGTGCTTACCAATCCTCCCAAGTGCAACTATAACTCAATAGTACATGCTGAGCTATTTTACATAATCAAAAGAGAACAACTTTTAATTTTGCTCACAAAAAGCAGGGGAATGATGTGAGTGCTGTAATCTGCCCGAGCTATGGCATGTGCAAATATTATTATTCTTTGCAAATTCTTTTCTTTCCAAAAAGATCGTTTTGCTGAGTAATTAGTTCTCCGTCTCAGTTTTACATTATCTTTAGCGTTCTTTTTAAACTTTCTATCAGTAATGAAAGAAAATCTTTGTAAACCATGAGGTTAAAAAAATATAGTTGCATAGAAAATAGTGTGTACGGCTTTGAGTGTGCGCTAGCTTTCACCACCACTCACTCATGGGCAAATAGTAAATGTCACTAAAAATGACCAATGAGAGTGCTCACTTTACGTTTGTTATGTTATAATTTTCTTTACAGCCTTATGCCACAACCTTTCCCCTTGTGAGTGTTGATGACATGGTTCATGCCTTCTTTCTGACCTTGGATTCATTGGGAATAGGAAAGGTTTGTGTAACAGTAAAACTGATTTTTTTTCTTGTATTTTTTAACCACTTTTTTCTTAAAACATGTTCCCAATTTTATTGATTACAGGTTCATGCTGTTGTAGGTGCGTCTTTGGGAGGCATGTCATCTCTGAATGCAGCAGCTCTGTATCCTGATAGAGTAGGAAGGTAAGGGTAGTATTCACTCTGATATAACATCAGTATGGCTTACAAATTGCAGCTATATATAGCTGACAAGCATAATATCATAATTTATTTGCCGATAATTTATTGTTTTATAAATTGATCGTGGGGATAGGAGCAGTAACAGTAGAACGGATTCTAGCTGCCAGGCAAGCAGGAAGGAACAGGGCTAAGGAGATTGTGGCTTATAAGCATTAGAGAAAAGAGAGCACTTACATTAGTTTGAAGTTGTAAGAAAATCTGAGTAATGGTGGATATGGGGGAATTATTTATAGTGTTAGAGCTTTTATGCCAGTGTTTGTTACTTACCTGGAGTTTGTAAGTCCACTTACAGTAAAGTACTGCCCAGCACCCCTAAGCTTTGAAGGTGCAGAAGTGTAATATAACCATCAACCATAAAGGTTTTATTTTGATAGTGTGTGAGGCCAGTGTTTTTGATGATGTTGTCCCACAGGGGCAGCAGGGAGCATTTCACGAGGGACTTATGCTAGTGTCTAATTGGGTGCATACCTTATGCCCCTCAGTCCAGTCCAGAGTCCCAGCTTTGTTTAACCCAATGTCCAACACTCACTCCTGCATATGAAATAGTGCCATGTATATAGTAGTTGTGTGAGGTGTACGTTCTTGCAATGGGCAGGTCATTACCTTTGTCTTCTTGTGACTATCATTGATAACGGGTAGGGGTCCACAGGGACTCACAACCCCTAGCACAACCCCTCACAACCCCTAGCTAGCAACACTCTTGGCTCACCTCACCAGCTTTTTATACTCTCAGGCCATGTTTGGGACTGGTGCTTCTAGAATCCTGTTTTCAGAGCGGTTGCTTCTTTTTAAGAAGTGTTTAACAAGTCTTTAATTTTTGCAGAGTGGTAACGATTTCTGCTTGTGCCCAATCACATCCAGCATCAATAGCTCTCCGTTATGTGCAGCGTAGAATACTGATGAGTGACCCCAACTGGAACAAAGGCTTTTATTATGATGGACCCTATCCAAGACTTGGAATGAAACATGCTCGGTCAGTTAGGCTCAACCTAAAATGTAATGATTTGATTACTAGCTCAATAGGCGATTCATTTCTCACCGACGTTATATTCCATCTAGTTTTTCCTTTTTTATTCAAATTGTTTTATCCCGCCGTTATTTTAGTAAACAACTATGGTCCTAATTTTTCCAAGAAAACAAAATTCTGAAGAATTGTTTTAGTTGTAGTCAAGAGAGGGTCCTATCATCTCTTTGTTAGCCTGCATAACAGGCGTTATTTTTTCTCCTTTTTCAGGTGAGCTAAGGCAAGTGCGAAGCAAGTGCGAAGCGAGTGAGGAGCGCCAGAGATGTGAGATGGCGGAGGGCGCGTGTGTGGAGCTCCTTGCTTGCTTTGCGCTTGCCTTCGCTCGCCTGAAAAAGGAGAAAATTAACGCCTGTTATGCAGGCTACTTTTTAGTAAAATGATGTCCTCTTGAAAGGTCTAGTTGCGTAACAAGGGTTCCCGTTTGACTACATATACATGCTAACATTTGGAAAGAGAGACATTCATTGCTCTCGCCCAGACCCTTGTATCTAACTCTCACGGAAACTCTAGCAGCGTTAGTTAAGGCTCAGTTAACAAAGCTGATTGATGGATTGTTTTTCAATTAGAGAAGTGGCTACCATTTCATACCGCAGTGGACCTGAGTGGGAGCTGAGATTTGGGCGGAAACGTATTGATGATCCCCCTACAATATCACCAGATCTCTGCCCTGAGTTTGAGATTGAAAGTTATCTCGACTATCAGGTGCGACTTTTGTTACACGCTAAAACGAAAAAAAAAAACTTACCGTAAGCTTATGTATGGTATAAGAGGAAAACGACCCAACTCGTAACCTCTAAGGTGCGATTGGGTACGTGCAAGAATTCGCTAGAAAAACAACTCCAAAAAGAGGGCGCTTTTGTTCGTATTTTACCCCTTAATGAGCATTTCCTTGAATTACTTTTCAAAGTGCCACGCAGCTCACTGTTTTTTTTGGTGAAGAGTTCACCTGGCTAATCAGTTGCAAACTTTCGCATTTGTCGTCTCGTCGAATTGTGGTAATTCTGACGCGCAACGCTTTAAGCAACCGTAGTTAATAAGGAAACCAGAGACGAGACGAAAAAGTGATCGTAGGTATAAGGTGATGACGCAACTGAGTATCTAACGACGAGCCGACCAAACTAGCAGGGGACAAAATGACCTGAGGTCGAAGTAACGAGGCAAAAGAACAGTTCTTAAGGGGAGGCTAGTGAGGTGATGCTTTTTCAAACTTTGCCTCGCCGTTTGTGAGCGAAAGTCGCGGAATTGGCTTATAGTCCCATTCCAGGTTTCACCGAGTGTTATTATGATTTTGATTATATCATTGCACTTTTCATATAGCATATTGATAATACTGTCAAATCCTGTGAAATATATAGAGGATATTACACGGTGGGGCGAAGATATCTTCAAGCCGCCGTGTAATGTTCTTTTTATTATATAGACAAAAAGACATCGATAAAATAATAGAGGGAAATTACCGAAATTACGTCATCGATAAACTCACGTGTGAGATTATGGAAAATAAACCACTCGGCTCCCGGATGTAGTTTTTATGAATTTTACGAGTGGTATATTTTTCAGTAAAACACTCGTGTCTATATAATAAAATTAGTTTAGAGAAGGCTGCGTTGTCGTTGTCGTATCTTCAGAGTGACGGTTGAGAAAATCGAACTCAGTCGATTTTTTAACCGAGATTTACCGTTGGAAATGTGTTTTTTCCATGTTGGTTTTTTCTGCTTTTCCAGGGTGATAGCTTTTGTCTCAAGTATGATCCCAACTCGCTGCTGTACATATCAAAGGTAACCATTATAGGCCACCGCGCCTCTCATCCCTTCTTGTAATGAGACACATCCCTTTTGAGACACATCTTAATGTGACTGCAGTTTAAAGCATGATTTTTTCCTAATTCACTTGACAGGCGATGGACCTGTTTGACTTAGGAGAAGGCTTCAGTTCTCTCTCGGAAGGAGTGGCAAGAATCCAGTGCCCGACGCTGGTAGGTACTGGACAGCGAGACACTTAAAAGACATTTAAAAGGTTTTGCTTAAAGAAGTGGACGTTATGTCTCCGTTTGGTGCTGAAGGATGCTGGCCTAGCCTTGTTGTATTTAACCATTAGGCCACCTCACCTCCCATTCTCTCCTTGTGATGAGACACATTTTAATTTACTAAAGGATCGGTGCCAGCCTAGCCTGTTTGAGCTCTACTTAGCGGACCACTTACCTGCTTCCATATCTGGTTTGTATGACAGTGAGCGTGTACTTGCTTCATATATTGCTTCAGAACAGGGTACCTGGACATAGACCGATTTATCTTCAAGTGATAAGCATTTTTTCTCTAATTCGTTCCCAGGTTTTGGGAGTACAGTCTGATGTTCTATTTCCAGTTACACAGCAGAGAGAATTGGAGACTCTTCTTAAGGAAGCTCGTAAGGAAGGAATAAACAGTAATTGCAACTTGAAGCAGGATTTACTATAATTATGTTATACTCAACTAAAGGAGGAAGATCTTTCATTCATTGCTTACAATATTCGTTGCTCTGGTAAAGTAAAATGTCTGCAAGGAAGAGCTGATACTATAAATGTTGAGAAAGTTTTTTGTCAGTGGAGAACCCAGGGTACGACTAAACTACCATCTTAGTAGGAACATGAGTCTTTGGCTTAGTATTCGCGACGCCTTTCTGAGCACAATTATATCTTGACTACTGTTTGGTATTAGTGAGCTATTGTATAAATCTTAGTTAAGATGGCTTAAGTGTCCGAGTGTCTCGA
Source organism: Porites lutea (assembly GCF_958299795.1). Lineage (NCBI taxonomy): Eukaryota > Metazoa > Cnidaria > Anthozoa > Scleractinia > Poritidae > Porites > Porites lutea. The sequence continues at coordinate 27,833,199 of NC_133205.1, forward strand.
ACACTACTTTCCTTCTTTCAGATAACCATGACGTGACATATTATGAACTTCCTTCTATTTATGGTCATGATACATTTCTACTTGATGTCGTTGCAGTCGGAGCAGCAATTAAGGTAAGTCACGTGGTTGAATTATAAGACACACTTTAAGACATACACCGGCTCACCAATGGACGAGAGCTCTTCTGTGCTTTTTAAGGGAGTTCTGTTTGGAATAATGCGCAAGTGTCTATCTGGCCCTAACAGACCTTTATGAGGCCTTATAGCAAGATTTGTTTGTTTGTTTTTTCTCATTCCGACCAGACCACGTGATGTAACAGTAAGTCTTGTCAAAATGTTTGCGTTTAGGCAGTTTTCGATAGGATGGAGGTTTTTCTGAAATTAAGCTCAGTTATGTGGCCAGTTACCACTGCAGGAATTTGGTTTATTTAAAGGCCACAGATTTACGTCTTTTCACTCCTTTTATTTACTATTATTAGGGTCACATCGAAACAGACCTGAAGATTCACGGGGAACGCAAGCTTCCCTTCGTGAACAAGAAGAAAGATTGAAACTCTAATGGCATTGGTGACCTCAAGCCGAGACCTGTAATGCTACCTAACTAGCGCACCTTCAATATGGTTTTTCTTAAAGTATACTGAATGCCAAAGAACGTCAGTCAGTCAGTCACTCACTGCTCAATAATGTACCAAGTTCTGCCTTGGACAACAAAACCTGACCTGTCCTATATGATTATTTGAAAGCGATCACAGAATTTTGACCGCCATGTCACTAGCAAGAATAGTAACGGACCTTTATTCGAAACGATTTACGGTAAAAACGACGCAAATAGCATTGTGCCACTAGAGGCAGGTGTCGCAATAGGCTCATTCACAGAATTTTAGAAGGTGAAACGGACAAACATACAAACAAACAAAACAAAAAAACTAAGCGAAAAAGTAAAGAAATTACATCATTTTCGTATTAATTAAAAGATATACGTAGTTAGTAACTCCAGTGAACTAATGCGTTTTTTAAAACGGCTTCTTATGTGAGAACAACAACAAAAAATGAATTAAATATTATAACAGATGAAATTAAAACTAGCTTTGAGGCTATAACAAGGTTGTAAGTATTAGGTAAAGGGGTAGCCTGCGAATACAGCCGTCGCTCCTCGCCTCCAGGGATATTTCGCAGGAGAGGCGTCTGCGCGTCAACAACAGAAATTCCATGCTGATGACGTAAAATCTGTACGGAATCTGTTCATGTGAAACGTCCCGAACGGCGAGGAGCCAGGAGAAGACAGTTGTATTCGTAGGCTAGTACAGTGGAGGTAGTTTTTAGAACAACTTACCTTGGTAGGGTCAAAGCGTATTTTTGTAATTTTACTGATGACGAAACAACAAATGAAAATGAAGAGAAATAGCTATCACCGACTTTCAACGTTTTTGTCTCTCGGCTGTTGTCACCGGATAATCAGTAAAGATGTTAGGTATTACGTTAACAGCGGAACCTCTCCTTTGGGACACCTCTATTCAAGGGACACCTCCAGGGGACACAAAATTTTGTCCCTAAAAATGTTTACATAATCTTTGTATTTGTTACCTCTATTGAAGGGAGAGCTCTAATCAGGGGAAAGGGACACTATTGTTAGGGCACGAAACCCGGGTTTAACCTCCATTCAAAAAGTGGTCGACCACAAATAGTGTTGATAAGTTTAAGTGTACACTAGTCACAATGATGACATATGTCACATGAACTATCTCACTGTAATCGATGTACTGCACTTGAAGGAATTCAACACAATATCGCAGAGGCAAGTTAATCATGATGTTTTATATATTATGTAGCTCGTTGAAATAATGACTACAGCAGATTGCGATGGAGAATAAAAAAGAAATTATATTTTTTGGTTAATGATTAACAAACCCCAGTCCAAAATCTATTCAGGGGACATTTGCTTTGGTCCCGAGGGTGTCCCCTGAATAGAGGTTCCACTGTATATAATTACTGAAAACGGGAAACGGGAGACGGTCGTACGATTGCCAATGTATCCGCGAACAATAAAAAAGTAAAGTTCTCCCTGGCGTTTTTTCCTGAACGTGAGCACTCCTCTTCGTAACGAAACGGCCAAAGAAATATAGCTAGGGTGATTAAACAGCGGGAAAAACCCTAATATGGAGAAGGCATTGTTCGACTGGCCAATCGTCTTGCAGTATGACGTCAAAGCGAAGTATCCATTGATTTCTAGAAAGTTCTCGGGCATGAAGTTTTTTCACCCGAGCGTTCGCTAAACCAACCAGAAGCCACGCGCGTTTGTATTCGTTTGATAAACCAATCAAATCGCTCTATTTCCGTTCGTTTGTTGTTTCTGTTTTGTTCGCGCGTTTTCTTTTCAAGGTCATACGAAAATCGCTCTAAGGCTATGTTCACACTTTACCGAATAGCTTTTCGTGTCGATATGACAAGTTATCTGGTATAGTGTGAACAGCAACGGCCCGGGACTGGAACAGGTCCTTTACTTCCGTCCTAAAAGGGTTCCAGTCCTCGCTCCTACTTATTCACTTCCGCTACGGTCCCAATACTGAGTGTCACCAATAAGTCACCAATAGGGTTCCTCAATCCCTTAATCCCGCCCCAAAACTTCGTGCAATCCCGTAATCCCGCGGGTTATTTTTTGGAACCCACTTCCCGCCATTCTTTCAATCCCGAATCTCGCCCTGATTTCGCTTTAAAATCCCGAATCTCGAGCTTCAAATAAGGGAATTCCCGTAACCCGAAAAACTTATTGAGGACCCTCAATACTTGTTCAAGCGGCACCAAAGGGTGGCACCGAACCTATCAGATAGGTGACGCTCCACTCAGGTGTCGATATGCTCCACTATCGGCGCGGCACAGCTTCGTTCCGTTGCAGAAATCGCGCCGAAATCACCGCTCTTACTGTGAACGGAAGCCTTATCCGCTATGGTTTTCGTGCCGGCGCAAGAGCTATCCGGTTACAGTGTGCCACAGTGTGCCTGAGACTCCACTTTGGTATTGCGGTTTGTGGTGTTTATCGATCAGAGTTGTTCTGCGGTATTTAGACCGCGCCCTTCTTTGTTGAGTCCACCCTAACTGCAGTGTTTTTTGGTATTTTCCCCACACCTCTGTATCAAGCTTTGTATTTCGAGTTCTGGAGGAAATTTTTCTTTGTCGGTGAAAGGGTGAACTTTGATCCCTGATCCTCTTTCCTTCATCGTCGATCTTCAATCCTCCATCTTTCATCCTGGTTTTTCCAGAAAACCGGAGAGCTAGCCCAAAGAACAAGCGTATTTTTTTTTTGGGGGGGGGGGAGGGGGTGGGGGGGGTGGGGGGGGAGGTTTCAGGTGAGCCACCCTCGAGCTTTGCCTTCGCTAGCCTGAATGACCTCAGAATGGGAGAGAGAGAACGTCTTCATTTTGACCTTGGGATTAATCTGCGATTAGACGTTTTTTCCTTTTGAGAGGAGACGGGTAAAAAAGACATATGGAGAGGGAAGACACGATCACGGTCGAATCACAGGCAACGTTTAGGGTACAGGCAGTGCACTTACGTGACAAAATAGATCTAATTGATATGCGAGGAAGCACAATGGGTTCATTTAAGGCTTTTTCTTTATAGCATGACACTTTAGAACAATCAATGATGGTGACCTTGCGAGCAGCTCTGTTGCTCGCTTTTCTTTCAAGATGCTTTGCCGCAAAATTTGTCATGTTTCCCATGTTTGGACGAAGCCATTACATGATTCTCGACAAACTGGGACAAGAACTGTCAGAGAGGGGCCATGAGGTATGCAAATAAGAGTACAGAATGCTTTGTTGTAGTTTTTAGTGACAGTTCAATTATTATTTTGCCAAGCCTTCGTTGGTGTCGACTAAGCTATAAGCTTAAGCTATCTAACGCACTATATGGTACGATTCCAGTCCCAATGAAGAGCCATCGTGAGCTGAGTAGCAAAGAAACGGCTTGGAATGCTCGTCTACATGGCGTGATCACATTACGTAATAGTGAAAATATAAGGAATTGTATGGGAAAAAAATATGCGGTTCTCATGGTAAAATTAATCTTTTTTAATTATCCTTCTTTTTCAATAATGATATACCTGCCAACTTTCACACATTATGGACGAGTCTCACGCCTGTGGACTAAAGAGTAAGATCTCACGCATAAAGGACAATCAGCTCACGCCTGACTTACAATCCGGACGAAAAAACAAAATTCATTTCAATTTCACCGAAATGTTTCAAAAAAGTGGTTAGTGTTGACCTCGTGTCCTAACTGTATCACAAAACGTAAAAATTGTTGTAGAAGTGCTCAAAGGCTGTCGGAACATCTTCGTACATTTGCGCCAAAGTTCGGAAGTCTTCGGAAAATCGAGGAAATATTCGGAAGTCGCTGGGATGTTTTCAGAAATTTGGGTCATGACAAGACGAAAATCTCACGCATTTGACTCAGAAAAAGTTGGCAGGTAAACAATGAGGTTTCAGTTACACACACAGAATGTTGATCAATAAATTGGGAATATCATTAAATCGACGATGGTAAAATTGGGGTTCCACTGTGTACATATATATTTCTTTACGTACAACCCTAACTAAAGGGATATCTATATGGCTTTTCGTCCTAAACACCCTTAATGAGACCAAAATCTGAAATTCCACCTCTACTCGAGACGACGAGAGTCTCTGACATAATCATGTGGGAGTGCCCCCGTCCCCCTAACGGGGGGTGGGGGGGGGGGGGGGTTCCTGCACATCACGAAATAGGCCGTTCCTACCGCATTCCTGTGAACGAAGACACCAACTCGAAACCACCCAAGCCGCTACTTCGTTCATTGTGTGTGCTTACTGGATCGGAATGCGAGAAAGGTCCATATCGTGAACTGACAGGCGATCATGATCAGATGGAGTGTTCAGAAAAATTGCTCCCTATCTATTCTCGATTTTCTTTTTGGGGGAATGTGTCGAGTAAAATGTTTTAATGTTTAACGCCATCATGATGTAGTGCAGTTGTTAGTTTAACCAGCGTTTTTTTCCTGTTCGTCTTGCTTCTTCTCAGTTCATAGATTGTTGACACTCCCCTTTTTCAATAAGATCATCGCGAGCACTTACTGTAACGAACAGCCATCTTGTTACATGGTGATAGAAAGCGCTCGATCGTTACCGACGATCTTTGTGTGGGAAAAAGGGGACTGTAATTATAAACAGCCCGGAAACAGTCCACACAGTTTAGTCAGTGTTCAAAGCGATTCCTAGTAAAAGAAACCGTCGCATATTTTCGATGAAACTTGTTACGCTGTTGTAACAAGTAAATAAAAGGATAAAACGTAATAAAAACAGAGGGGGTCACCGTGCTAGTTTTCACGGTACAGTGTTGACGAATAGGGTTATTTTTAGGCGCCTTTGGACCGTAACCGTACCCAGCACAAAATTAGACAAAAAGGCGCGCCTATTTCCCATGATACTTTGTGATATCGCTCGGAATATGATTTTATTGTTAATCCACCTACATACCAGGAAAATGCCTTTTCATACCTTTGCTTTTACTTAACGTTTAAAAGTAGGCTTATTTCGAAATGCGCTGTTTGCTGTAATCTTTGTGCAGAAGCTCCTTTTTTACGGCCTCTATCTTGTTATTCGGGGTGAAAGTTGCGCAATGCAAAACCAGCGAACCACTATAAGAACCGTTTAAAAATAATACAAGACCATACAAGAAGAATTTCAATCCCTCAGGCGGACGTACTTGAAGACAACGCCCATTCTATAAAAAGAAACTAAGATAAGGGACTTCTCGTAGTTTAATCTGAGGCCTAAACAGTCTATTTAAATCTAATTACTACAAGGTTCCGCAAGTGTTTGAGGATAAAAATGATTGCCCTCGCGGGATAACCCGTAAAAATCCAAGATGAAGTATACTGCAATAAATTTGCGTTATTGACCAAGCGTGAGGGCAAGATGGCTGGATATTGGCCAAAAAAGAACGAAGCCAAAATACAGCCATCTTGACAGAACAAGCTTGGTCAATAAGAGATTTATTATATGGCCAAAATGGAGAACTTTTTCTTACGGGATCAAGGCGGGAAATCCCGAGCGGGCAAGATAGGCCCATCTTGCTTGCTCGGGTAGCCAATCAGAACGCAAGATTTACTTCATCTTGCCCGCTCGCGGATGCAGCCATATTTTAAGGCTTCTCATTGTTTTATCCTCATCTTTACAGGTTATCCTATTTGTAGGAGCAACGGCTAAATATGCCGCAAACAATCCATACGTACGCTTTTTCAACGACAGCCAGACCTTTTCGGTGCATACACCTGCTTCCGGGAACCGGAAGACGCCGTTAAGTTTAAGAGAGGAATTTGCCGTTCTTTTAACCGCTCAGTTATCTTATTGTGATGAAATGCTGAGCAACGTGGAGCTATTGAAGGAAACTAATGATGCGGACCTCGTTGTTGGTGAACTGTGGTATCTCTGTTCAGCTTTGGTCGCAGACAAATTGTCAGTGCCACATGTTCTAATATCTCCAGCCACTTTGTCCACACCATATACGTTTGCACTTGGTCTGCCCGCTCCGCTCGCCTACGTACCTCAAATTAACAACGATGCAAATAGGATGTCGAATATCATTGACAGAGGCAAGAATGTACTGCAATGGATATCACTGTATTGGTATTACTTGCAAGATTTATGCTCACTTTATGGCAAGGTCAAAGCAAAATACAAAATCACATCCAACAACAGCATCCAGGAAACACTTGGAAGGGCTGATCTGATTATTGGTCAGATGCCGTTTGGATTAGAGCATCCGAGGCCTGTCCATCCAAGTAAGTCTTTTTATTTCAGTTCCCTCTGCACTTTAACGTGCTGTACGCGACAGCTTAAGAATGGGAAGTCAGTTGCAAATACTTTACAGTTCATCGTACAGAAAGTCATTGTAACAGGTAGGCCATCGAAATCTTAGGAGAGAGCGCGAAAAATGAAAGTGAAGGAACAAAATCGAGAGCGAATCGAAGCGCAAAAGAGAAGACTGCATGCTCGTCCTTCTTGCCGCGTGGACTTCTGTAACAGCAAAGAGTTTCAGAAGGTCTAAATAGCGCTCAAAGGATTGATCTGAGCCATTTTTGCTGTTAAGTAAAACATTTGTGTCTCGGAGGTTTTTGTAGATTTCATTTACGCATGTCAAGAAAGGATAAAGTGGGAGGAGAGGGCATCCCTTATATAGGTCCTTTTCCACAGGTAATTTGTGTCCAGATATTTTCAGATCTAGACCCGCTCTTCTTCCTTTATTCTCTCTTGGCATGTTAAAGATAATCACAGTAGAGGCACAGTTCTGAATGGCTATGTTACCAAAACAAGGAACGGGGAACGGGAAACGAGCGCGGGGAATGGAAAAATGAAAACACTGAAAACAAAATAAAATAGAATGAGTAATGAAGTTACTTATAAGGTTAGGAATTATGTGAGGTTTTTTACCCATTCTTCATTTTCTCTTCCCCCGTGCTCGTTCCTCGTTCCCCTTTCTCCCTTTTAGCGACATTCTGGAGCTGGTGATCTTGAGGTCTAGGAGTTCAATTGTTTCCCACACAATTGCCGCGTGTTTGATCACATGGTGATTGTTGTTTGCTGTTTCATAATAGACACTCGGGTTGTTGGTCCATTCCTTCCCAGTCCAGCTAAGCCTTTACCCGAAGAGCTGGAAGAATTCGTAGGAAAAGCTGGTGACGAAGGTGTTATCGTGGTGTCATTTGGTAGTGTTTTGGGAGATACTGCGGGACTAAATGAATCACTCTTGCAAGGAATGGCTGACGCTTTCTCCAAGCTTCCTCAAAAGATTATCTGGAAAATGAAGTTAGAAGGTACTTTCATTGAAAGGATTATAGTCATGCACGCGGGGAACAGTTATTACATTAATCAGCGGATTAACCTATTAGCTTCCACTTGTGATAAATGTGATAAATTATAATGTTACGATAGTGGGACAAAGTTTGGGGATCGATCAGCATTGTGGAGAGTGTACTGTATGCTCTCTACATTGCTGATCTTGTGTGGTTTGATGACGTGTGTCACATATGAAGCTACAAGTTAGGGGGAGATTCTCTGAGTCCCACCGTAGCTCAGCGGATGCAACTCCCAAGTGGTGCTCGAGATTCATGTCGGGAACTCTTGGACGCATGGATTTGTTTCTTTGTCCCACTGGTGACATGTCATTTATCACATTCTTCTCAAGTCAGATAATTTTCCTTTGGCTATCCTGTAAACAGAACAGGTTCAAGGATAAAGGCAAAAAGAAAATATTGGCGAGCGGACTAAGCCGAACGTTGTCCCTGGCGTGAAGCTACAATTGTTGCCGCTGCGCTCTACCAAAAATCGTGTGATCTCGTGCTCAGGATCTTAATGGTGTCCGTCTGCAGGTTTGAAATGTCACCTTGGAGATCTGGGTACAGATTAGAAAGCTTGTTTACAGACAAGCGTTTGTCTGTTGGTCTCAGCAGAACGCCCTTCGTTGAGCACGTTAAAGCGAAGCAAAGCGCCAACCAGAGGAAAACCTCATCGGGACCATTAGCAAGAGTAAATCAAATGCTTCTCACATGTCACAGCTGCAGAAGTAGAAGCGTTCTATCTGATCGCTGTTAAGTAACCTAGTAACTGTACACATTTATTTTTCTTAACAGGCAAGCTACAAGTGTCAGTGAGTGACAATGTCAAACTGATGTCATGGTTACCACAGAATGACATTCTCGGTCATCCTAAGACTCGTCTATTTATATGCCACGCAGGACTTAATGGTATCCTAGAATCAACCTACCACGGAGTACCAATGATTCTTACACCTTTTTTCGGAGATCAGTTTTATAACGCTAACACTATGAAACAGTCAGGAGTTGGGGAGGTTGTAAACTTGTGGTCCATGTCGTCAGAAGAGTTCGTCAGTTTGATACGAAAGGTGTTAGGCGACCCCAGGTGAGTACTTTGGGAACACCTTATATAGTTAACAACTGTTGTACGAGCGCACCTTATGGTAGATTTCATGCTCGATATTTTCATATCATTTCATGCATTTTTCGAACTATATTCACAAAACCGTCGGCAATCATGGCATACCATCTACTCTTTGGCTCTCGTGGTTTTGTCCGGAAAAATTGCATTTCCTTGCAGTCTTAGAATGACAACAACTTCTTTCGGGCGCCAAAAAACATTTTAGCTCAGCTGACGCGTACACTTACCATATTTGTAGAGCATTCCCATATGTCATGATAGCTCAGCAGCCAATCAAACCTCCAGAATTGCTTTATTCAATGATCCAGTACTTGCCACCCAGGCTATAACACACACCACGACTGCATTGTTTGTTCTTCGTAAATCTACCCACACCACGGTAAATCCAATAAATTATACTGAAATGACAGAAGTTACCTTTTAGATTTCTACTGAGGCACGGTTTCTTGTAGAATTTGCCATCAGTAAATGAAAAAAGATCGAATGCAAGAAAAGATCGTGACACATTTGCCGAAATAAAAGTCTTTAACAACCGCTAATTTTTTTGAAGAAAACCCCATTTATAAAATAATAATACTAATAACAGTAGTAATAATAATAATAATAATAATAGTTATAATAATAAGTCGAACACCCAGTAGCTGTTTTAGCAGTACTGTGTAGCCACAGCAATAGCAGCAGTAGCAGAGTAGATTGATCGGCCAATAGTCTCCTGACCTACACTGAAACCATCCGAGTGGCAATCTCGTGCTTAAACATTAAAGAATTACATTTGATGTTGTAAGAGTTGGACCTCAAAGTATATCTAAATCAGATGGGGAATAGAAAAAAAATGCACAGCCTCAAATGACCCCCCTTTTTTTGTGATACTTCCCTCACGTAATGACACGAAACGTGATTTTCCAACCGTATTTCGCCGGCTTTCCCATGTAAATGGTATGTATCCTCGGACCCTCCCCTCCCTTTATTTCTAGTATCAGGGCGTATTAGGTACAAAATGTTGAGCAAAATTGCAAGTATAAATCTCTTCGGGGCATAATTATGTCTCGCGGTTCGGAGCCAAGGATTGTAACGGTAGTAGGAAAATGGGATAGGGAGAATTATCTCGAATTGTGAACATCTTCAGTTCGTCCATGAGAATCTATAAGACAAGAATGAGAAGCAAATCTAGCAGACAGTTGTGGTTACAGGTGAGTGATAGTGATGGGGGCTTGGCGATCAGCTAGCGCTTTTTAAACTTTTATTTTTTCTTTTAGTTATCGCAAGATGGCAAAAGGAATATCCAACTCGGTTAAGCTTCTGCCGCGCCCACCTGTAAAAGAAGCCGCTGACTGGGTGGAGTACACACTGGCTCTGGATGGCTTACCGTTCCTCAGACCTCGAGGATTGGACCTGCCATTTTATCAGCTGTATCTTCTGGATATTTTATTGTTGGCATTTTTGATCTTGTTTTTAACAGTGCTTGCTCTCAGATTCTTGTTAAAGGTAGTTATTAATCTTTTGTTGGCACCAGATGTAAAAGAGAAAGCTAGCTAAAAAGAGAACATTTTTAGTGTGGTCAAAACGAATATACATCATCTTGACTAAGAGCAAAAGGAAGAGAGCTAAGTCAGCACATAAAGCTTACCTTGGCAGACAAACCTTGCTTATACAGGAAAATTTTCACCCTGTACCTGTCTGATTGTATTACATTAGTCACATGATAGCTTTAGACCTGCAGCCTCCGCAGTTCGGCGGAAAAAGGAAACCTTGTTCCCAGGGTTCTCTGTAAGCAAGAGAGAGAACCCTGGGAAAGAGGTTGGGAAAAAGCCGAAACAAAATCGGCGAACAAAGCGAGCCGAGCGGGAGTCTGGGGAAGGGAAAGCCCATTGCTCGACTCGCTTTGCTCTCCGATTTTTCTGCTGCTTCTCTCCATTTTTGCCTTTCCCCCACTACGGAGCCTGGTCCCAGGCTAATGTTTTAAATAAAGCTTAACTAACTAAGTGTAGCAAATGATTGATAGCCGCTTAATAGAGGAGACAGCAACATTTAAAATAAAAGAACTGTCGTCGGGATGGGCAAAAGATGGCCGCGGTCACTTGAGAGAGGAGGCCGCTCACAAGAGGTTTAATTTACAATTCTTTTCTACAGTGATTTCGGGACTTTGGTTATTGGCCGCTTAGTAAAGGTTGGTCGCTTAATAGGCAGACGATTGATGGAAGTTCAATTGTCAATGCCAAGGAAGACACCAAAGTTCTTTTTGTTGGATGGTGTGTGGGTCCTGACTGTGTACAATAGGTTTCTGGGGGTAAAAGAAGAAGAGAGAAGCGAAAAGGGAAGACAGCGAAGAGAGAGAGAAACATTCTTTCCTTCCCCCCCCCCCCCCCTCCCCACTGCGTCCGCTAAAAATCTCCTTTCCCATAACCCCTAAGGAAGGCCTGATACTTACGCTAACTTGAGATTACGTGACAAAAACAGATGTAATTGATACGCACATGCGAGGAAGCACAATGGGCTAATATTTATTTAAATTTTAAAGGCTTCCTTTCAGGAGTTCTTAGCTGGACACTTAGCCAATTATGGCGGCTTTGGGAACAGTTCTGTTGCTCTCGCTTGTTTCAGGATGCTTTGCTGCAAAATTTGTCATGTTTCCCATGTTTGGACGAAGCCATTACATGATTCTAAACAAACTGGCACAAGAACTGTCAGATAGGGGCCATGAGGTATGCAAATAAGAGTACAAAATTTTAAGTAACAGCACGATTGTTATTTGGTCCAGCCTTTGTTGTTGTCAACTAGCATATAAGCTAAGGGTCTTTAACATACTTTATGGTACAATTCCGTGATACCTTATGAAGCGTGATGACTTGGGATATTGTGATTCTCAGTACAGCCAAGAAATGCTACAGTCTACAGTGTCTACATTGCATGACAATTACACACACATTTATAATAATCCTAGCAGTCGAGAGACGGTACAGGATATTAAGAAGCAGTCCAAAAAGACTTAAAAGAAAAGTGGCTGTAACCGGCATAGCTCGGCATCGAAAGTAATCACTGAGTAAAAAAGAGAGAAGACACTCTCTCCGTTTTGGTACATTGAAAACAAATAAAATAATCTCCTGTTATACATGGCTCTACCCAGGAGCAGAGATCAGTAATTGACCGTTTATAATCCTGGTTTATAATCTACATAAGCTATTAACTTCAAATCCCTAAATACATTTTGAAATGAAATCACGAAAGCATTCTTGCTGTCTGTTTTTTTTCGTATACTTTTGGTTGAGTAAAGTAGTGAAGCCGAAAATGCTGATTCCGGAAGATTAATCAGTCTCAGGGCAATATCTGCAAAAGAACTAATTATTTATCTTTTTATAATTTTCATCGTGACTACTGTATTGTAATGAGGTATTGTTTGCCTTACTGAAAGGGGACTGAAAGCTCCTGCCTCGTAAATATAAATTTCGACCTATTTTCCCGTAACTTTCATCGCCAGCGGGCGGCCATCTTGTAAATGAACGACAGATTTTCGTTGAAACTCAGTACGGCTGTTGAAATAAGTCAGGAAGACAATTATAAAATGTAATAAAAAGAGGGCTTCACTTGGCTCGTTGTCGCGGTTCAGTGCTGAGGAATACGGCTATTTAGGCGCCTTTCGCAATCATGATCAGCCGTGTGCAGCCCAAAACTGGACATACAGACTGATATAGGCGCGGATTTTTCCATGATGCTTGTGTTTTCACACAGAAGTTGGGTTTATTTTATAGCTTATCCACGCACGTGTACCTAGAAAAAGCCTTTTAATACCTTCGGGCTTTACCTTACGCTCAACCGAAAACTGCCCGCGAGCGTGAAGTGTCGGCCTTTTTCCTTCCGATTTTTGAGCGAAGGCTGGGGCGAGTTTGAAAATGGCGCTACGTGGAAGATGGAAGAAAACATTGAAAAGTACGATTTTAGGGAATTTACCTCGAGATATTGCAATTACTTTGTAGGACGTAAAGTGATAAAGACGGAGCTTAGACGTCCGTTTATAGTGATTCAGCACGAGTCGGTCAGGATCCACTATCGTTAGCCTCGGTGAATGTGAAATACGCCACACTCGGCACTCATACCGCTACCGTTACGAGCATTCTCAAAATATTAAAACTCATCTTGACCAAAATAAAACCGCTATCGAAAATTCCCCTAACGCTTCTTTTTGATCGACATCACATTAACAATGTTTCTGCAGAAGATATTTTCACTAGCCACCATCTTGTTATGTGCAGTGCCGCAAAACCAGCTAATCACTTTGACAAGAGCCATTCTAAAAAAAGACAAGGCAACTTCTATTTCAAATCTAATTTCTTATAAATTTGCCCTTGTGGAAAACAAACTGTTTGCCCATTGAATCTGAAGCTAAACTATAGGTACTTCGTTTCTTTAGGAATAGCAGGGTGAGGAAACGCCAAAGCGCGCGTTAAAATTGCTACCCGCGCGTGAGGAACAAGGTAGTACAACGAGGGGAGAGAGCAAATCCTGCTATTTTGCTCGCCCTACTATCCCCGAGGAAAGTGAGGGAATTTTCTTAGTCTTCTTTGAAGCCTAGCCAGTTCAATAGCTACAAGGGTTCGCAAGTATTTTGGGATGAGGAATGACCTTCTTCCTCAAGTAGTTTAAGGCCTGGGTCTAAAGGGTTTACCAGCGGAAAACGATTTACTGGCTATATAAACTTCGGCACATGCACAGATTATGCAACGGAATCAATATTTGGCACACATAAAGTATAAATATTGTTGATAGGTCACGTGATGTGTCACGTGACCATTTTTCTAAAAAGTCTTACATCATTGACAAATTGGTGGCGGGTTTCTATCAAGCCATAGCATTTTTCTCATTCATATCAAGGAATTTTTAACACTTCACGTTTGGAATGTTCAATAAACAAATTATGAGAGAAAACATTTTAAATGCCCAAATATAATCTTGAGATATAAAAAACTTTAATTAATATAAACGTCGCGTACATTCATTTTACCTCTGTAGAAAGTAAGGCATGTTTACCCTCTATCAGAAATGCCAATTTATTTAACCAAACAAATTAACTATGCGCCACCAATTTGCCAATCTCCTTCATTTCAATTTTTGATCGCGTTAAGGCACCAGAAGACCTCAAGATTTACTTTTGTAGAAAAATTCATCTTTCTTTAAGTTTCCTAGCGAGAGTTATTGCCAATCAATCATATGCTCCGACCACACCTTTGACCTAGGCCTTGAACCCCTTGAGTCGAGGGATAACCCGAAACAAACCAAGATGACGTGCATTGAATAAGGCTACTTACTCAGTTTTATCATCGTCTTGACAGGTTATTCTATTTATGGGAACAACGGCTAAATATGGTACAAACAATCCACATGTACGCTTCTTTAACGACAGCAAGACCTTCTCTACGATCACTTCAGGAAAGCAGAACACGCCGTTGAGTGCAAGACAGCAATTTAACATTCTTTTCACCACCCAGTCATCGTATTGCGATGAAATGCTAAGTGACGTGGGGCTTATGAAGGAAACTAATGATGCCGATCTCGTTGTTGGTGAACTGTGGTATCTCTGCTCAGCGTTAGTAGCGGACAAATTATCAGTACCGCAAGTTTTGATATCTGCAGCGCCTTTGTCCACACCATCTTCGCTTGCAGTTGGTATGCCCGCTCCGCCAGCCTATATACCTCAAATAAGCAACAATGATAATAGAATGTCAAATATTATTGACAGAGCTAGGAATGTACTACAATGGATATCACTGTATTGGTATTACTTGCAGGATTTTTGCCCACTTTATAGCAATATTAAAGCAAAATACAACATCACACCCAACAAAAGCATCCACGAAACACTCGGAAGAGCTGATCTGATTATCGGTCAGGTGCCGTTTGGATTAGAGCATCCGAGGCCTGTCCATCCAAGTAAGTCGGTTTTTTTTCTCATTTATTTTCACATTACTGTACACCACAGTTTAAGAATAAGTAAGTCGTTTTTTTTCCTCATTTCTTTTTACATTACTATACTCCACAGTTTTATAACAATCGCAATTAGGTATTAGGTTAGGACCTAATTTTGTGCCGTCTTCAACAAAACATGTGTCACTTTTGAATGTCGCTTAGAATTCCCTGCAAGTAGAGCTGCCAAATCTGAGTAGATAGCGCGAAACATGAAAGCAAAGAACCAAACTCGAAGACAAAGTTAGAGAGCGCTAAGTTCTAGTTTCCGCCGCTGGGCTCGTCTTTGTCTTTGAGAACGCCTAAATGGCGCTCATTTGATTGATCTGCCAATTTTTGCCGTTAATAGAAACAGGTTGTGTCACGGAGGTTCTTGGAAATTTTAGTTATGCATGTTCCACACCCTCACGGTGTTCACCAGTTCGTTGAATTGAGCTGGTAATTTTCACTGGGCCATGATTTCTGGGAGTCCAATTGTTTTCCACAACATTGCAGTTCCGTGATCGATCTCTTGGTGATTATAATAACATATCTTTTTTTTTAACATGTCCTGTACTGTTTCATTATAGACACTCGGGTTGTTGGTCCATTCCTTCCCAGTCCAGCTAAGCCTCTACCAAAAGAACTGGAGGAATTCATAGGAAAAGACGGTGACCAAGATGTTATCTTAGTTTCATTTGGTAGCATTTTGGGAGAAATTGCAGAATTAAATGAACCACTCTTGCAAAGAATGGCAGACGCTTTCTCTAAGCTTCCACAAAAGGTTATCTGGAAAATGAAGTTAGAAGGTATGTTCATAAACACACCGAGGAATATCCTCATTCAAGGAAGGAAGAGTAATTACAGTGATCAGCGGATTAACTAGCCTGGTTACAGACCTTCTATTTTCTCTTTATAGAGAAAAGATTAGCGGGCAGGATTAACTTGATGAGATGGCGGGTGCTCTAGATTTTTGACGGCGAAGTCGAGTGAAGGTTGGGAGCAAATACCTGGTAGCTTTTGCTCTGCGGCTCCGCCTTTAAAGCCCCGTGCAAACGGACGCAACATTGTTGGCCAACAACTCCCAACATTGTCGGATGTTACATGTTGCGTCCGTTTTCACACCCTGTTGCGTGTTGTTGGATGTCGTTGCGTGTTGTTGCGCAAAGTTTGAAACCGGTCAAACTTTTCAGCCAATAACTCCCAACATTTCTTTTGTTCCGTGATCGCCGAAGCGTAGCGCAACAATGTTGGATCCGTTTGCACAGCTTTTCCAACATTGTTCGGGCCACGCACGCTCATTACGCATGGTTTACAAAGACTTGTGTGTTGTATCCTTCCCACGATGCACTGCAGGTCCCAACATTGTTGGGAGTTGTTGCATCCGTTTGCACACCACTGCCAACACTCACGCAACAACTCCCAACATTGTTGGCGCAACAATGTTGGGAGTTGTTGCGTCCGTTTGCACGCAGCCTAAGAAAGTATGTAGGATATAATAATTCCACCAACTACGTACTAGGCTATTTACAGCTCGTCGAGCGCCTGTATGAATATAAAATCCGCGAGGGATTTATTAAGCGCTAGCGCAAGGGGGCGGGGTGGGCAATGCGCCTCCCGCCCCCATCTTGCCTTACGTGCAGTGATTTCAGAAAAAGCTCCATTAGCAAAGATAAATCAAATGCTACCAACTCACATGTCATAGCTGCAGAAGGGTACCATCTGGTCGCTGTTAAATTACCCAGTGACTGTACGCATTTTTTTCTCAACAGGCAAGCTACATGTGTCAGTAAGTGACAATGTCAAACTGATGTCATGGTTACCACAGAATGACATTCTCGGTCATCCTAGGACTCGTCTATTTATAGGCCACGCAGGAATTAATGGTATCCTAGAATCAACCTACCACGGAGTGCCAATGATCCTTGCACCCTTTTTTGGAGATCAATTTTACAATGCTAACACTATGAAGCAGTTAGGACTTGCGGAGGTTGTAAACTTGTGGTCCATGTCATCAGAAGAATTCGTTAGCTTGATACAAAAAGTGTTAAGCGACCCTAGGTGAGTTCTTTGGAAACTCCTTGCACTAGCGAATCTTATGGTAGATTTAATGAACAATTATTGGACGGAGTTGAGCAAAATATCGTGATTTGTCAGTGGCGAATAGATCATCTCTGCGACACACTGACAAATCACGATATTTTGCAATAACCTAGTTCAATAATTCTTTTATCATTCGGTCACCGAATTTGTTTTTTAATGAATATCTTTGGAAAGCTGCCATTTTCACGCAAGAGCGATCGCAAGAAGGAGAAAAGCGTGGTTTCACTTACGCATGAGCAGAATATTATTTGCAGCCAAATACAGTTGGACGACATTGCGCATGAGCAGACCATTATTTGCAGGTCAGGAGGTAGGCTGTCGGCTAATGAAAAGGAAGAAAAATTTGCACCGAATGATACTGCTCGATATTTTCATGTAATTTCATGTATTTTTCGAGATATTTTTATAGAATCTTCGGCACTCAGGGCATATATTCCACTGTGTGGCTGTCGTGGTGTTGTCCGGAAAAATAACATATCCTAGCAGTCTTGAATAACAACAACTTCCTTCGGGCACCATTGGCGTCTCCTAGAAAAGCGTTTCAGCTCAGCTGACGCGTACACTTACCATATTTATAGAGCGTTACCCATAAGTCATGATAGCTCAGTAGCCAATCAAATCTCTAAAATTGCGTTATTGAATGATCCAGCACTTGCCACTCAGGCTGTTATACACACCACGATTGCACTGCTTGTTCTACGTAAATAAAATCACATCACGGTAAATCGAGTAAATCATACTGAAATGACAGAGGTTAGCTTTTTGATTTCTACCAGGGCACATCTACTTCTGACCTACTTTTTAATAGCCTGTGTACCGACGCTCCCACTCCTCAGTAAAAATCACCCCTTTCCCGATTTTTTTTTTTACTTAGGCGTGGATGCGTCTGTACAAAGGCTAACTACTTTAAAGGGAGAATTTGCTATCAGTAAATGAAAAAGAATACAAGAAAACGGTCGTTACACGTTTGCCGACGTGAAAGTCTTTAACACTTCTAAAAAAAATGAATCGAACACCCAGTAGTTGTTTTAGCAGTACTGTAGCAGCAGCAGTAGCAGCAGAAGCAGAGTAGATTGATCGGCCGATAGTCTAGGGACCGCACTGAAACCAGCCGAGCGAGTAGCAATCTCTTGCAAAAACATTAAACAATTAGATTTGACGTTGTAAGAGAAGGACCCGCTTCAAAGTATATCTAAATCACCTGAGAAGTAGAAAAAAAATGCACCGCCTCAAATGACCGCCCATTTTTTTCTGAAACTTCCCTAACGTAATGACACGAAACGTGATTTTCCACCCGTATTTCGCCGGTTTTCCCATGTAAATGGTATGTATCCCAAGATCCTCCCCTCCCTTTATTTCTAGTATCAGGGTCAGGTATAAAATGTTGAACAAAATTGCAAGTATAAAGCTCATCGGGGCGTATGTTTCACGGTTCGGAACCAAGGATTGTAACGCTGATAGAAAAATTGAATAAGGATAAATATCTCGAATTGGGAACATCCTCAGTTCGTCGATGGTAATTTATAAGACAAGAATGAAAAACAAATATAGCACACAGTTGTGGCTATAGGTGAGTGATAGTGATGGGGGCTTTGCAATCGGCTAGCGCTTTAACTATTAACTATTTTCTTTTAGTTATCGCAAGATGGCAAAAGGAATATCCAATTCGGTTAAGCTTCTGCCGCGCCCACCTGTAAAAGAAGCCGCTGACTGGGTGGAGTACACGCTGGCTCAGGGTGGCTTACCGTTCCTCAGAGCTCGAGGACTGGACCTGCCATTTTATCAGCTGTATCTTCTGGATATTTTATTGTTGGCATTTTTGATCTTGTTTTTAACAGTGTTTGCTCTCAGATTCTTGTTAAAGGCAGCTATTAATCTTTTGTTGGCACCAGCTACAAAAGAGAAAGCTAGCTAATAGAGAAAATTTTTTAGTGTGGTCAAAACAAGTATACATCATCTTGACTAAGGGCAAAGAGATGAGGTCCAAGTCAGTACATAAAGCTTACCTTGGCAGACAAACCTTGCTTATACAGGAAAATTTTCATCCTGTACCTGTCTGATTGTATCACATTAGTCACATGATGGCTTTGGACCTGCAGCCTCCACAGTTGGGGGAAAAAGGGAAACCTTGTTCCCAGCGTTCTCTCGAAACAAGAGAGAGGACCCTGGGAAAGAGGTTGGGAAAAAGCCGAAACAAAATCGGCGAACAAAGCGAGCCGAGCGGGAGTCTGGGGAAGGGAAAGCCCACTGCTCGGCTCGCTTTGCTCTCCGATTTTTTTGCTGCTTCACTCTGTTTTTGTCTTTATCCCCCACTACGGAGCCTGGTCCCAGGCTAATCTCAGACTGTTTTTTCCTGCACTATATTTTTTAAAATAAAGCTGAACTAAGTGCAGCAAATTATTGATATCCGCTTAATAGAGGTGACAGCAACATTAATAAAAGAACTGTCGTCGGGATGGGCAAAAGATGGCCGCGCTGACTTGAGAGAGGAGGCCGCTCACAAGAGGCTTAATTTACAATTCGTTTCTACAATGATGTCGGGACTTTCGTTATTGGCCGCTTAAAAGCCCTTAAGGGGTGATCAGCATCAAATTTCTCCCTGTAATATCCCTACTTTATAAAACACAGATCGAGGTCATGAGAATTGAGGACGTGATCACAAAAGGTGAATCTAATTGATACTTCAACCAATTCGCCCCTCTACTTCTATTGAAAACGTATAGGCATAATAAATGAGAATTTGAATTTTGATATTAGGATTTAAAGGGTTAATAGGTAGACGATTGATGGAGGTTCTATTGTCAATGGTAAGAAAGACACCAAAGTTCTTTTTGTGGGATGGTGTGTGGGTCTTGACTGTGTACCATAGGTTTCTGGGGGTAAAAGGAGAAGAGAGAAGCGAAAACGGAAGACAGCGAAGAGAGAGAAACATTCTTTTCTTTTTTTGCCCCTCCCCGCTGCCTCCGCTAAAAATCTCCTTTCCCATACCCGCTAAGGAAGGCCCTGGTACTTACGCTGACTTGAGATTACGTGACAAAAACAGATGTAATTGATATGCGCATGCGAGGAAGCACGACGGGCTAATATTTATTTAAATTTTAAAGACTTTCTTTCAGGAGTTCTTAGCTGGACACTTACTACAATTATGGCGATTTTGGGAACAGTTCTGTTGTTCTCGCTTGTTTCAGGATGCTTTGCTGCAAAATTTGTCATGTTTCCCATGTTTGGACGAAGCCATTACATGATTCTAAACAAACTGGCACAAGAACTGTCAGATAGGGGCCATGAGGTATGCAAATAAGAGTACAAAATTTTCAGTAACGGAACGATTGTTATTTGGTCCAGCCTTTGTTGTTGTCAACTAGTATATAAGCTAAGGGTCTTCAACGTACTTTATGGTACAATTCCGTGATACCTCATGAAGCGTGATAAATAAAGGGATATTCTTATTCTGAGTACAGCCAAGAAGTGCTACAGTCTACGGTGTCCACATAGCATGACAATTACACATACATTTAAAAAAAATCCAAGCAGTCGAGAGACGGTAAAGGATATTAAGAAGCAGTCCAAAAAGACTTGAAAGAAAAGTGGCTGTAACCGGCATAGCTCGGCATCGAAAGTAATCACTGAGTAAAAAGGAGAGAAGACACTCTAAACAATTAAACCAATGTCCTGTTATACATGGCTCTACCCAGGAGCAGAGATCAGTAATTGACGACCGTTTATAATCCTGGTTTATAATCTACACAAGCTGTTAAATTCAAATCGCTGAATACATTTTGAAATGATATCACGAAAGCATTCTTGCTGTCTGTTTTTTTCGTACACTTTTGGTTGAGTAAAGTAGTGAAGCTAGAAATGCTGATTCACGACGATTAATCAGTCTCTAGGGCAATATCTGCAAAAAAACTAATAATTTATCTTGTATAATTTTCATCGTGATTACTGTATTGTAATGAAAGGGGACTGAAAGCTCCAGCCTCGTAAATGTAAATTTCGAGCTATTTTCCCGTAACTGTCATCGCCAGTAGGCGGGCATCTTGTAAATGAACGACAGATTTTCGTTGATACTCAGTACGCCGTTGAAGTAAGTTAAAGACAATGATAAAATTTAATAAATAGAGGGGATCACTTGGCTCGTTTTCGCGGTTCAGTGCTGACGAATACGGCTGTTTAGGCGCCTTATGCAATCGGTCAGTATAAAAGATGGACTGCGGACTGCGGACTCCGGACTGGGTATAAAATACGGACTAGGTATAAAACGCAGACTGGAAAATATGGACTGGGTGTAAAACATGGACAAGGTATAAAACGAGGACTGCGGACTGCGGACTGGAAATAAAATACGGACTACGGACTACTTTGGTAAAAACGGTGCTAATTGGTTCCAGGTAAGGAAAAATAAGATCAAAAGATCGCCAAATAGCAAGACACGAGTTAAAGTTGTAAGTACTCCTATAAATCAGTCTTGGTGGAGGTGTGCCGCTCGGTTCTCTGAATCATAAGCCGGATCAAAATGCTATTTTCTTCACCTGTTTTTAGACCTTGTCTCGGTCTCTAACAATCATGAAAGGGGTCAGGATCAGGGGTGGTACTCCCTTCTATAATGGAAGGGTAGGGGGTTTGGGCCTTCTTGGTCTGAAAACACTTTGCCCATTTTGATGTGGAATCGGGTATGGTTTTCAAGGGAACTAAGGGAGCGTACATGAATGGACGTATTTATCGTTTCAATTCCAAATGAATAAGAACGAAATAGAAATATGCGAATTCGAAATGCATTTGGAGAATTTTTTGTTTCCACTCTAACTTGGTAATGATGACATAATTTCTGCCTAATTAGACCTAACCTATTCCAGGCTCTGAGATAGTTGGGTCCGCTGAATTGAGAAAGCGAAAACACGAAAATAAAACGGGAGAAAACTGGGGAGTCTCCCCAACTATCTGAGAGCCTGGAACAGGCGAAATTTTTCCAGGTCCGAAAATGAGCATGGATTTTAGAGATCTGGTCTGAAAACGGGTGTGGAAAATGACATTTTTTGGTCTGCAATAAGGTCAGGATTCGGAGAACTGGACACCACACCCCCACCAAGAATTCCCAGTAGTACCCCCCTCCGGCGATCAGGAGCAGGGTGTAAATCATGTCATCACAATCATCGCTTAGAATATAACGTTGGATGACTCATTTTGGTTATTATTCACGTATGTGAGTAATCCCTCCCCCCTAAATACTGCTTTTGTGCATCGCGGAATGCTATACATTGACCTTCTCGTCTGAGTTCTTCATTCAGTCCTCATATTCCCAAGGCTTTATTTGAAACGGAATTGTGGCATCCGATAAGACTTTTACTGATCTGACTAACACCAATACTATTTTTTTCAATTCGGTGCTTCTTATTGGTTTCAAACTGAAAATTGAAATCTCTTCTAACTCCTTCTTTTTATAAAATTCAGAGTTTAATTTCAGTTGTCTTGAGTACCGGCATAACCTTTCTTCTCCGTGGGAAGAATAGACTACTTGAACAGCCAAGGGAATATTAAAGCTGGGAGTACTGTTTTTGCTAGTCCGTTTCCCACTTCTCTCAGTTTTACCTTTCTAAAGCCGTTTTTATATACGTAGTCCGTAGTCCGCGTTTTATACCTAGTCCGTGTTTTATACTCAGTCCGGAGTCCTCATTTTATACCTAGTCCGTATTTTATACCCAGTCCGCAGTCCGTGATCCGCAGTCCGCAGTCCATGTTTTATACTGACCGCTTATGTAGACTGCAAAACAGTCCGTATTTTTGCTTATTAAAGTACGCGTGAGCAGTGCCCTGGTCTGCTATTTTGCTCGCCCTACTATCCCCGAGGAAAGTGAGGGAATTTCTAATTCTTCTTTGAAGCCTAGCCAGTTCGATCGCTACAAGGGTCCGCAAGTATTTGAGGATAGTTAATGACCTCCTTCCTCAAGTAGTTCGGTTAAGGCCTGGGTCTAGGGGTTTCCTTGCGGAAAACGATTTACGAGCTATAAAAACTTCGGCACAGATTATAGAACGGAAGCAATATTTGGCACACATAAAAAACTCATCCTTCTTAACATTTTAAAGTATAAAATATTTTGTTAATAGGTCACGTGATGTGTCACGTGACTATTTTTCTAAAAGTCCTAAATAATTGACAAATTGGTGGCGGGTTTAAGAAAAGAAATCAAGCCATAGCATTTTTCTCATTCATATTAAGGAGTTTTTAACACTTCACGTTTGGAGTGTTCAATAAACAAATTATGAGCGAAAACATTTTAAATGCCCAAATATAACCTTTAATTATATAAAACTTTAATTAATATAAACTTCGCGTACATTCATTCCAACTCCCGTAGAAAGTAAGGTATGTTTACCCTCCATCAGAAATCTCAATTAATTTGACCAAACAAAGTAACTATGCGCCACCAATTTGCCAATTTCCTTCATTTTCAATTTTTGGTCGCGTGACATGTCACATGACCATAATTAAACGTTAAGGCACAAGAAGACCTCAAGATTTACTTTTGGAGAAAAATTCATCTTTCTTTAAGTTTCCTAGCGAGAGATATTCCAGTCAATCATATGCTCCGACCACACCTTTGACCCAGGCCTTGAACCCCTTGAGTCGAGGGATAGCCCGCAACAAACTAAGATGACGTGCATTGCAATAAGGCTACTTACTGTTTCATCATCGTCTTGACAGGTTATTCTTTTTGTGGGAACAACGGCTAAATATGCTACCAACAATCCACATGTACGCTTCTTTAACGACAGCAAGACCTTCTCTACGATCACTTCAGGAAAGCAGAACACGCCGTCGAGTGCAAGAGAGCAATTTAACATTCTTTTCACCACCCAGTCAACTTGTTGCGATGAAATGCTTACTGACATGGAGCTAATGAAGGAGACTAATGATGCCGATCTCGTTGTCGGTGAACTGTGGTATCTCTGCTCGGCGTTAGTAGCGGACAAATTATCAGTACCTCATGTTTTGATATCTGCAGCCACTTTTTCCACACCAACTTCGTTTGCAGTTGGTCTGCCCGCTCCGCTAGCCTATATACCTCAAATAAGCAACAATGATAATAGAATGTCGAATATCATTGACAGAGCCAGGAATGTACTACAATGGATATTACTGTATTGGTATTACTTGCAAGATCTCTGCCCACTTTATAGCAATGTTAAAGCAAAATACAACATCACACCCAACAAAAGCATCCACGAAACACTTGGAAGAGCTGATCTGATTATCGGTCAGATACCGTTTGGATTAGAGCATCCGAGGCCTGTCCATCCAAGTAAGTCGGGTTTTTTCTCATTTCTTTTTACATTACTGTACACCACAGTTTTATAATTAAAGAATCGCAATTTAGTTATTAGTCTAGGACCTAATTTTGTGCCGTCTTCAACAAAACATACGTCACTTATGAATGTCGCTTAGAATTCCCTGCAAGTAGAGCTGCCAAATCTGAGTAGAGAGCGCGGAACATACCAGATAGAGAGTGCTAAGTTCTGCTTTCCGCCGCTGGGCTCGTCTTTGACTTTGATAACGTCTAAATAGCATTCATTTGATTGATCTGAACCAATTTTTGCCCTTAATAGAAACAGGTTGTGTCACGGAGGTCCTTGGAAATTTTATTTACGCATGTTCAACACCGTCACGGTGTCACCAGCTCGTTGGACTGAGCTGGTAATTTTCACTGGGCCTTGATTTCTGGGAGTCCAATTGTTTTCCACAACATTACAGCCCCGTGTTCGATCTCATGGTGATTATAATAACATATCTTTTTCTTTAACATGTTCCTTGCTGTTTCATAATAGACACTCGGGTTGTTGGTCCATTCCTTCCCAGTCCAGCTAAGCCTCTACCAAAAGAGCTGGAGGAATTCATAGGAAAAGATGGTGACCAAGATGTTATCTTAGTTTCATTTGGTAGCATTTTGGGAGAAATTGCAGAATTAAATGTACCACTCTTGCAAAGAATGGCTGACGCTTTCTCTAAGCTTCCACAAAAGGTTATCTGGAAAATGAAGTTAGAAGGTATGTTCATAAACACACCGAGGAATATCCTCATTCAGGCAAGGAAGAGTAATTACAGTGATCAGTGGATTAACTAGCCTGGTTACAGACCTTCTATGTTCTCTTTATAGAGAACAATAAGCGGGCAGGATTAGCTTGATTAGATGGCGGGTGCTGTAGATTTTTGACGGCGAAGTCGAGTGAAGGTTGGGAGCAAATACCCCGTAGCTTTTGCTCGGCGGCTCCGCCTCCATCTTGCCTTACGAGCAGCGATTTCAGAAAAAAAGCCCCATTAGCAAAGATAAATCAAATGCTACCTACTCACATGTCATAGCTGCAGAAGGGTACCATCTGGTTGCTGCTAAATTACCCAGTAACTGTACGCATTTTTTCTCAACAGGCACGCTACAGGTGTCAGTAAGTGACAATGTCAAACTGATGTCATGGTTACCACAGAATGACATTCTCGGTCATCCTAAGACTCGTCTATTTATAGGCCACGCAGGAATTAATGGTATCCTAGAATCAACCTACCACGGAGTGCCAATGATCCTTGCACCTTTTTTTGGAGATCAATTTTACAACGCTAACACTATGAAGCAGTTAGGACTTGCGGAGGTTGTAAACTTGTGGTCCATGTCATCAGAAGAGTTCGTTAGCTTGATACAAAAAGTGTTAAGCGACCCTAGGTGAGAAACTCTTTATATAGTCAACAATTGTTGCACGAGCGAATCTTATGGTAGATTTAATGAACAATTATTGGACGAGGTTGAGCAAAATATCGTGATTTGTCAGTAGCGAATAGATCATCTCTGCGACACACTGACAAATCACGATATTTTGCGATAACCCAGTTCAATAATTCTTCTTTCATTCGGTCACCGAATTTTTCTTTTAATGAATACCTTCGGGGAGCTGCCATTTCCACGCAAAAGTGATCGCTAGAAGGAGAAAAGCGTGGTTTCACTAACGCACGAGCAGAATATTATTTGCAGCCAAATACAGTTGGACGACATTGCGCATGAGCAGACCATTATTTGCAGGTCACGTGGTAGGCTGTCGGCTAATGAAAAGGAAGAAAAATTTACATCGAATGATAATGCTCGATATTTTCATGTAATTTCATGTATTTTTCGAGATATTTTTATAGAACCTTCGGCACTCATGGCATATATTCCACTGTGTGTCTCTCGTGGTGTTGTCCGGAAAAAATAACATTTTCTAGCAGTCTTAGAATAACAACTTCCTTCGGGCACCATTGGCGTCTCCTCGAAAAAAGTTTCAGCTCAGCTGACACGTACACTTACCATATATTTATAGAGCGTTACCCATAGGTCATGATAACTCAGTAGCCAATCAAATCTCTAGAATTGCGTTATTGAATGATCCAGCACTTGTTACTCAGGCTGTTATACACACCACGATTGCATTGCTTGTTCTTCGTAAATAAACTCACATCACGGTAAATCGAGTAAATCATACTGAAATGACAGAGGTTAGCTTTTTGATTTCTACCGCGGCACATCTACTTGTGGCCTACTTTTTAATAGCCTGTGTGCCGACGCTCCCACTCCTCAGTAAAAATCACCCCTTTCCCGATTTTTTTACTTAGGGGTGGATGCGTCTGTACAAAGGCTAACTACCTAAAGGTAGAATTTGCTATCAGTAAATGAAACAGAATACAAGAAAACGGTCGTTACACGTTTGCCGACGTGAAAGTCTTTAACACTTCTAAAAAAAATGAATCGAACACCCAGTAGTTGTTTTAGCAGTACTGTAGCAGCAGCAGTAGCAGCAGAAGCAGAGTAGATTGATCGGCCGATAGTCTAGGGACCGCACTGAAACCAGCCGAGCGAGTGGCAATCTCTTGCAAAAACATTAAACAACTAGATTTGACGTTGTAAGAGAAGGCCCCTTTACAAAGTATATCTAAATCACCTGAGGAGTAGAAAAAAAATGCACCGCCTCAAATGACCGCCTATTTTTTTCTAAAACTTCACTAACGTAATGACACGAAACGTGATTTTCCACCCGTATTTCGCCGGTTTTCCCATGTAAATGGTATGTATCCCAAGATCCTCCCCTCCCTTTATTTCTAGTATCAGGGTCAGGTATAAAATGTTGAACAAAATTGCAAGTATAAAGCTCATCGGGGCGTATGTTTCACGGTTCGGAACCAAGGATTGTAACGCTGATAGAAAAATTGGATAGGGATAAATATATCGAATTGGGATCATCCTCAGTTCTTCGATGGTAATTTATAAGACAAGAATGAAAAACAAATATAGCACACAGTTGTGGTTATAGGTGAGTGATAGTGATGGGGGCTTTGCAATCGGCTAGCGCTTTAACTATTAACTATTAACTATTTTCTTTTAGTTATCGCAAGATGGCAAAAGGAATATCCAATTCGGTTAAGCTCCTGCCGCGCCCACCTGTAAAAGAAGCCGCTGACTGGGTTGAGTACACGCTGGCTCAGGGTGGCTTACCGTTCCTCAGAGCTCGAGGACTGGACCTGCCATTTTATCAGCTGTATCTTCTGGATATTTTATTTTTGGCATTTTTGATCTTGTTTTTAACAGTGTTTGCTCTCAGATTCTTGTTAAAGGCAGCTATTAATCTTTTGTTGACGCCAGCTGCAAAAGAAAAAACTAGCTAATAGAGAACTTTTTTTAGTTTGGTCAAAACAAGTATACATCATCTTGACTAAGGGCAAAGAGATGTAAATAAAGTACATAAAGCTTACCTTGGTGGACAAACCTTGCTTAAATATTAACATTTTCATCCTGCACCTGTCTGTTTATATTACGTTAGTGATCATAAGTGACAGCTTGGGACCTGCAGGCTCCGCAGTTGGGGAAAAAGGCAACCTTACTCCCAGGGCTTCGAGAGAAGGTTGGGAAAAAGGCGAAACAAAATCGGCGAGCGAAACGAGCTAAGGGGGAGTCTGGGGAAGGGAAAGTCCACCGATAGGCTAGCTTTGCTCGTGGATGTCTTTTTGGCTCGTTCACCCCGTTTTTTTGCCTTTTTTCCCCCACTACGGAGCCTGTTCCGAGGCAACCGAGGTTAATCTCGGTCGACTGTAATTTCCTTCACCTTCTATAAATAAAGCTGACCTAAGTGTAGCAAATGATTGATGGCCGCTTAACAGAGGTGACAGCAATAGGAGAACTTTCGTTGGGATGGCCAAAAGATGGCTGCGGTCACTCATGATTTCGGGACTTCTGATTACTTAATAAATGCGGTGGTCGCTTTTATAGGTAGACGCTTGATGGAGGTTCAACTGTCAATGGTAAGGAAGACACCAATTGAAAGTTCTTTTTGTGGGATGGTGTGTGGGTGCTGACTGTGCACAATAGGTTTGACCAAAATGTTCTTGGTGACATGAACTTGTGCACGTGAAAGCATCCGCAGAGGTCCTTTGATGGTAGCCATGCAAAGGGTTTGGTACCAGTAGTGGTACTAGAGAAGATACTGGCAATCATAACTAGAGATACGTCATCCTGTGATCAATTTGTGAGTCAATATTTATCTGTGCATGTATAAAAACTTTTACGGTTTTCATTAGAAATTGATGTAATAATTGCTTGTTATAAAATCGCGCACCCATAGGTAAGCTTGGACCTGTTTTCCTGATGAAGATCATCTTTTTTTTTATCAACAATAAATCGATGTCGTTCTCAGGGCTTTTTTTTCCACCTAGGAGTGATCTTTTAGACGCTCATCAGAAAATGCATCCAGTCTAATTTCGATTTTCTTTGGCCACCTGAATTAATGGAAACTGCAAGTCTACTGTAGATCTATAAGAGCGTTTTCAAGCCGGTTACAGAAATTAGTATGCTTACAGTGGCCAAATTGCAAATTAAGAGTTTTCCCAGCGGCGTTACGGTTTCTGACGTCTTCAATCGTCTTTTCTGGTTTTTGGACCCCCGCCCCGCCCCTCCCCCTCCTTGTTGTGTCCACCCTGACTGATCCTCTTTCCTTCATCCTCGATCCTCCCCTCGATCTCTTTCGATCCTCGATCTTCCATCTTCGTTCCTATGTTTTCAAGAAACCGGAGAAAGTGCCGGCATGCAGAACGGGTCCTTAATTCCGCGTTTTCAGGCGAAAGAACGCAAAGGCGAAGCCGGCGTGGAACGGGCTCAACACCTGCATCGCGCTTGCCTTCGCTCGCCCGAAAAATGCAAAAAAGTTTCGCCTGTTCTGCATGCTAGAAGAGAGAGAAAGTCCACTCGGTTTGGGATTAACCTGCGATCAGGCTTTTCATGATTTCTCTTGGAGAAGAGACGAGAAAAGCGACATAGACGTATAGGGAGAGCATGAACGCTACGTATCGCAGGGAAACTGAGGCATTTCTAAATATAAAAGGAGAAGAGAGAAGCGAAAAGCCGGGAAAGTGAAGACAGCGAAGAGAGACAAACTTTTCTTTCCCGCTTCTTCTCTCCGCTACCCCCTAAGAAAGGCCTGATACTCAGGCTAACCGAGCAATGCACGTACTGACGTGACATAACAGATCTAAGAATGCTGATATGCGAGGAGGCACAATGGGCTAATATTTATTTAAGGTTTTCTATTTTAAAATTCTAATCTTGACACTTGGATCAATTATGGCGGCTTTGCGAGTGGCTCTGTTGTTTGCGCTCCTCTCAGGATGCTTTGCCGCAAAACTTGTTATGTTTCCCATGTTTGGACGAAGCCATTACATGGTTCTCAACAAACTGGGACAAGAACTGTCAGAGAGGGGTCATGAGGTATGTAAATGAGAGTACAAAATGATTTGTTGTAGTTTTCAGTAATAGCTCGATTATTATTTTACCAAGCCTTTGTTGTTGTCAACAAGCATACAAGCTTGAGGTCTTTAGTGCACTTTATGGTACAATCCTGTGATACCTCATGAAGCGTGATGAAGGGACATTGTGATCTGAGTAGAGCCAAGAAATGCTGAAGTCTACATTTTCTTCTTCGCGTTACTAACAGTCGAGAGTGTATACAGCATATTAAAAGGTAGTCCAAAAAGACTTAAAAGAAAAGTGGCCGTAATCGGCATAGCTCGGCATCGAAAGTAATTACTGACTGAAAAAGATAGACCGTTTTGGTACATTTAAAACAATTAAACTAATGACCTCTGTACATGCATATGCAGGCCCTACCCAGGACTAGAGATCAGTAATTGACCGTTTATAATCCTGGTTTATAATCTACAAAAACCATTGATTTCAAATCCTTGAATATATTTTGAAATGGAATCACGAAAGCATTCTTGTGGTCTGTTTTTGTCGTGCAGTTTTGGTTGTTTATAGTATAGTCCGTAAAGTAGTGATGGAGTGCTGATTCATGATGATTAATCATCAGTCTCTAGAGCAACTGGGTTCATACTAGCCAAGTAAGTAGATCTAAAGTTTGAGACTTACCATGATAAGCGTTCACATTTAGATTTCAAAGTATGCATGAAGCAATCGAGGTTGTCAATCAAGTTACGCGGTAAAATTTCGCACGCATGTAATAGCGTAATCACGATTTTAACTACTACACGCAGAAAACAACAACAAGGTACATCGTGCAACCTCGAAAGCTTCGTAATGCTTACCTTTCGTTTCTCATGATTTTTTTACTGCAACGACAGAGAGCTTTGCTATTTCAGCAATTATACCACTTTCTCATCACAGAGGAAGAATTTAGAGTGAGACGGACAAATGTTTCTCATGATCTTGGCCCAAATGAAACAGCAAAACGTGCAACGCTGATGAAAGAAAGAAGTAATCGAGTGAGCTGTGCGTGTCTTCGATCAAAAGGCATATTTCATTACAGTTTGATTGATGTTTCAATTTCCTGATCTTGTTTTGATAAAACGTAAGTAAACTATGACTTCAAACTTGAACACGCGATACCACGGCTACAATTAGAAATTAGACCCGTTCACATCTGGAGTACGCCTGAAGTATGCTTGAGGTATACTTACTAAGCTTAGTATGAACCCACCTGCAGCATACTAATTCATCTTGTATAATTGACATCGTGATCACTGTTTTCTAATGCGCTATTGTTTGCCTTAGTAAAAAAGACGGGGACCGTTTAAAGTCCCCTATTTCGACCTAATTTCCCGTAATTGTCATCGCGAGCGGGCGGCCATCTTGTAAATAAACAACAGATTTTCGTTGAAACTCGGTACGCTGTTGAAGTAAGTTAAAGACAATGAGAAAATGTAATAAAAAGAGGGGGTCACTTAGCTTTTTGCGGTTCAATGCTAACGAATACGGCTATTTAGGCTCCTTTAGCAATCATGATCAATCATGATCAGCCGTGTGCACTCATACCGTTACCGTTATACACAGTTTTTTTTGGTCGCGTGACATGTCACATGACCATAATCAAACGCTAAGGCACAAGCTAAGAAGACCTCAAGATTTACTTGTGGAGAAAAATTTATCTTGCTCTACGTTTCCTGGTGAGAGATATTCTCAATGCTCCGACCACACCTTTGACCCAAGCCTTAAACCCCCTGAGTCGAGGGATAGCTAGCCCGCAACAAACCAAGATGACCTGCATTGCAATAAGGCTGCTTTTTGTTTTATCATCGTCTTGACAGATTATTCTATTTGTGGGAACAACGGCTAAATATGCCACAAACAATCCACATGTACGCTTCTTTAACGACAGCAAGACCTTTTCCGTGCATCATCCACCCACTTCAGGAAAGCAGAACACGCCGTTGAGTGCAAGAAAGCAACTTGCCATTCTTTTAACCATCCAGTCATCGTATTGCGATGAAATGCTTAGTGACGTGGAGCTAATGAAGGAAACTAATGATGCCGATCTCGTTGTCGGCGAACTGTGGTATCTCTGCTCAGCGTTAGTAGCGGACAAATTATCAGTACCTCATGTTTTAATATCTGCATCCACTTTGTCCACACCATCTTCGTTTCCAGTTGGTATACCCGCTCCGCTTGCCTATATACCTCAAATAAGCAACAATGATAATAGAATGTCGAATATCATTGACAGAGCCAGGAATGTACTACAATGGATATCACTGTATTGGTATTACTTGCAAGACTTTTGCCCACTTTATGGCAATATTAAAGCAAAATACAACATCACACCCAACAAAAGCATCCAGGAAACACTTGGAAGAGCTGATCTGATTATCGGTCAGATGCCGTTTGGATTAGAGCATCCGAGGCCTGTCCATCCAAGTAAGTAGTTTTTTTTCTCATTTCTTTTCACTTTCTCTGTACACCACAGTTTAAGAATCGCAATTTAGTTATTAGTCTAGGACCTAATCAAGTTTTGTGCCTTCTTCAACAAAACATGTGTCATTTATGAATGTCGCTTAGAATTCCCTGCAAGTAGAGCTGCGAAATCTGAGTAGAGAGCACGAAACGTGAAAGCAAAGAACGAAACTTGCAAGGCGAAGCACCAGATAGAGAGCGCAAAGTTCGACCTTCCGCGGCTAGGATCGTCTTTGACTTTGAGAATGTTTAAATGGCGCCCATTTGATTGATTTGAGCCAATTTTTGCCGTTAATTAAAACAGGTTGTGTCACGGAGGTCCTTGGAAACTTTATTTATGCATGTTCAACACCATCACGGTGGTGGTACAGGTCTGTGGACAGGGACTAAGCTGAGCTGATAATTTTCACTGGCCCTGGATTTCTGGGAGTCCAATTGTTTTCCACAACATTGCAGTCCCGTTGTTCGATCTCTTGGTGATTATAATAACATATCTTTTTCTTTAACATGTTCTTTGCTGTTTCATTATAGACACTCGGGTTGTTGGTCCATTCCTTCCTAGTCCAGCTAAGCCTCTACCAAAAGAGCTGGAGGAATTCATAGGAAAAGATGGTGACCAAGATGTTATCTTAGTTTCATTTGGTAGCATTTTGGGAGACATTGCAGGATTAAATGAATCACTCTTACAAAAAATGGCTGACGCTTTCTCTAAGCTTCCACAAAAAGTTATCTGGAAAATGAAGTTAGAAGGTATGTTCATTGAACCGAGGAATATCCTCATGCAGGAAAGGAAGAGTAATTACAGTGATCAGACGATTAACTAGCCTTGTTAGATCAGAGACCTTCTATTTTCTCTTTTGAGAAAAAAGATTAGCGGGCGGGATTAGCGGGATTAGAGGGCGGGTGTTGTAGATTTTTGACGGCGAAGTCGAGTGAAGGTTAAGAGCAAATACCCCGTAGCTTTTGCTCGGCGGCTCCGCCTCCAAGAACGTATCTAGGACATAATAATTCCACCAACTACGTACGCTATCTAGAGCTCGTCGAGCGCATGTATGAAAATAAAATCCGCGAGGGAATTGTTAAACGCTAGCGAAAGGGGGTGGGGTGGGCAACGCGCCCCCCATCTTGCCTTGCGTACAGCGATTTTAGAAAGAAAGCTCCATTAGCAAAGGTAAATCAAATGCTACTCACATGTGACAGCTGCAGAAGCGTAACATCTGATCACTTTTAAATTTCCCAGTAACTGTACGCATTTTTTTCTCAGCAGGCAAGCTACAGGTGTCAGTGAGTGACAATATCAAACTGATGTCATGGTTACCACAGAATGACATTCTCGGTCATCCTAAGACTCGTCTATTTATAGGCCACGCAGGACTGAATGGTATCCTTGAATCAACCTACCACGGAGTGCCAATGATTCTTGCACCTTTTTTTGGAGATCAATTTTACAATGCCAACACTATGAAGCAGTCAGGAGTTGCGGAGGTTGTAAACTTGTGGTCCATGTCGTCAGAAGAGTTCGTTAGTTTGATACAAAAGGTGTTAAGCGACCCTAGGTGAGTACATTGGGAACACCGTACATTATATAGCTGAATCCGCGAAATGAAGTGAAACCTGCATTCTGGTTGGCTAACCGAGCGCATCTTGCCAGCTCGCGATTCCGCGTTGGTCCTGCAAGTAAATATTCTCTTTTTCTGGCCGTATAATAAATCTTTTATTGACCAAGCGTGAAGTCAAGTTGACTTGATATTGGCCTCGTTCTTTTTTGCGTTTTTTTTGATCGAGATGGACATAAAAACGCATAAAAGAACGAGGCCAGTATCCAGCCATCCTGACCTCACGCTTGGTCAATAAGGCATACCAAGAGCCATAATAATCGCTCCATGGAATGTTTACAATATTACAGTTTAATCGAGTAGAAGAGGTGGCTTGGTAAACTCAAGACGAATTTTCCCCAGAAATCAAATTCAACTTATGACAAAAAATGAAAGCAAACGTTAACGAAACCACGAGATTTCAATTAAACAGAACAGAGAAAACTTCAGAGAAAGCCTCACCTCGATGAACCGGGCCTCCATTGTCTGCACAAGTTCAGGAAGAGCTGCACAAGCTGCACAAGAAACCTTTTCCCCTAACTTGGCGAGTCGACAGGTGAAAACAAAGCTTTACTTTTCTCCACGGGCTGGAAAGCACAATTTAAACTTCCGGCGATTCCATATAACCCATTACGCTATTGTTTGCGAAAGGATTTTCAAACTGCGATTTGCAATTGATTTGCAATGTTTGAAAATTCTGTAATGATCAAACCTTTGCGCATACCGATTTCCTCGCATGAATGGATCCGTCAAAACCGTCAATCAAATTAAACTTAAATGGTTTCCTTACTGATTTTGTTGAGATCCTTTTCAATTTCGGTGAATAGTGGCTTTAGGAATATTAACCTCACCGCGAATATTCAGGTTCTACTCACCTCGTGTTTAAAGGATAAGTAAGCTTACAAAGAGAGATGAAGTACAGAGCAGGAAAAGATGTTTCCCACATGGTGCCTGGTCATGTCCTTGAGAAAAAATACTCGAAACCTTTATAGGCTTTTTCCTTCCTCTTTCAAAAAAAAGAAAATACGTCCACACTGTCGCTTGTGCGGTCGTCTTTTTAGGACCGGCAGGTTTTGTGTTTAACGCTTGTCCGGGCTGCGATGTCTTTCCAGTTGTTCCAACCAAAACATGAACCAAAACGACGGTCACGCGGTCGCTTTAACTGTATTTGTACGGTTGCTTGTAAAGGACCCGTTTGTGTACAAGTTTTAAACACTTTCTGTGGTAGGTTCTTCGTTGAAGTAGGACATTTTAATCAACTCAAAGTCCCTCCACTTGGATTTTTTGACTCCGCCTCGCTTCCGGAAGTCAACCAGTTTACCGTAAACTATTTCCGCATGGTCCGCATAGTTCTAAAAATAACTTTTTTGACATTAAGATGTTCCAAAAGCGTGACTCGGAGACTCCCTCTGTGTCCTATTATGGCTCTTGTGCATACGTATAGTCAACAACTGTTGAACAAGCCTGCCTTGGATGTGAGATGGTAGATTTGTTTTCTTGGTATTTTCATGTAAATTCGTGTATTTTGCGAGGTCTGTTCATAGAATCCTCACTCGTGGTAAACCCTGTGCCTCTCTTACGGTTTCCCAAAAATTGCATTTTCTAGCAGTTTTAGAACGACAACAACTTACTTCGGTCTCTTCGTGAAAAACGTTTCAGTTCAGGTGACTCGTACACGGCTTACTATATTTGTAGAGCATGACCCATCTAGCATAATTAATGACTCAGCCAATCAAACCTCTAGAATTGCGATATTCGGTGATTTAGCTTTTAATATTTATGGAAATTGCCACTCAGGCTGTCATACACACAATGATTGCATTGCTTTTTCTTCGTAAGTAAACCCACACCACGGTAGGCTTAGCCACAAGTTGCTCGGCAACTTTTAAATTCTTGGCAACTTTTGATTTTTTTAGCATTTTTAAAATTATTTTTTACTTTTTCGCCACATTTATTAGCTTTCGAAAGAAAAGTCAGCTAAATTCAACTGGTTTATACTACTGTGTGAGTGTGTGAACTCCAGAAATGGCCCTACTACCAATGACAGCTTTGTGTTGCACGCCTGGCCATGAGGTCAGCGGTATCACATGACACGTTTTTCAAGATGGCGGAAAAATAGACCGTGTCACGGTTTTCGAACCCATTTTGACGAACAGGCAAAGGTGTGAGAAATTACAGTGTTTGTATGAGAATCTAATGTCGAATAATTTCCGTAAAACGGCTGTTCTGAAAAAAATATGAATTTTAAACTAAAGCTACACAGCAAGGGATTTTACTAACAAACTTTGGGGGCCGTTACTGTGCGTAAATTTCTCCAGAAGCTCGTTTTAGATTTTCCATATATTTGTGCGCAATTTTTCCCCTGGAAATTTTTACAGAGAAATGTATAGAAAATTTAAAAAAAAGGTTCTAGATCTTCTAGCGCATGTGACGCCCTCAAACGTTTTCAGAAGAATCCTTAAGAGTGAAGCTTTTGTTTACAATTCATATTTTTTTCAAAGCAGCCGTTTCTCACGCGTTTGCCTACTCGTCAAGATGGCGTCGAAAACCGTGACAAGGTCAATACTGTCAGAGATTCAGATTCCAGCTGGGACGAACGCGCCGATGAAGGCCCGATTAATCCTATTGAGGAAGCTAAAAGGCTGGGGACAAATCTCGCTACCACCGAAAAAGCTAAAATAACAGATATTAGAGAAAGAAAAATCCAGACGAATTCGGCGGATAAAACCGCAATAAAACCAATTTCAAGTGCAATCAAGTCGAAAAAAAAAAACAGCAACTATTCGGCAAATTTTTGGCAACTTTGAAAATAAAATAGCGACTTTTTAGCAACTTTTGGACACTTTTATCGGCAACTTTTGGGAATTTATCGGCAATTTGTGGCTAAGCCTACATCACGGTAAATACAGTATATCAAACTGAATCATTCAAAAAAACATTAAACAATTCAGTTTGACGATGTTAGAGAAGGACCCGTGATGAGATCTTTGCAATCTGATAGCGTTTAGTGAAAGTGTTTTACGACTATCTTTCTTTTAGTTATCACGAGATGGCAAAAGGAATATCCAACTCGGTTAAGCGTCTGCCGCGCCCACCTGTAAAAGAAGCCGCTGACTGGATGGAGTACACGCTGGCTCTGGGTGGCTTACCGTTCCTCAGACCTCGAGGACTGGACCTACCCTTTTATCAGCTGTATCTTCTGGATATTTTGTTGGTGGCATTTATTATCTTGTTATTAACAGTGCTTGCTGTCATGTTCTCGTTAAAAGCAGTTATTAATCACTTTTTGGCACCAGTCACAAAAGAGAAGTCAAGTTAAAAAGAGAACACTTTAAAGCTTTATATAGCCATCAATTAGACTGTTACAGTGATTTCTATAAAGTAGTAAACTTTTTGAGAACTGTTTTTAATTGAACTTCTTAGCTTGCAAAGCAAATGATTGTAGGAAGGTGATCAAAACAAATATAGAAGGAATCATCTTGACTAGGGGCGAAGAATTGAGGGCTAAGTGCTTGAAGCTTACCACTGTCTGCAGACTAGCCTGAGTCGCAGACGTAATCTGACCTCAGTCGCTGGCATGAGCTACGTCTGCGAAGCTTCTCGGAGATTTTTGTTTTAGGCTCCCAACGGATTAAACGCTGCGTGTTTTGAATTTCCTTTAAAAAACGTGATGGCAAATCGACAATGGCTTTTTCAACAGGCCAATCATAGCGCGTACTCAAATCCTGGTTCACAGGCTGAGGCCCAGAGCGTACAAAGATTTCGGCTCTAGCTCGCAGACCGGCGGACTTAACTAGAGGTTTGAGTTTCGACGTTGGCACAGGCTACGGCAATCAAACCATACTTATACAGGGACAGTTTATCCAGCACTTGTCTGGTTGTATTACATTAGTGATTAAATACAGATAACGGAATAATGCAAATATAAGACAGGGTGATAAAGACACCAAAGTTCTTTTGATTCGTGGGATCATGGTGGGTCCTATGCTTCTGGTGCGATAAACTTGTTAAGTGAAAGCTAAGTTTTTCCCCGTCCACAGAGGTCCTTTGATAGTGCCCCTGCATAAGGTGTGGTAACATGAATGTTACTCTAGAAGATACTGGGGATCATAACTGGAAAGACGACACATTTAATTTTGTCATACATTTATGAGCCGACAGTCATCTCTGTCTATAAAACCTTTGCAGTTTTCAGTAGAAATTGATGCAATCATTCCTTTATACATTAATAAAATCGAGAACCTAGAGGTTTGCTTGTGCCTGTTTCCTGATGTAGACCAACTTTTCTTTGAACACTTTAGTAATCTCTATAGTGAAGTAACCAGTCTGGTTTTTAAAAAAAGCTCTAAGTTAG
Organism: Porites lutea; assembly: GCF_958299795.1. Classification (NCBI taxonomy): domain Eukaryota; kingdom Metazoa; phylum Cnidaria; class Anthozoa; order Scleractinia; family Poritidae; genus Porites; species Porites lutea. Next base: position 27,871,425 of record NC_133205.1, read on the forward strand.
TAAGACTTTGCAAAAAACGAACTGAAAACGAAGATCTACATCAGACAGTTTTTAAAAGTCAAATAAATTTTATATTATTTATCAATCTTGAGGTTCAGAAATGAATAATATATTTCTTTCGTTTTATTCACGGCCAAGCCTCGTAGCCAAGTATGAATTTTAATATATCGAAATTGGTCTATTTTGATCATGCGTTCTTGTGCAATCACAGGACGATGAAGTTTTGTTTAACAGGTGGATTTCCAGAAGAAGAAAAAGTGGAAAAATAAGCGAAGAATAGTTCTAACGTATTTAAGTCATTTTAGGACTCCACAGGACACCTGCACTGTTTCCAAACCACCAAACAGGCAAGCTGAAAGCCAGGGGTTTCTTCTCGTACCATTACATTTTAAATTCGGTCACAGCGCGAAGCGCTGGGCCTCAAATAAAATAGAGAAATCAGTCCACCAATTCGGCCCGCGGGATTATCATCCAATCAGAAAGGAGTATGGGGCCTAATGTTATTTGCCAGCACACGAATATCCAGCCGTGTCTCCACCGAGCTTTGGCTGCTGGATTTTTGGGTGATTACGTGGATACAGAGAATTATCTCTGAGATAAATGAATTTTTCCGCTGAGCATTAGCCATGGAAGGTAAATGCAAGTTTAATCCCTAGCCTTGGTAGCTGGTGCAAAAAGGATGAGAGGAGGGGGAAAAAAACGCGAAAGGAAAAAGAGTAACCAGACAAAATAGTCGACATTTTGTGACGCTACCAGTGGTTTCCGGGCGAAATGACGTCTGAGAGACGAGCGCAGAAATTCTGCACTGATGACGAGTCAGTTACCCAGATGTGGGTAGTCCTTTTGATCGGCCGTGTGTTTGTCGGGTAGGAAATTTGCTTCAACCAATCAGAAGCACTACCCAGATCTGGGTAGTGACGCGTCCTCAGTGTGGAATTTCTGCGTTCGTTTCTCAGACGCCATTTCGAGGGGAAACCACTGTTGGCGTCACAAAATGTCGGCTGTTTTCTCAGGCTAGGAAAAGGGAAGGGGGTCTATTTCCTTCTCTTCCAATACCCTCTCCCTTTTTCTCTCGACGCCTGACACGCAGGCTTTTTGAGCTCTGAGTCATTCCCCACGCAGCACAATATTTGTATTAAGATTTTATTTCCACCATAAAATACGTCTGGTTTTAAAACTACATGCATATTTCTTAAACTAGTTTTCAAGGGATTTTAATAATGTTGTAACTAGTTTAAAACACCGAAGTGCCTCTTCAAACGTTTTCTAATTTCTTGAAACGAATAGCTTCCAAAATATCGTTAAAACATTAACATATAGTGATAACGTGCAATTATAGCATGCGGAATATCTTACTTAAGACACATTTTCACTATTTCAGTCATACTGACTCATTATTACTAATCCATCTTGTAGGGCCTTGTCTTTTCTCTTCCGGTTCCCGATGTTCTCATAACAATTCCAACAACACATTTAGTAAGAAAATATTTCAAACTTAATAATATGAACAGAGTAATTAATAGTAGAACTAACAGGATGTCAAGCAAGTAAAGCTTGTAGAAAGGTAAGTCCAAACCCCGCATGCGGAGGTGCTGTAAACCACCCACAGCCTGCGTGTATTCTATCCAGTCAGCGGTTTCTTGCAGAGGAGAACGAGGTAAAAGCTTGATGAACTCAGACAGACGAGCTGCGGACTCACGGTAACTACAAGTAAACAACGGTTCGAGAAGTAAATGAAACAACGTATAAATAAATAACTAGCCAGCTTAATACATTGTAAATAATAAGAGAGGAAAGGATATAGGAGAAGACTGAGAGGTATAACAAGCAAGAGAACGAACGGACGAAAGAATGGTATGTCATAAATTCGTCAAAAGAAGGATAGGAGACATCACACTTGTGCACTTTCTAGAACAGCCAATAAGGATTCTTCTTCTACTACCCAGAAAAACAACTACGGTGTCAATCGGTAACCTATACTACCTCAGCCTCAACAAGACAGTGGAAATTTAAGTATCCGTCATGATCAGTTATGGATAATACTTACAAACGAGTTACCGTACTTGTGGTCTCTGATTTAAGTAATTTGATTTTAAGATTAACGCCGCCCTCGCATAAACGCCGCACCAGAACTGACAAAATTTAAAAAAACGCCGCGGTGTTTAATCCATTCGACTAAATAAGGTACACCCTAACTGACAATGTTGATGTAGTAGATCTCATACTGTCATCAGAAGATTACTACTTACTTACCTTTGGTTTGCCAAAACTCGGCCAATAACATCCACTAGCTGGTCTACTGTGATTGTGTCCAAGTCGACAATCTCTGCAAATCCCTTAGCTTTTGCCTCGTGCGCGTTGTCGTACTGGTCCCCAAAGAACGGCGCGCAGATCATAGGGACGCCGTGAAAAACTGCCTCCAATACACCGTGTACACCGCCGTGGTTGATAAAGAGCCTGGTGCTGCTGTGACCGAGGATGTCGTTTTGCGGTAACCATGATGCCACCTTAACGTTGTCGCTTAAAGAAACCTGTGTTTTCTCTTGTAAGACAAAATCATAGATATAGCCAATAAACATGCTTTGTGGAAGAGGGAATTATCAATGGCAATACGTATGCATCAGAAAGAGAAAACAAGAGGCGCGATCAGTACAAGATTCTGAGAAACTACCCACCCACCTACCCATTCCCTAACCCCTAAAAGAGAAGTTAGTATTAAAGTTGGGTTAGGGGAGGGATGAGTGAGCAGTATGTCGAAATCTTATGCTGCCCATCTAGCACTCCCCCCCCCCCCCCCCCCCATTTTTTTTTCCTACAAGAGAAGTTAGTGTTAACAAAACGTTGAATTTGGTGAGGGGTGGTTGAGCAATATACTAAAATCGTATACTTCTCAAAGAAACTTCTAAAGGAACCTTTCGAAATTTTAACAACAGCTAAAACAACTGGCTTAAAAACCTAACTCGTACCATTATTTACGGTTTTCTTGCACGGATGATGCGAAAGGTCGTAACAATAATTTGCGCACAAAAGTTTTTGATTCAGCAGAACGTCCTTAATTACCGTGTCTACGCAACTTGTAACGATTCTGTCATGACATTTAGATACTTGTCTTTTTGGGAATAATCGGCGAGTAAAATATCTGTTGCGCTCTCCACGAAGAACTTGGGATCATTTATAGTGTTAAATTATACTCGAGGGTTTCCCCTTCTGATTTTGCATAACGCATAAAATACCCTTTTGAAGTTTCCATAAAACCTTTTGAGGCACTCTGGACAAGGCATTTGCCAGCAACGCCAGTTTTTTCTCTTCAACATTTCCCAATATGGTTCCAAATGATACGAGAATGACACCCTCGTCCCCGGTATTCTGCATAAACTCTTCAAATTCGGCGGGCAATGGCTTGGCAGGTGCTGCTACAAGTGGACCCACAACTTTAGTATCTAGGAAAGTGAAAGAGGAGTGGCTTTACAACCTAACGAATTATCGGTTACAGTTTGAGAATTAAATAAATATTTAAACTACACATTTGTTAAGTTTTTGGACAACGTTGCAATCGAGCAGTTCTCCTCAATGGCGTCTGCAAGTTGGCCGGAGGTCTGCCATTACCTAGGGGAACTAAAGAATTGAGAAATAAATTCTCACACGAGGGCCCCAGTGCTTCTACACTTACTCTAACTCTCTAACTCTTACTCTCTCCATAAAATACAGTCGCCATGTCATAATGAAATTATCACAAATTGTGTAATGCCCAGAATGTCGATGGTGCATTTCAAAGGAAATCAAATAAATTTTCTACAAAGCAGCTCCTATACCCCCCTTACCATTCCCTGTACCTGCCTGCGTGACAGGTGTGTGAAGGTGAAATCCAGGTGCGCCTCCTTGCGTTCCTGGGCGCGCAGCCGATTTCTCCCCTCCCGCCGACGCGTATTCTAATCTTTACGGATTACAAGCATTTAAAACATGTAAAGAGAACAACTTTATCTAAGAAAGTCTGCATGGGAGGCTACAAAACGCTAAGTAATCTGTGGTTTCAAATATTTTTTGAAGAGATTTATAGAAAAATCGTGCAAAGGATTTCGAATTAATAATAATAATAACAATAATAATAATAATCAAATCCTTTCTCCATCTAAACTACAAGGTAGGTAGTCCTTGTAGGTGTTCAAGTGATGGTATGGACTACATATTTATCTGGTAATTATGACAAGGATATATTTTCAGTTTTTGCTCCCCTCATTCTTCCAAAGGATCAGTAGCCCGTTCGAGAACTTCGTATAAAGTTAGCTTTGAGGCTAATCCAATTCCTTAGTAAAAGAACCTAACATAGATTGTAGATGAAACTTGGTACACTGATGTAACAAGTCGAGAAGATGATAAAAAAGTAATAAAAATTGGGGGTCACCGTGCTTCTTTTGACGTCACAATGCTGACAAATACGGCTATTTGGGACCCTTTGTCTAGTTTCGCGCGCAGCCCAGAACTAGACAAAAAGGAGAGATTTTTTCGATGATGCATGGGGTAACGCACAGAATTTGAATTTAGTGTATTTTTTATCCGGTCACGTTCAAGAAAAATGCCTTTTAATGCCCTTGTTTTCACTTAATGCTTCAAAGTAGAATTAAATTGGACACGCGCTATTCGACCCGTGATAGCTCAATCCGTACAATTTAGTAAAATTGCCAAAAAACTGAACATAGATTTGTGCCAATTTTTTTCTCATCGAAAAGGAAGGACTGTCCTTATTAAAATCATGAAATAAAAAATGGGGTTCACCGTACTCGTTTTTGTGGTAGAGCTGCAGAAAGTGCGCACCAAATGCATTTTCCCTCATTTTTGAGAGAGGACTGGAGCGAGTTTCAAAATGGCATGTATGTGAAAAGGGAAAGAAAGTATTAAAAAATCCGTTTTTACAAAATTTACATCGAGATAGATCGTTTAGGACACAATGTGATATAAAAAGCGTTTAAATGAAAATCAAAGGGGGTAAGCACAAGTTTAACATCCCCTATCGAGGTTCTCCGTGAGGACGTCGAACTCAGCAACACGCGTACTGCTTACGTTTTGCACATTCCCGGCACGTTGAGTCTCACCTCGGCAAGAAAAAAGCGCAAGCAAATATTCCAATAGCATTTCTCTTCAATCGACTTCATTTTAATAGGGTTACTTCAAATGCTCTTTTTTACGGCGGCCATCTTGTTATGCGCAGTGAGAGATGCGCAGTGCAAAACCAGTGAATCACCTTAAGAAATTTGAAGGCCCTCTATATACTAGTAAAACACATACATACGTACTAGGTAAGAGAGGTCTTGGATACTCTAGAATAAAGGGCTTCTGTGATATGATCAAATCAACCGTGCCAAGTACTTCATAAGTACTTCTATTTGGTGCAACATTATACCTCTTCTTTAGATCATTAAATTGAGGAACCATGCCATGATGAAATGCCCAGTAGACAAGAATCCAGTGATAAAGGTTTTTCACTCGATGAATAACAGTCATTTCATCTGTTAAGGTTGACTTGAACTGGGGGACGAAAGAGGGTGGTAACGGTACACCAAAGGCATGCATTGTGGGAAGGCTGAGAGTTTCTAAGAGAATGACGACATGTGGCAGGGAGAATTTGCTAGCAACCAAAGATGAGCACATGTATAATCCACTACCGATGATGAGCGAAGCAGTTTGTACCTCGTTTAAGATATCTTTGTTATTTAAAACACCCTCGCAGTAAAGGGCTTTCAACTGTGCAACATTTGCCATCTCTGTTATCACATCAAGACCTTTCTTTGGCCCACGGCGAGTCAACATGATCTGAAAAAACACTTCAGGTGTTTTGAACATCCGGACATATCTATGACTTGCAGCATACCTCTCAGTGTCCCCTACAAGTATTTGAACCTGTAGGAAAAGAATACAACTCTTTTCAACAAATGTTAGTTTAGTAGCTCTAAGGAGGTCAAAGTAGTACCACACTTTATTTCATGAAGACTGCTTGATAGAATACCGCATCCTGACCAAACAGCATTTTTCAAGGACTGCAGAATTGAATATTGGTGAACAGGTGAAATTTAGGCTCAGTATCAGGCATTTCTGAGGGAAAAAGAGGATAAACAGGAGGAGAGAGTGAAAAGAGGAGATGTCTGATATTCAGGGGGAACATTAAAGGAAGGAACTTTGAATTTCATTTAATTAAGGAATATCAACTTGCGCCGTCCTATATCTGCAATCCAGTTAGAGAAAAGGAGAAATGTAAACATCAGCTACGTTCTTCTGAAGAACTACTGTTGCTGTTACTATTATTAGAGCGGTTTTCATTTGAGTGTCGAAAAGTAATTGGTTTTGCACTTTCTACACGATGCGATTGGCTTAAAAGATTTGCGCCACCTTTTCATCCAATCAGAAGTAAAACCAAAGCCAATTGTGACGCGCTCGCATGCATTTTGCCGCGCTTTGCGTCAGCCACATGTAATTACTTCGAGTTTTGATTGGTTCAATGTATTGTCTGTGTCCTATGTGATTGGCCAGAGTAATTACTTTGGTTTTGGTTTTACGACACTCAAACGAAAACCACTCTATTAATATTATTAAGGAACAAGTAAACATGACGCTCTGCCCCCACTCCCCTACTGCTGGAAGGTCTTCAACCAGCCCAACCACACCACCTTCAAAATGTTAATATTTACTGCTAAGTTTACAAGACAATATAACCAGCCAAATATGCAAATTTCAGCGAGCAGGTACAAAACTCGGACCGGATCTGAACAATGCACTAACAATGGAAACTATTGTCTGTTAAGTATGTAAATGAAGTGACACTGCGAGTCCGAGTTTTCTACCTGCCTAATTTCAACGCTCGTACCTATACCCACGGCTACTTTTAAATTTATATGTTGAAAGATCTGTTGATTTCACTAAACTTCATCATGGTACCGGTAGGATATGGAAAGTCTTTATGTTTAGTTTTATATTTTTAAAAACCTCTATGCAATACATCGCTTAACATTTCTGCCCCAAGTTCATAACGTCACGCTTGCAGCTTCACGCTTTACATGAAGAATATTTACCAATAAATACTTCCAAAATACATTTTAAGTGGAAGAAATGAAAAAAAATCATATAAAACATGTAAAATATCCGAGTTTTTCAGATCTGTACTGTTCAATTTCCTCTGACATAACATACCGACTTTCTTTTCTGACAAAACTAACAGTCATACCTCGTATCCTCTATCTGTTAGCACCTCAGCGAGTCTTTCAAATACTAGAAAATGACTTTTGCCAATAGCAGGAAGCATTACAATCGTAGCTCCTTCACTACACCCTAACATGGAGAACAGGAGGAGAATAATCAACAGAGCGGACATTTTTTCGCCATGAATGAGCCAGCGATGGACGAATGTCACGAAAGTCAGTAGGGGTCACACAATTGCCTAGCCACAGGACAACCAATCGTGTCGTTGGAACCAGCTTCAACAAAGTTTGCGTGTTTAAATTTCGAAAAGATATATTTTTCAATCGCAAAAAACGCGAAATTAAAGACCCGTTAAATTAAGGACCAATCGGGAGTACATAGTTTGCTGTAAACCTGTCGTGCGCTTTCCGCTTCATATTATAACTCTACACACAGCTGTTTGTCTTATAAGATGAGGTGAAGTGAACCAATTATAATCAGTCATTTCTTCTAGTCTTTGTTTACTTATAGCAAATATTATGTAGCGCCTTTTGCAGTTTGCCTCATGTTATCAAGGGTGGAACTTGCAGGATGTCTAATACAAGGAAAGGAAAGTCAGGAACGGGGAATGAGGAACGATCACGTAGAAAAGGAAAACATTATAAAATATGGGAACAAATAAAAATAGAAAATCGGCAATGGGGCTTTTGATAGTCTGGGGATAAGGGATTAAGAAAGGTTTTGTTCTCATTTTCCCTTCCTCAGTTCCCTGTTTCCCGTTTCCCATTTCCCGTTTCCCGTTCCCGTTCCCGTTCTCATTTTCCTTTCCTCCTTTTAGTTAAAATAAAATTATCCGATCTTGCGGATATTGTTTTTTTCAAAGACAAATGAAACTAATTTGTGTAAACAGAAATTTGGGTTTTTCCATGCGAGGCGACGTTTTTGTTTTCCTTTGTGACTGTCGACAAACAAGATGCAGGTGGGGCGAGATAAAGGATAAAGGAGCATCTTTTATTTTTAAACTCAATTATTTTTTATCCAAAGGGCCAGGAGACCTCAGGGTTACAAGTTTCAGTATGGAATCGTTCACAAACACCAGCCTTGATCGTCAAACGAAAGGTAAGAATTTTTAATCAAAAGGTCATTTTCAGTAATTTTTTTTTCAAATGTATTGACTATTTTCTGTGAAATCATTAAGTACCAGATAAACAAAGGGCTTGAAAAACTTAAAAAAAGGGTTTTATGATCAAGGGAATAGATTAGAAGACGCTATGGCTGTTAAGGGCCAAAAGATTAAAACCACTTCTGGCTATACATTGTACGTATTTGTATGTCTATAAGCTATGCCGCGTTGCGTGGACCTCTGCATTCAAACAGTCAACTCTATATAGTCGAGAAGCAGATTTCTATAAGAGGCCCAAAAAATGGGTTACGCAGCACCCCCACCACACAAAAGGTTTGACAACAGATTCAGATAGCCAAATACCCACAGATCACTTATTCGACATTCGGATCTACAGATTGTGGGGTCAGTGACTTGGTACGCTGCGATTTTTTGAGGGTGGTGGGGAGGTATTTTGAAGCATCAAATTTCAGCATTTTCGTATAGGGTCTAAACTTTGAAAAATCATATCTTTTTACTTAATCAGGCAAATGGGTTAGTATTTGGCCGACGCGTGTTAATAATAATAATAACGGATGTTTTGACTTCCGCGACAAATATACATTGCCGATATACTTAGAATGTGCTTACAATTGATATTTACTAATTCTCGAGAACCGTTTGTATAAGATTTTTACAAATTTACAAATCAAGCCATTTCATTGTCTTGTAACGAATCATGAGAGTTGTCATAATTGCCTCTACACCCAATTTTCCTATTGGTACCAATTAAAACCTTTGAAAAATCATATCTTAAAGACTAAATATTGTTCAACGATGAAACTATAGAAAGTCGTGTAACTTTGTAAGCTCTTTCATTTTAAAACATTTTCGCGAAATGATCCTTGTTTCCATGGCAACGGTTGCTAAGATGCTTTTTTTGTATGCAATACCCCTTTTAAAGGAGATCGAACAGAGATATGGGCTAAATAAGCAATTTAAAACAAAAGTTAATAGAAAAATGAAATAAGTTTTTTTACCGGTTTGAGGGATGCTGAATGACTCCCTTAAACTTTTTCCTCGTATGCCTAAAGATACAGTCATTTGGCTAAAATGTAATACAGTATCAACACAAACAATTCTTTATAGGTATTTTTTTTTCGCGTGTGTCTAGAAATGTTCATAACTGCAGAATCTTTAGTAAAGATCTTGGATACAAATACATATATTTTGTAAATAATACATATTTTTTGAAACGGTGTTGTTGTATTTGACGTTATTATTATCTCTGTGTTTTGAGAGGGTGTTTGCTTAGTTTCATTAGTATTGTACTGAAAATTTAATACAAAATCATTATTGAAATACATAATTTTTTAGTTGCTTAGATTTTGTATTGTTTGCAGTAAAGCTCTTAAAGCTTTTACAATCAACTTTTATGTGGGTTATTTTTTCCGTAAATCCTCTTAAGGTGATTCCCTAGTTTTGCACTGCGCATCTCTTACTCCGCATAACAAGATGGCCGCCGTAAAAAGAGGATGTAAAGTAACGTTATTGAAATGAAGTTGACTGAAGAGAAACGCTACTGGAATTTTTAGTTGCGGTTGTTTCTTGCCGAGGTGGGACTCAGTGTATTGGGAGTACGCGTGTTGCTGAGTTCGACTTCCTCACGGAGAACCTCGATAGTGGATGTTTAACTTGTGCTTACTCTCGTGACTTAGATTTTCATTTAAACGCTTTCTTTATTACATTGTGTCCTAAATGTAATATCTCGATGGAAATTCTGTAAAAAACGGATTTTTAATACTTTCTTCCTCCTTTCACACACATTCTATTTTGAAACTCGCCCCAGTCCCCTCTCAAAAATCGGAGGAAAATGTATTTGGTGCGCACTTTCTGCAGCTCTACCGCAAAAACGAGTACGGTGAACCCCATTTTTTATTTCATGATTTTAATAAGGACAGTGCTTCCTTTCGATAAGAAAAAAATTGGCACAAATCTATGTTCAGTTTTTTGGCAATTTTACTAAATTGTACGGAGCTATCACGGGTCGAATAGCGCGTGTTCAATTCAATTCTACTTTGGAGCGTAAAGTAAAAACAGGAGCATTAAAAGGCATTTTTCTGGTATGTAAGTGGATAAACAATACAATAAAGTAAAATTCTGTTCGATACCACATGCATCATCGAAAAAAATCTCTCCTTTTTGTCTAGTTTTAGGCTGCGCGCGGTTTTTGTCAAAGGGTCCAAAATAGCCGTATTTGTCAGCATTGTGCCGTCAAAACAAGCACGGTGACCCCCACTTTTTATTGCTTTTTTATCATCTTCTTGACTTGTTACATCAGTGTACCAAGTTTCATCTACAATCTATGTTAGGTTCTTTTACTATGGAATCACCTTAAGCTGATTTCTTATCCATGCCCCCTTTTCATTCCCACGATGCCTTTGATGCATATCCCGAATTACTTTGCAAGTAGCATCCGCCATCTTAACTGCGGGAATGATTAGATCTTCAAAAGGTAAGAATTATTTGTTTTTTGCTTCCATTTTGCTACTTTTAATCGCGTTAAACACTTATTTTTTTTATTGTTGACGTGCTAACTGTAGGTTAAAAGATTTTTCATAGTTGATTGAGAAAACGGAGCTCATGAACTAAAGAAAATTATATTTTATAATCTCTGTAAGTTCTTTCTGAAAATCGAAAACAATAGTCCTTGTTTTTTTAACCAATACAATATAAACTGAACCATTGATCTTTAAAATCTGTAATTTGATTATAAATTGTAAAGCAATTACCTTTTTTAGATATACATATACTGTATATATAGAGAATTTCCCAATCACTTGAAAACTTTTTGTCGGTAAAATTGTGATAGATAGTTTTCCTCCTTTAACCCATTCGCTCCTGGAGATTTTGCCGAAAAACGCGTTTTGAAGCTAGTCGAGTGGTTTTCTGGTCACTGTCGTGCTATAAAGAGCTTAAACTTACCACAAACCGGTTTACAGGTCGTACACTTCATGGCCTTCTGATCCAGATGCAAAATATCAGCTTGCGAAGTTCGGACATGCGCAGAAAGCAAAATTTCGAGGTAGTTTTTGGGTTTAAAAGTGATACAGCAGTCTTGACTTTTACTTTTCGCTTTCTCTCCTCTCCTCTTTTTTCGCTTTTCTTGCCTCATTTTTTTTTCTCTTGCTGGGCATTTAGTAGGCTTCATTTTGGTGGGAATAGTTTTTAGGAAAGCTTTTAGGATCTTAGGATTAGGTGAAAGGAAAGGTAGGTGGGGAATGGAACAAGATTTTCATGGAGATTTTCAGGTCAATGTTACATGGTTTTTTGCCTCTTTCTCCGGTATCCTTGACTGAATTGTGCTCATTCTGGTATGGTTTGAAAGATCTCTTCACTCTGCACAAGTTAGCGGACAAAGTTGTCCTTGACCGTTAAAACTGATGACGTCACAAAGGGTAGAAAGGACGTGGATCCGCACGGGCGGTTACGGGCGGTTCAGGGGCGAATGGGTTAAAATATTAGATATGGCGGATTCTGAAGATGAGCCACAAGAAGCTAAGAAGGCAAAAGTAGACAGGACTTCCAGGTCCACTTATGAAAGAGTAGACTGGTCAATATGTATATTTTGCCAAAAAAAGAAGTACAAAGGCGTAAAAGGGCTTATAAGTGTTGCCAGCTTTGATTCTTGTCAAGCGATTGTAGATGCTGCCATTGCTCGTGATGACCAGCGATTACATCTGAGATTGTAGCTCTTATGGATTGACGCGTGTCGGCCAAATACTAACCCATTTGCCTGATTAAGTAAAAAGATATGATTTTTGAAAGTTCTGACCCTATACGAAAATGCTGAAATTTGATGCTTCAAAATACCCCCCATCCCCCTCAGAAATCGCAGCGTACCGAGTCACTGACCCCACAATTTGTAGATCCGAATGTAGAATAAGTGATCTGTGGGTATTTGGCTATCTGAATTTGTTGTCAAATCTTTTGTGTGATGGGGGTGCTGCCTAACCTATTTTTTGGGCTTCTTTCAGAAATCTGCTCCTCGACTACTACAATCACCTACAAGTCGACTAACATGAACGAGTCCAAGTCGTGAAGAGAAACAAGCGATGGAGTCGCCTCACTAACTACTGCCCTCCTCGAGCGGACTATAAAAGGTTAACTCTATTACTGTTCTGTTTAGGTTACTTGTCCAAATAAAAATAATCCTTGCAAAAAGGAGTCAACCAAGAGATCATAAAATCAGTACCGGAATCAACTTTTCGCCTTCAGAAGGAAAAAATAGAATTTACTATAGAAATCGCTTGCTTGGAGATTTAATGTTGCATGCACAAAGTATGCAATTCAAGCTGTAAAATTAAAATAACATTTCATGCAATAGTATACGGCTCAGTTCAATTTACTCGAGAGCTATTTTTCATAGTTATCCTCTGCGTACATGTTCGTTGTCAGTCGTTCCCGGAATCGACCGAAAACTCGAAATACCGTTAGTCCATACTCGCAGATTCAGAATCCCGACGTTCCGATTAGCCGCATCTAGCCTGGGTTCATGGATAACAAAAGGTCCATCCCGGCTTGCTCAGAGGTCAATATCTGTTAGTTTTTTACAGAACTTTGACAAATGGGTAATTGAACGTAAACGCTTCAAAGTGTGCGAGTAATTATCTTAATGGGCGGTTCCAAAAAAATCAGAGTTAGGGCGCCGAGAGACTCTAGTTGTCGCTCTATAGGTATACTATTTGTTGATTGATTAAAGAACTCTAAGATCAACTACTGTGTCTAAACATTTTGAAAGGCTCCGGACGACAGATTTTCGTGAGAATTTTCTAAAAGTTTAACACAATTTCACATTAAAGGGCGGCCCTAGGCCCCGAGACCACCCTATAAATTCACCCATGATCACATGATTAATAATTGCAAAAACATCTCGCGGAAAGTGGTTCTTGTTTTGGTCTGTCGCACTAAAACAAACGCTCTTCTCTATGTGTCTCCGTTGAACAAATGACTATGATATGAATTATGTGCATCCAGACAAACCGTACCACATCGTTCGGAAGTTAAAGGGTTAAATAAATATCGTCAAGGCCTAAGCGTTTCATACCTTTGTCGCCTTGATAAGAGTATATATATTAATACTTTTCCATTACTTTCATAGTAAAAAGCTTATGAACAATCTTTGTGAACAAAAAAATTAAAACCTTTTTAATGAATGTTAGAAAAACGTTTTATTATAATATCACAGGTAACCCAGGCTCTGTGATAGTACCACAGTACGGTTCCAGTAAAATTACAGTGTTTGTATGGGGTAAAAATATCATCCTAAAATTTCTAGGAAATACTAAATAAAGATCAATAAAACTTACTCTGCAGTTAATTGTTGTTGTCCTTATTGCTCCAACGAAGTTTCGTGATAATTTGCAGTAATTTGTTTAAATTCACTCTATCTACGAAACTTCGTTGGAGCAATAAGGACAACAACAATTAACTGCAGAGTAAGTTTTATTGATCTTTATTTAGTATTTCCTAGAAATTTTAGGATGATATTTTTACCCCATACAAACACTGTAATTTTACTGGAACCGTACTGTGGTACTATCACAGAGCCTGGGTTACCTGTGATAATATTAGTTAAAAATGGGAAGGTATGGGAATGCATTGAAGGTGCGTGGTTCATTTGAATGACAATGTGTAGTTCCAGAAAATATCCATACCCCACCCCCCACGGAAGGGATTTGCCGTATGACCCCCCTCCCCTCCGGAATTTCGAAAATTTTCGCACACCCCCTGGAAATGTTGCTATCTCTAATTGAAGTGAACAAAGAAGTAGTTTTGTTCACTAGGATGCCAAATTTTGTGAGTTTCATGTATTTTCTGTTGAATTGTATAACAGATGAGCGAATTCTTTATGCGAACTCCTTATGTGCTCAAGTCGCAGACAAATTTTGTGCGTTTTATTTAATTTCTGTTGAATTCTACAATTCTACAAATGAAATGCAAGGTCGCGTAGCAAACAGAACTGTACTTTTCTAGCTCTGCGTCAAGAAGAAAGCAACAGAGATCAGGACCTCGTCGCGCGATAAGAGTATCAGGGCGTGAGAAGCTAGTGAGTATTGAATTTCGTTCTACCAAATTTGCATATTTGAGTTTGCTGGAAAAGACTCGTGTAACTTCTTTGTTATAGAGAAACAGTCAAGAGAAGAAGAAATGCTAAAGAAGAAGTGCAAAAAATTATTTTTCGTGTTTTGTGTTCTCGACATGCAAGGAACATGAAGTTTCGATCCGCTGGCTCATAAACTACAAAATTTAAAGCGTAAAAGATAAAATACATGATACGTTTGAAAATATGATTCGTAACGTACGTGACCTGGAGAATAACAGATCGTTCGACGCGAGTGGTTAGCGACGAAATGGTTTTGGGATGTAAACTCGGCTAAAATTTATCTTTGAACAGATAGCTTCAGTCGCTCGAACGGTCGACAAATTCTTTTTCGAACGGATAACAATTTTTTTTCAAACGGATAGCCCAAGCCGTTCGAACGGATGACAACTTTTTTCAAACGGATAGCCCAAGTCGTTCAAACGGATACCAAATCCGTTCGAAAACGGCAAACCGTAAGGAACGTTTTCGCATGTCAGGGCAGGTGTCCCGCAGGGGACCAAATTGGGGCCCTGGCTCTTCCTGGTAATGATAAATGACATCAAAGTCAATAGCGTCAACCTTTGGAAGTACGTCGATGACACATCGATGGCCGAGACAGTCCACAAGGACCAACCAAGTGGAATCCAATTTGCTGTAGACGACCTAGTTAGGCAAGCCGAAATAGATAAGTTCCAATTGAATGAGACCAAGTGTAAAGAGTTGCAGATAAGTTTCTCAAGGTCTGTAGATCCTTTCGAAGCAGTTACTATTAACAACAAACCAATTGAGGTTGTAACTAGCGCAAAACTTCTTGGTCTCACAATTTCAAACAATCTAAAGTGGAACGCTCACATAGAGAATGTTATCAAAAAAGGAGCCTCTAGGCTATATCTTTTAAGGCAGCTTAAGCGTGCAAAAGGAGATCCTGCGCAGCTACTTTGTTTCTATACTACGTGTATCCGGCCCATGTCTGAATATGCCTGCCAAGTTTTCCACAATGGTCTGCCTGAGTATCTCTCTGAAGAGCTAGAGAAAATTCAGCGCCGTGTACTTAGAATTATTTTCCCAGATTTAGGCTATCAAGAGGCTCTAAAAGAGTGCAATATTGCCCCCCTCCACCAACGGCGCCAGTGGCTGACAGAGCGCCTATTCAATGAGATTAAGGACAACAGCCTCCACAAATTACATGGCCTTTTGCCGCCACGTAATCTTAGTACTGTAGCCTTAAGGAGAAAGCGCGCTTTTAACGTACCTCCTTGTAGAACAAATAGACTAATGAATAGTTTTATCATGCATAACGCGGCTATTTTCTAATGGTTTTATTGTAAATTCGCGGCTATTTTCTTAAATTTCATGACGTAGTATTTTGTTCCTTTGTTTTATTTATTTACTGTTATTTATTTATGATAGTTAGTCTTAGTATTCAACGTATTGTACAGTCCGTAATCTATCTATCTATCTATCTATCTATCTATCTAGCTATCTATCTATCTATCTATCTCTCCATCTATCTATCTATCTATCTATCTATCTATCTCTCCATCTATCTATCTATCTATCTATCTATCTATCTATCTATCTATCTATCTCTCCATCTATCTATCTATCTATCTATCTCTCCATCTATCTATCTATCTATCTATCTATCTATCTATCTATCTATCTCTCCATCTATCTATCTGTCTATCTATCTATCTATCTATCTCTCCATCTATCTATCTATCTCTATCTCGCATGAGAAGTCAAGCCAAGGGACTGACAAAATATGTTCGTTATGTCCATTAATCCATAGGTTTAGTAGCTCTTTAACTTTCGTCGTGTTTTATATCTTTGCAAATAAATTGTCGTGGTAAATTTTTGTGTTTTTTCTTTGTTACACTCTTACGCGTCACGAGAACCCTTTACAAATATTTCCCTATGGTGACCCCCCCGTCCCTACTGGAAAATTAGGCAAATTGCCCCCCTCCCCCCCTAGAAAATCCGATTCCTTCCGTAGGGGGGGGGGGGGTATGGATATTTTCTGGAACCACACAATCTCTTATAATAATAGCAATCCTGATGATTGGAATGGGAGTACATATAAGTAAACAAGGGGACTGAAAGATGGCTTTCGAATTTAACTAACTATTGTGCAAGGTATTTTCATTGTGTATGTATTTGTACTGAAGAAAAGAGGAGAAAATACAATGCATTATAGTAGTCCCACGTCGGACGCAAACAACGAGTAACTGTAAGAACAGTGATTTGATCGATATTTTAGCGCTGAAACTGGTACTTGAGGGTTGACTACACGCAAGGGTTATAACCTACGCACCATTGTACCTCACTGGTCTAAAACTTGGAATACTTGCTGACTGAAACATGCTTCTTGAATTTCTGAAAGTTATGCATTGTATAGCTCTGCAAATTATATCACGTGACCAACTGTCTGGCCGAGAAACTGTAAGGCCTGTTCCGCATTTTCTGAATACTTGGAAAGGATTTTCCACATGCACTCGAAACAATTATCCGAGGCACCTTTAAATGGCCTTTTTAAGACTATATATACTGCAGAACAAAGAAAGGATCATAATAACCAGGGTATAACACAGACAAATGGGCTACATTTGTATCAGGCCTTAGCCAAACGTTGAACTTTTAATGACACACACCAAACTCTAATTTTGGTCGACCTAAATTAAGTTAAGCGGATCGTCAGCTGGGTCAGACGTCGAACTTAGGAGGAGTTGAACCAATCGAACTGAATCAAATTAAACCAAAAGGCAATTCTAAAACGTTTTCTCCTGAACGAGGCTAAATACACATCATGATACAATTTTTAATCACTTGTTAGTTAAGTTCGAGTTCGTGATATGTGAAGATCAACTTTTGTCCCGGAGAGGATCTTCATAAGTTATATCCGTCTGCTGAGCAGACAAATAGAACTTGTTGGACGATCCAAACTCATTCAGACGAACTTAGCTGAGCCAGACGTCGAACTTTTTGTGAACTCACTAAGTTTAGTTGGTTACAAGAAAAGTTCGACGTTTGGCCTAGGCCTCATCTGAGTACGTTAAACACAAACTGGTCGACAAGCAACTGTAGCCAAGGCCTGTTACACATTTCCTGGCTGCTAGTGAGGCTCCTCTACCAGAAATCATTTGTAGGCACCCTTTTATCGCCCTTAAGCGACTATATGCACTGCACAATTGAAAAAAGATCATAAGAGGTCTTCTACATGATACTGGCCAGCGTATAACGCAGATTGAATGGGTTACATTTATCTCAGCTGGCCTAACAAAAAATTGTTTTGCTTATATGTTCAGATAACATGTCAACAACAGATCAACAGTTACTTGGGCAGCTATTGGCAAGCCGTTACGTCATTACATTTTTGGTTTCATTATTTGGTAATTCAGTGATCATTCATATTGTACGAAAAGACAATTCTATGAAGACCACAACGAATTATTTGATTGTAAACCAAGCATGTGCAGATATCCTGGCAACAACGATGGAGTTACTGAATGATATTACATACTACTTTGAGGACAAGTGGTTTGAAGGAATAATTGGAATTATTACTTGCAAGTTGTTGAGGGCCAGTCCCTTTGTTCTTCTTGTTTTCTCTGTTTGGATCCTTGTTGCCATTGCTGTTGACCGCTTTTTTGCCGTTACTCGACCTTTTCAAGTTTCTCCTTTATCTCGACATTTCAAGAAAACAGTTGTTTTTCTATGGGTTTGGTCAGCTGTGTCTGCGGCTGATGTCCTCACCCTAATCCGCTTAAGAAAGGAAAAAACTTCTGATTTTTGCGAAACAGTTGATAACGTATATTACGGGTGGAGAGAATTCTCCCTCACTAGTGTTGTCCTGAAAGTCGTTGTCCCCCTCGTTGCAATCATTATTCTATACACAATAATTTGCCTTAAACTATGGGCACGCAAAGTTCCAGGAGAAGGAGCCAATCAGAATGAGCGGCAAGTACAGGCTATAAAAACAGCAAAAAAAGTTACCCGGATGATGATTGCTGTGGTGGTTTTGTATAAGCTGTGCTGGCTTCCATACTTTATCATAATGTTAATGAGCTTAATTAAAGGGGAGTCTTATTCAATGATCACGAGTGACCCTCCTAGAGGAAATATTTCTTTACATTTATTCATCCTTTGGTTAACAGTTGCTTACAGTGCAGTTAATCCATTTGTGTATCTCACTTTCAATCAGAAGTTTCGCACTGGGTTTAAACATTTATATAAAGATTGCTTAACCAAACCTCGAGGTATTCTTCCCTTGCGATCCCAAAATGTAGAGTTGGAACAAATATGAATCGTTTCAAATTATAAAACTGGACACCGACGATAGAATAATTAAAAAAGGCAAACATTATTTTGTTGGGTGGTATAAATTAGAGGAGATTCGCTGGTTATGAAAGTCAGCAAAAGTTAATGATGACCCTATGTCCCGGCCCCAACCTATGTAAGGGAATCCAAGTTAGTCTTGGCTTCTGGATTTTGCGCATGTGATTCCGGATTAAAGGTTCTTGATTCAGGATTCTTTGTCAATGGAACTGGATTCCCATTCCTTGAGCTGTATTTCGGATTCCAAAGCCCAGGAGCCGGATCTCGGATTCTCCCACAAGCAAAATTCGCCCGGCTTCTGGAATCCGCATTCCCTTACATAGGGCTATAAGGATGTCAGTAAACAGGTAAACAATTGCATTTGCTGCAGTTTATGTTTTGAGCTCCCTCCCACCAGTGCAAAATCTTTTGTTTTTGTCTCACAAATTGATATTATAAAAGATTTTCATCTAATATAGCCGTGGTGACCCGTCCAAATCAGTTTTCTTGTATAATTCTTTTGTTGTCTTCTACGGCTGATTTTCAAGCAATTATCTTGAAATTTAAGTTAATTCTGTGATTGAGCTACCCTTCCCCTAAGCCAATGTTGTCTTAGGGGAGGGGTAGGTGGGCAGTTTTCCGGAAACGTATAATTATTTGTAACAAGAGAGAATACATTTTTCCCTTACTCAGTTGTAGACTAAGGAAGGCATGCACTAACATTATCTAATTTCTAAGCATGCACCCACTTTAAGGAAGGTTTATAAATGTTGGTTATAAACAATTTGTAGTAACAATCAAGTGGAGAAAGATCATTTGGCATATTGCTTTAAATTTTATTTCGTAATAAAGCTAGCTTTCTCTCTTTGTGAACTTGTAGCACTCACCAGAAAAAAAGCTATATTAATTAAAAAGTAGTGTTTACTTCATTAGTTCAGAATTTAATAAAAATGAAAGCATTTTAGTTTTGAATGAGTTGGCAGTTAACTGACAGCTGTAAAGCAAACTGCTTTGACTGAAATCCTGCAACCATCACAGTAGCAAAAAAGAAATATTTATAAGGTACTACATTCTACATATTCTATTACCAGAGAAGAGGCACAGGTGTGGGCTACCTACGGTTTATGTTATATAGGTAGGTGCTGAATTAAGGAGTAGTTTTTGAGCTGTTTTGGTCTGACAAAGGTTTTGGATTTCGCCCATTTTGATCTGAAATAGGTATGGTTCTTAAGGAAACATGTAAATGTATTTGTCTTTAGTAAACAGGTAACCGCAACTGCATTTGCTGCAGTTTATGTCTTGAGCTCCCACATGACAAGTGCAAAATCTTTTGTTTTTGTCTCACAAATTGATATTATAAAAGATTTTCATCTAATATAGCCGTGGTGACCTGTCGAAATGAGTTTTCTTGTGTAATTCTCTTGTTGTCTTCTACGGCTGATTTTCAAGCAATTACTCTGCAGATATTTCAGTTCATTCTAATATTGACCTACCCTTCCCCTAAGCCAACATTTGCCCTAAGTGAGAACTAAGTGTTAATGTTGGCTTAGGGGAAGGGTAGGTGGGCAGTTTCCCAGAAACGTATAATGGTCTGTAAGCTGTTGGTCTTGCTAAACAGTGATATGTAAATAGTTAAGTTTTTTTAACAATATTTGTTGTGAACAGTTATCTGAAAATACTTCTGAGACTGCTCTAGCTAAATGTGAAAAGCGTCGACTTGGTAATTATTATGATTATTATATAAGGTACGGCAGATTTCATTCTTGTTACTGCTAAATAAACTCTCGTTGTCGAATCAAAGTTACCTTAAATTTAAGAAAAGAGGGTATTTAACCTGCGATCCTTTTTTTTAAATTACAAATTGTACATAATATAAAATACCGTTTGCTGTCGTTTTTAAAAACAGAAAAACCTTTTTCAGCCTTTTTCTTTCCCTCTAATTAATATATCACCGCAGGCATACTGTTTCAGAGAGACCTTTTAACGATAAAAAAGATGTACGTTTTAATTAAGATACCCATATTGGACAAACAGCAAGGCACACTCAGGCTTAACTTAATTCAATTTTTGCCCTTATATTTAATTAAAACTGACTGATTTTCTCAGGTTTTTCCTGGTATAAGAAATGGTCATGCAGAGGCATTGTCTAGTAATGGCCACTACAGTCAATACAATAGTATGAACCCCGCTAAGACCATTATCTTGGGAGATAAAAGAACAAAAAATCCATGCAAAAACAAAAGCAAATAGTCATTTTTTTGTACAGTTGAGCAGAAAAGTCTTCGGCTACGAAGAATCAGAAGAACTTGCTCTCTCGAGCCTGCCAAAGCACGACCCGATATGAGATCAATTTTCAACAGCAGCCTCGATTTTCAGCCACAAGGTACTAAATGTCCAACTCTCACCATGTAACAAATCTCTCGCAAAATTGGGAGATAAATATGGGCTACGAGGAGTTTACTTTATAATTACATTTTTCCCCCTACTTAATTGTAGACTAAGGAAGGCATGCACTAGCATTATCTAATTTCTAGGCATGCAAGCAATTTAAGAAAGTTTTATAAATGTTGGTCATAAACAATTTGTAGTAAACGATCAAGTCCGCGAAAGATCATTTGGCAATTTGATTTCGTAACAAAGCTAGCTTTCTCTCTTTGTGAACTGGTAGCACTCACCAGAAAAAAAGCTATATTAATTAAAAAGTACCGTTTACTTCATCAGTTCAGAATTTAATAAATATGCAAGCATCTTAGTCTTAAATGAGTTGGCAGTTTACTGACAGCTGTAAAGCAAACTGCTTTGACTGAAATCCTGCAACCATCACAGTAGCAAAAAAGAAATATTTATAAGGTACTACATTCTACGCATTCTATTACCAGAGAAGCGACACGGGTGTGGGCAAAGGTACGGTTTAAGTTATATAGGTAGGTGCTGAATTAAGGAGTAGTTTTTGAGCTGTTTTGGTCTGACAAAGGTTTTGGATTTCGCCCATTTTGATCTGAAATAGGTATGGTTCTTAAGGAAACAGAGAAATGTATTCGTCTTTACAGTTCAGCAAGACCTTGGTCGCCCAATACAAAACGTTTTAATTTATAAGGGGGCATATTCTGCGCACCGCTGTACCTCACTGGTCTAGAACATGGAATAGTTGCTAATTGAAACATGCTTTTGGAATTTCTGAAAATTATAGGTTTAGTGTTTGTTGATCACGTGACCAACAGTACGTTGAACACAAACTGGTCGAGAAGCCAAGGCCTGTTACACATTTCCTGGCTGCTAGTGAGGTCAGTCCTCTACTAGAAATCATTTTTAGGTACCCTTTAATTCATCGCCCTTTAGAGACTATATGCACTGCACAATTGAGAAAAGATCATAAGGTCTTCTACGTGATAACCAGCGTATAACGCAGATTGAATGGGTTACATTTATCTCAGCTGGCCTAACAAAGAATTGTTTTGCTTATATGTTCAGATAACATGTCAACAACAGATCAACAGTTACTTGGGCAGCTATTGGCAAGCCGTTACGTCATTACATTTTTGGTTTCATTATTTGGTAATTCAGTGATCGTTCATATTGTACAAAAAGACAATTCTATGAAGACCACAACGAATTATTTGATTGTAAACCAAGCATGTGCAGATATCCTGGTAACAACGATGGAGTTACTGAATGATATTACATACTACTTTGAGGACAAGTGGTTTGAAGGAATAATTGGAATTATTACTTGCAAGTTGTTGAGGGCCAGTCCCTTTATTCTTTCTGCCTTCTCTGTTTGGATCCTTGTTGCCATTGCTGTTGACCGGTATTTTGCCGTTACTCGACCTTTTCAAGTTTCTCCTTTATCTCGACATTTCAAGAAAACAGTTGTTTTTCTATGGGTTTGGTCAGCTGTGTCTGCGGCTGATGTCCTCACCCTAATCCGCTTAAGAAAGGAAAAAACTTCTGATTTTTGCGAAACAGTTGATAACGTATATTACGGGTGGAGAGAATTCTCCCTCACTAGTGTTGTCCTGAAAGTCGTTGTCCCCCTCGTTGCAATCATTATTCTATACACAATAATTTGCCTTAAACTATGGGCACGCAAAGTTCCAGGAGAAGGAGCCAATCAGAATGAGCGGCAAGTACAGGCTATAAAAACAGCAAAAAAAGTTACCCGGATGATGATTGCTGTGGTGGTTTTGTATAAGCTGTGCTGGCTTCCATACTTTATCATAATGTTAATGAGCTTAATTAAAGGGGAGTCTTATTCAATGATCACGAGTGACCCTCCTAGAGGAAATATTTCTTTACATTTATTCATCCTTTGGTTAACAGTTGCTTACAGTGCAGTTAATCCATTTGTGTATCTCACTTTCAATCAGAAGTTTCGCACTGGGTTTAAACATTTATATAAAGATTGCTTAACCAAACCTCGAGGTATTCTTCCCTTGCGATCCCAAAATGTAGAGTTGGAACAAATATGAATCGTTTCAAATTATAAAACTGGACACCGACGATAGCATAATTAAAAAAGGCAAACATTATTTTGTTGGGTGGTATAAATTAGAGGAGATTCGCTGGTTATGAAAGTCAGCAAAAGTTAATGATGACCCTATGTTCCGGCCCCAACCTATGTAAGGGAATCCAAGACAGTCTTGGCTTCTGGATTTTGCGCATGTGATTCCGGATTAAAGGTTCTGGATTCAGGATTCTTTGTCAGTGGAACTTAGAATCCCGATTCCTTGAGCTGTATTCCGGATTCCAATCCCAGGAGCCGGATCTCGGATTCTCCCACAAGCAAAATTCGCCCGGCTTCTGGAATCCGCATTCCCTTACATAGGGCTATAAAGATGTCAGTAAACAGGTAAACAATTGCATTTGCTGCAGTTTATGTTTTGAGCTCCCTACCACCAGTGCAAAATCTTTTGTTTTTGTCTCACAAATTGATATTATAAAAGATTTTCATCTAATATAGCCGTGGTGACCCGTCCAAATGAGTTTTCTTGTATAATTCTTTTGTTGTCTTCTACGGATGATTTTCAAGCAATTATCTTGAAATTTAAGTTAATTCTGTGATTGAGCTACCCTTCCCCTAAGCCAATGTTGTCTTAGGGGAGGGGTAGGTGGGCAGTTTTCCAGAAACGTATAATTATTTGTAACAAGAGAGAATGATCATTCTCTCTTGTCCGTAAGCTGTTGGTATTGCTAAATAGTTATTTGTAAATAGTTATTTTAATAAGTATTTTGATAATATTTGTTGTAAACAGTTATCTGAAAATACTTTCGAGGCTGCTGTAGATAGATGTGAAAAGCGTCGACTTAGCAATTATTATGATTATTATGAAAGGTAAGGTGGACTTCATTCTTGTGACTGTTGAATAGACTCCGTTATCAAACCAAAGTAAAGTTAAATTTAAGAAAGAGGGCATTTATTTAACCTGCGATTCTTCTTTTTAGTTACATATTTTACATATATAATACTGTTTGTTGTTGTTTTTAAAAATAGAAAAACCTGCCTTTTTCTTTCCCTCTAATTAATATATCACCGTAGGCATGTTGTTTCAGTGAGACGTTTTAATGATAAAAAAGACTACGCGTTTTAATTAAGACACTGATATTGAACAAACAGCAAGGCACACTCAAGCTTAACTTAAATTTTTGCCCTTATATTTAATTAAAACTGACTGATTTTCTCAGGTTTCTCCTGATATAAGAAATAGTCATGCAGAGGCATTGTCAAGTAACGGCCACTACAGTCAGAACACAGTAGTATGAACCCCGCAAAGATCGTTATCTTGGGAGATAAAAGAACAAAAAATCCATGCAAAGCAAAAACAAAAAAGTCATTTTTTTGTACACTTGAGCAGAAAAGTCTTCGGCTGAGAAGGATCAGAAGAACTTGCTGTCTCTAGCCTGCCAAAGCACGACCCGATATGAGATCAATTTTCAACAGCAGCCTCGATTTTCAGCCACAAGGTACTAAATGTCCAACTCTCACCAAGTAAAAGATCTCTCGCAAAATTGGGAGATAAATATGGGCTACGAGGAGTTTACTTTATAATATACATTTTTCCCTTACTCAATTGTAGACTAAGGAAGGCATGCACTAACATTATCTAATTTCTAAGCATGCACCCACTTTAAGGAAGGTTTATAAATGTTGGTTATAAACAATTTGTAGTAAACGATCAAGTGTGAGAAAGATCATTTGGCATATTGCTTTAAATTTTATTTCGTAATAAAGCTAGCTTTCTCTCTTTGTGAACTTGTAGCACTCACCAGAAAAAAAGCTATATTAATTAAAAAGTAGTGTTTACTTCATTAGTTCAGAATTTAATAAATATGAAAGCATTTTAGTTTTGAATGAGTTGGCAGTTAACTGACAGCTGTAAAGCAAACTGCTTTGACTGAAATCCTGCAAACATCACAGTAGCAAAAATGAAATATTTATAAGGTACTACATTCTACGTATTCTATTACCAGAGAAGAGGCACGGGTGTGGGCTACCTACGGTTTAAGTTATATAGGTAGGTGCTGAATTAAGGAGTAGTTTTTGAGCTGTTTTGGTCTGACAAAGGTTTTGGATTTCGCCCATTATGATCTGAAATCGGTATGGTTCTTAAGGAAACATATAAATGTATTTGTCTTTACAGCTCAGCAAGACCTTGGTCGCCCAATACAAAACGTTTTAATTTATAAGGGGGCATATTCTACGCACCGCTGTACCTCACTGGTCTAGAACATGGAATAGTTGCTAATTGAAACATGCTTTTGGAATTTCTGAAAATTATAGGTTTAGTGTTTGTTGATCACGTGACCAACAGTACGTTGAACACAAACTGGTCGAGAAGCCAAGGCCTGTTACACATTTCCTGGCTGCTAGTGAGGTCAGTCCTCTACTAGAAATCATTTTTAGGTACCCTTTAATTCATCGCCCTTTAGAGACTATATGCACTGCACAATTGAGAAAAGATCATAAGGTCTTCTACGTGATAACCAGCGTATAACGCAGATTGAATGGGTTACATTTATCTCAGCTGGCCTAACAAAGAATTGTTTTGCTTATATGTTCAGATAACATGTCAACAACAGATCAACAGTTACTTGGGCAGCTATTGGCAAGCCGTTACGTCATTACATTTTTGGTTTCATTATTTGGTAATTCAGTGATCATTCATATTGTACGAAAAGACAATTCTATGAAGACCACAACGAATTATTTGATTGTAAACCAAGCATGTGCAGATATCCTGGTAACAACGATGGAGTTACTGAATGATATTACATACTACTTTGAGGACAAGTGGTTTGAAGGAATAATTGGAATTATTACTTGCAAGTTGTTGAGGGCCAGTCCCTTTATTCTTTCTGCTTTCTCTGTTTGGATCCTTGTTGCCATTGCTGTTGACCGGTATTTTGCCGTTACTCGACCTTTTCAAGTTTCTCCTTTATCTCGACATTTCAAGAAAACAGTTGTTTTTCTATGGGTTTGGTCAGCTGTGTCTGCGGCTGATGTCCTCACCCTAATCCGCTTAAGAAAGGAAAAAACTTCTGATTTTTGCGAAACAGTTGATAACGTATATTACGGGTGGAGAGAATTCTCCCTCACTAGTGTTGTCCTGAAAGTCGTTGTCCCCCTCGTTGCAATCATTATTCTATACACAATAATTTGCCTTAAACTATGGGTACGCAAAGTTCCAGGAGAAGGAGCCAATCAGAATGAGCGGCAAGTACAGGCTATAAAAACAGCAAAAAAAGTTACCCGGATGATGATTGCTGTGGTGGTTTTGTATAAGCTGTGCTGGCTTCCATACTTTATCATAATGTTAATGAGCTTAATTAAAGGGGAGTCTTATTCAATGATCACGAGTGACCCTCCTAGAGGAAATATTTCTTTACATTTATTCATCCTTTGGTTAACAGTTGCTTACAGTGCAGTTAATCCATTTGTGTATCTCACTTTCAATCAGAAGTTTCGCACTGGGTTTAAACATTTATATAAAGATTGCTTAACCAAACCTCGAGGTATTCTTCCCTTGCGATCCCAAAATGTAGAGTTGGAACAAATATGAATCGTTTCAAATTATAAAACTGGACACCGACGATAGAATAATTAAAAAAGGCAAACATTATTTTGTTGGGTGGTATAAATTAGAGGAGATTCGCTGGTTATGAAAGTCAGCAAAAGTTAATGATGACCCTATGTTCCGGCCCCAACCTATGTAAGGGAATCCAAGACAGTCTTGGCTTCTGGATTTTGCGCATGTGATTCCGGATTAAAGGTTCTGGATTCAGGATTCTTTGTCAGTGGAACTTAGAATCCCGATTCCTTGAGCTGTATTCCGGATTCCAATCCCAGGAGCCGGATCTCGGATTCTCCCACAAGCAAAATTCGCCCGGCTTCTGGAATCCGCATTCCCTTACATAGGGCTATAAAGATGTCAGTAAACAGGTAAACAATTGCATTTGCTGCAGTTTATGTTTTGAGCTCCCTACCACCAGTGCAAAATCTTTTGTTTTTGTCTCACAAATTGATATTATAAAAGATTTTCATCTAATATAGCCGTGGTGACCCGTCCAAATGAGTTTTCTTGTATAATTCTTTTGTTGTCTTCTACGGATGATTTTCAAGCAATTATCTTGAAATTTAAGTTAATTCTGTGATTGAGCTACCCTTCCCCTAAGCCAATGTTGTCTTAGGGGAGGGGTAGGTGGGCAGTTTTCCAGAAACGTATAATTATTTGTGACAAGAGAGAATGATCATTCTCTCTTGTCCGTAAGCTGTTGGTATTGCTAAATAGTTATTTGTAAATAGTTATTTTAATAAGTATTTTGATAATATTTGTTGTAAACAGTTATCTGAAAATACTTTCGAGGCTGCTCTAGCTAGATGTGAAAAGCGTCGACTTAGCAATTATTATGATTATTATGAAAGGTAAGGCAGACTTCATTCCTGTGACTGTTGAATAAACTCCGTTATCGAACCAAAGTAAAGTTAAATTTAAGAAAGAGGGCATTTATTCAACCTGCGATTCTTCTTTTTAGTTACATATTGTACATATATAATACTGTTTGTCGTCGTTTTTCATTAAAAAAAACCTGCCTTTTTCTTTCCATCTAATTAATATATCACAGTAGGCATGTTGTTTCAGTGAGACGTTTTAATGATAAAAAAGACTGCGCGTTTTAATTAAGATACCCATATTGGACAAACAGCAAGGCACACTCAAGCTTAACTTAAATTTTTGCCCTTATATTTAATTAAAACTGACTGATTTTCTCAGGTTTCTCCTGATATAAGAAATAGTCATGCAGAGGCATTGTCAAGTAACGGCCACTACAGTCAGAACACAGTAGTATGAACCCCGCAAAGATCGTTATCTTGGGAGATAAAAGAACAAAAAATCCATGCAAAGCAAAAACAAAAAAGTCATTTTTTTGTACACTTGAGCAGAAAAGTCTTCGGCTGAGAAGGATCAGAAGAACTTGCTGTCTCTAGCCTGCCAAAGCACGACCCGATATGAGATCAATTTTCAACAGCAGCCTCGATTTTCAGCCACAAGGTACTAAATGTCCAACTCTCACCAAGTAAAAGATCTCTCGCAAAATTGGGAGATAAATATGGGCTACGAGGAGTTTACTTTATAATATACATTTTTCCCTTACTCAATTGTAGACTAAGGAAGGCATGCACTAACATTATCTAATTTCTAAGCATGCACCCACTTTAAGGAAGGTTTATAAATGTTGGTTATAAACAATTTGTAGTAAACGATCAAGTGTGAGAAAGATCATTTGGCATATTGCTTTAAATTTTATTTCGTAATAAAGCTAGCTTTCTCTCTTTGTGAACTTGTAGCACTTACCAGAAAAAAAGCTATATTAATTAAAAAGTAGTGTTTACTTCATTAGTTCAGAATTTAATAAATATGAAAGCATTTTAGTTTTGAATGAGTTGGCAGTTAACTGACAGCTGTAAAGCAAACTGCTTTGACTGAAATCCTGCAACCATCACAGTAGCAAAAATGAAATATTTATAAGGTACTACATTCTACATATTCTATTACCAGAGAAGAGGCACGGGTGTGGGCTACCTACGGTTTAAGTTATATAGGTAGGTGCTGAATTAAGGAGTAGTTTTTGAGCTGTTTTGGTCTGACAAAGGTTTTGGATTTCGCCCATTATGATCTGAAATCGGTATGGTTCTTAAGGAAACATATAAATGTATTTGTCTTTACAGCTCAGCAAGACCTTGGTCGCCCAATACAAAACGTTTTAATTTATAAGGGGGCATATTCTACGCACCGCTGTACCTCACTGGTCTAGAACATGGAATAGTTGCTAATTGAAACATGCTTTTGGAATTTCTGAAAATTATAGGTTTAGTGTTTGTTGATCACGTGACCAACAGTACGTTGAACACAAACTGGTCGAGAAGCCAAGGCCTGTTACACATTTCCTGGCTGCTAGTGAGGTCAGTCCTCTACTAGAAATCATTTTTAGGTACCCTTTAATTCATCGCCCTTTAGAGACTATATGCACTGCACAATTGAGAAAAGATCATAAGGTCTTCTACGTGATAACCAGCGTATAACGCAGATTGAATGGGCTACATTTATCTCAGCTGGCCTAACAAAGAATTGTTTTGCTTATATGTTCAGATAACATGTCAACAACAGATCAACAGTTACTTGGGCAGCTATTGGCAAGCCGTTACGTCATTACATTTTTGGTTTCATTATTTGGTAATTCAGTGATCATTCATATTGTACGAAAAGACAATTCTATGAAGACCACAACGAATTATTTGATTGTAAACCAAGCATGTGCAGATATCCTGGTAACAACGATGGAGTTACTGAATGATATTACATACTACTTTGAGGACAAGTGGTTTGAAGGAATAATTGGAATTATTACTTGCAAGTTGTTGAGGGCCAGTCCCTTTATTCTTTCTGCTTTCTCTGTTTGGATCCTTGTTGCCATTGCTGTTGACCGGTATTTTGCCGTTACTCGACCTTTTCAAGTTTCTCCTTTATCTCGACATTTCAAGAAAACAGTTGTTTTTCTATGGGTTTGGTCAGCTGTGTCTGCGGCTGATGTCCTCACCCTAATCCGCTTAAGAAAGGAAAAAACTTCTGATTTTTGCGAAACAGTTGATAACGTATATTACGGGTGGAGAGAATTCTCCCTCACTAGTGTTGTCCTGAAAGTCGTTGTCCCCCTCGTTGCAATCATTATTCTATACACAATAATTTGCCTTAAACTATGGGTACGCAAAGTTCCAGGAGAAGGAGCCAATCAGAATGAGCGGCAAGTACAGGCTATAAAAACAGCAAAAAAAGTTACCCGGATGATGATTGCTGTGGTGGTTTTGTATAAGCTGTGCTGGCTTCCATACTTTATCATAATGTTAATGAGCTTAATTAAAGGGGAGTCTTATTCAATGATCACGAGTGACCCTCCTAGAGGAAATATTTATTTACGTTTATTCATCCTTTGGTTAACAGTTGCTTACAGTGCAGTTAATCCATTTGTGTATCTCACTTTCAATCAGAAGTTTCGCAGTGGGTTTAAACATTTATATAAAGATTGCTTAACCAAACCTCGAGGTATTCTTCCCTTGCGATCCCAAAATGTAGAGTTGGAACAAATATGAATCGTTTCAAATTATAAAACTGGACACCGACGATAGCATAATTAAAAAAGGCAAACATTATTTTGTTGGGTGGTATAAATTAGAGGAGATTCGCTGGTTATGAAAGTCAGCAAAAGTTAATGATGACCCTATGTTCCGGCCCCAACCTATGTAAGGGAATCCAAGACAGTCTTGGCTTCTGGATTTTGCGCATGTGATTCCGGATTAAAGGTTCTGGATTCAGGATTCTTTGTCAGTGGAACTTAGAATCCCGATTCCTTGAGCTGTATTCCGGATTCCAATCCCAGGAGCCGGATCTCGGATTCTCCCACAAGCAAAATTCGCCCGGCTTCAGGAATCCGCGCATTCCCTTACATAGGGCTATAAAGATGTCAGTAAACAGGTAAACAATTGCATTTGCTGCAGTTTATGTTTTGAGCTCCCTACCACCAGTGCAAAATCTTTTGTTTTTGTCTCACAAATTGATATTATAAAAGATTTTCATCTAATATAGCCGTGGTGACCCGTCCAAATGAGTTTTCTTGTATAATTCTTTTGTTGTCTTCTACGGATGATTTTCAAGCAATTATCTTGAAATTTAAGTTAATTCTGTGATTGAGCTACCCTTCCCCTAAGCCAATGTTGTCTTAGGGGAGGGGTAGGTGGGCAGTTTTCCAGAAACGTATAATTATTTGTGACAAGAGAGAATGATCATTCTCTCTTGTCCGTAAGCTGTTGGTATTGCTAAATAGTTATTTGTAAATAGTTATTTTAATAAGTATTTTGATAATATTTGTTGTAAACAGTTATCTGAAAATACTTTCGAGGCTGCTCTAGCTAGATGTGAAAAGCGTCGACTTAGCAATTATTATGATTATTATGAAAGGTAAGGCAGACTTCATTCCTGTGACTGTTGAATAAACTCCGTTATCGAACCAAAGTAAAGTTAAATTTAAGAAAGAGGGCATTTATTCAACCTGCGATTCTTCTTTTTAGTTACATATTGTACATATATAATACTGTTTGTCGTCGTTTTTCATTAAAAAAAACCTGCCTTTTTCTTTCCATCTAATTAATATATCACAGTAGGCATGTTGTTTTAGTGAGACGTTTTAATGATAAAAAAGACTGTACGTTTTAATTAAGATACCCATATTGGACAAACAGCAAGGCACACTCAGGCTAAACTTAATTCAATTTTTGCCCTTATATTTAATTAAAACTGACTGATTTTCTCACGTTTCTCCTGATATAAGAAATGGTCATGCAGAGGCATTGTCTAGTAACGGCCACTACAGTCAATACAGTGGTATGAACCCCGCTAGGACCATTACCTTGGGAGATAAAAGAACAAAAAATCCATGCAAAAACAAAAGCAAATAGTCATTGTTTTGTACAGTTGAGCAGAAAAGTCTTCGGCTACGAAGAATCAGAAGAACCTGCTGTCTCTAGCCTGCCAAAGCACGACCCGATATGAGATCAATTTTCAACAGCAGCCTCGATTTTCAGCCACAAGGTACTAAATGTCCAACTCTCACCATGTAAAAGACCTCTCGCAAAATTGGGAGATAAATATGGGCTACGAGGAGTTTACTTTATAATATACATTTTTCCCTTACTCAATTGTAGACTAAGGAAGGCATGCACTAACATTATCTAATTTCTAAGCATGCACCCACTTTAAGGAAGGTTTATAAATGTTGGTTATAAACAATTTGTAGTAAACGATCAAGTGTGAGAAAGATCATTTGGCATATTGCTTTAAATTTTATTTCGTAATAAAGCTAGCTTTCTCTCTTTGTGAACTTGTAGCACTCACCAGAAAAAAAGCTATATTAATTAAAAAGTAGTGTTTACTTCATTAGTTCAGAATTTAATAAATATGAAAGCATTTTAGTTTTGAATGAGTTGGCAGTTAACTGACAGCTGTAAAGCAAACTGCTTTGACTGAAATCCTGCAAACATCACAGTAGCAAAAATGAAATATTTATAAGGTACTACATTCTACGTATTCTATTACCAGAGAAGAGGCACGGGTGTGGGCTACCTACGGTTTAAGTTATATAGGTAGGTGCTGAATTAAGGAGTAGTTTTTGAGCTGTTTTGGTCTGACAAAGGTTTTGGATTTCGCCCATTATGATCTGAAATCGGTATGGTTCTTAAGGAAACATATAAATGTATTTGTCTTTACAGCTCAGCAAGACCTTGGTCGCCCAATACAAAACGTTTTAATTTATAAGGGGGCATATTCTACGCACCGCTGTACCTCACTGGTCTAGAACATGGAATAGTTGCTAATTGAAACATGCTTTTGGAATTTCTGAAAATTATAGGTTTAGTGTTTGTTGATCACGTGACCAACAGTACGTTGAACACAAACTGGTCGAGAAGCCAAGGCCTGTTACACATTTCCTGGCTGCTAGTGAGGTCAGTCCTCTACTAGAAATCATTTTTAGGTACCCTTTAATTCATCGCCCTTTAGAGACTATATGCACTGCACAATTGAGAAAAGATCATAAGGTCTTCTACGTGATAACCAGCGTATAACGCAGATTGAATGGGTTACATTTATCTCAGCTGGCCTAACAAAGAATTGTTTTGCTTATATGTTCAGATAACATGTCAACAACAGATCAACAGTTACTTGGGCAGCTATTGGCAAGCCGTTACGTCATTACATTTTTGGTTTCATTATTTGGTAATTCAGTGATCATTCATATTGTACGAAAAGACAATTCTATGAAGACCACAACGAATTATTTGATTGTAAACCAAGCATGTGCAGATATCCTGGTAACAACGATGGAGTTACTGAATGATATTACATACTACTTTGAGGACAAGTGGTTTGAAGGAATAATTGGAATTATTACTTGCAAGTTGTTGAGGGCCAGTCCCTTTATTCTTTCTGCTTTCTCTGTTTGGATCCTTGTTGCCATTGCTGTTGACCGGTATTTTGCCGTTACTCGACCTTTTCAAGTTTCTCCTTTATCTCGACATTTCAAGAAAACAGTTGTTTTTCTATGGGTTTGGTCAGCTGTGTCTGCGGCTGATGTCCTCACCCTAATCCGCTTAAGAAAGGAAAAAACTTCTGATTTTTGCGAAACAGTTGATAACGTATATTACGGGTGGAGAGAATTCTCCCTCACTAGTGTTGTCCTGAAAGTCGTTGTCCCCCTCGTTGCAATCATTATTCTATACACAATAATTTGCCTTAAACTATGGGTACGCAAAGTTCCAGGAGAAGGAGCCAATCAGAATGAGCGGCAAGTACAGGCTATAAAAACAGCAAAAAAAGTTACCCGGATGATGATTGCTGTGGTGGTTTTGTATAAGCTGTGCTGGCTTCCATACTTTATCATAATGTTAATGAGCTTAATTAAAGGGGAGTCTTATTCAATGATCACGAGTGACCCTCCTAGAGGAAATATTTCTTTACGTTTATTCATCCTTTGGTTAACAGTTGCTTACAGTGCAGTTAATCCATTTGTGTATCTCACTTTCAATCAGAAGTTTCGCAGTGGGTTTAAACATTTATATAAAGATTGCTTAACCAAACCTCGAGGTATTCTTCCCTTGCGATCCCAAAATGTAGAGTTGGAACAAATATGAATCGTTTCAAATTATAAAACTGGACACCGACGATAGCATAATTAAAAAAGGCAAACATTATTTTGTTGGGTGGTATAAATTAGAGGAGATTCGCTGGTTATGAAAGTCAGCAAAAGTTAATGATGACCCTATGTTCCGGCCCCAACCTATGTAAGGGAATCCAAGACAGTCTTGGCTTCTGGATTTTGCGCATGTGATTCCGGATTAAAGGTTCTGGATTCAGGATTCTTTGTCAGTGGAACTTAGAATCCCGATTCCTTGAGCTGTATTCCGGATTCCAATCCCAGGAGCCGGATCTCGGATTCTCCCACAAGCAAAATTCGCCCGGCTTCTGGAATCCGCATTCCCTTACATAGGGCTATAAAGATGTCAGTAAACAGGTAAACAATTGCATTTGCTGCAGTTTATGTTTTGAGCTCCCTACCACCAGTGCAAAATCTTTTGTTTTTGTCTCACAAATTGATATTATAAAAGATTTTCATCTAATATAGCCGTGGTGACTCGTCCTAATGAGTTTTCTTGTATAATTCTTTTGTTGTCTTCTACGGATGATTTTCAAGCAATTATCTTGAAATTTAAGTTAATTCTGTGATTGAGCTACCCTTCCCCTAAGCCAATGTTGTCTTAGGGGAGGGGTAGGTGGGCAGTTTTCCAGAAACGTATAATTATTTGTGACAAGAGAGAATGATCATTCTCTCTTGTCCGTAAGCTGTTGGTATTGCTAAATAGTTATTTGTAAATAGTTATTTTAATAAGTATTTTGATAATATTTGTTGTAAACAGTTATCTGAAAATACTTTCGAGGCTGCTCTAGCTAGATGTGAAAAGCGTCGACTTAGCAATTATTATGATTATTATGAAAGGTAAGGCAGACTTCATTCCTGTGACTGTTGAATAAACTCCGTTATCGAACCAAAGTAAAGTTAAATTTAAGAAAGAGGGCATTTATTCAACCTGCGATTCTTCTTTTTAGTTACATATTGTACATATATAATACTGTTTGTCGTCGTTTTTCATTAAAAAAAACCTGCCTTTTTCTTTCCATCTAATTAATATATCACAGTAGGCATGTTGTTTTAGTGAGACGTTTTAATGATAAAAAAGACTGTACGTTTTAATTAAGATACCCATATTGGACAAACAGCAAGGCACACTCAGGCTAAACTTAATTCAATATTTGCCCTTATATTTAATTAAAACTGACTGATTTTCTCACGTTTCTCCTGATATAAGAAATGGTCATGCAGAGGCATTGTCTAGTAACGGCCACTACAGTCAATACAGTGGTATGAACCCCGCTAGGACCATTACCTTGGGAGATAAAAGAACAAAAAATCCATGCAAAAACAAAAGCAAATAGTCATTGTTTTGTACAGTTGAGCAGAAAAGTCTTCGGCTACGAAGAATCAGAAGAACCTGCTGTCTCTAGCCTGCCAAAGCACGACCCGATATGAGATCAATTTTCAACAGCAGCCTCGATTTTCAGCCACAAGGTACTAAATGTCCAACTCTCACCATGTAAAAGACCTCTCGCAAAATTGGGAGATAAATATGGGCTACGAGGAGTTTACTTTATAATATACATTTTTCCCTTACTCAATTGTAGACTAAGGAAGGCATGCACTAACATTATCTAATTTCTAAGCATGCACCCACTTTAAGGAAGGTTTATAAATGTTGGTTATAAACAATTTGTAGTAAACGATCAAGTGTGAGAAAGATCATTTGGCATATTGCTTTAAATTTTATTTCGTAATAAAGCTAGCTTTCTCTCTTTGTGAACTTGTAGCACTCACCAGAAAAAAAGCTATATTAATTAAAAAGTAGTGTTTACTTCATTAGTTCAGAATTTAATAAATATGAAAGCATTTTAGTTTTGAATGAGTTGGCAGTTAACTGACAGCTGTAAAGCAAACTGCTTTGACTGAAATCCTGCAAACATCACAGTAGCAAAAATGAAATATTTATAAGGTACTACATTCTACGTATTCTATTACCAGAGAAGAGGCACGGGTGTGGGCTACCTACGGTTTAAGTTATATAGGTAGGTGCTGAATTAAGGAGTAGTTTTTGAGCTGTTTTGGTCTGACAAAGGTTTTGGATTTCGCCCATTATGATCTGAAATCGGTATGGTTCTTAAGGAAACATATAAATGTATTTGTCTTTACAGCTCAGCAAGACCTTGGTCGCCCAATACAAAACGTTTTAATTTATAAGGGGGCATATTCTACGCACCGCTGTACCTCACTGGTCTAGAACATGGAATAGTTGCTAATTGAAACATGCTTTTGGAATTTCTGAAAATTATAGGTTTAGTGTTTGTTGATCACGTGACCAACAGTACGTTGAACACAAACTGGTCGAGAAGCCAAGGCCTGTTACACATTTCCTGGCTGCTAGTGAGGTCAGTCCTCTACTAGAAATCATTTTTAGGTACCCTTTAATTCATCGCCCTTTAGAGACTATATGCACTGCACAATTGAGAAAAGATCATAAGGTCTTCTACGTGATAACCAGCGTATAACGCAGATTGAATGGGTTACATTTATCTCAGCTGGCCTAACAAAGAATTGTTTTGCTTATATGTTCAGATAACATGTCAACAACAGATCAACAGTTACTTGGGCAGCTATTGGCAAGCCGTTACGTCATTACATTTTTGGTTTCATTATTTGGTAATTCAGTGATCATTCATATTGTACGAAAAGACAATTCTATGAAGACCACAACGAATTATTTGATTGTAAACCAAGCATGTGCAGATATCCTGGTAACAACGATGGAGTTACTGAATGATATTACATACTACTTTGAGGACAAGTGGTTTGAAGGAATAATTGGAATTATTACTTGCAAGTTGTTGAGGGCCAGTCCCTTTATTCTTTCTGCTTTCTCTGTTTGGATCCTTGTTGCCATTGCTGTTGACCGGTATTTTGCCGTTACTCGACCTTTTCAAGTTTCTCCTTTATCTCGACATTTCAAGAAAACAGTTGTTTTTCTATGGGTTTGGTCAGCTGTGTCTGCGGCTGATGTCCTCACCCTAATCCGCTTAAGAAAGGAAAAAACTTCTGATTTTTGCGAAACAGTTGATAACGTATATTACGGGTGGAGAGAATTCTCCCTCACTAGTGTTGTCCTGAAAGTCGTTGTCCCCCTCGTTGCAATCATTATTCTATACACAATAATTTGCCTTAAACTATGGGCACGCAAAGTTCCAGGAGAAGGAGCCAATCAGAATGAGCGGCAAGTACAGGCTATAAAAACAGCAAAAAAAGTTACCCGGATGATGATTGCTGTGGTGGTTTTGTATAAGCTGTGCTGGCTTCCATACTTTATCATAATGTTAATGAGCTTAATTAAAGGGGAGTCTTATTCAATGATCACGAGTGACCCTCCTACAGGAAATATTTATTTACGTTTATTCATCCTTTGGTTAACAGTTGCTTACAGTGCAGTTAATCCATTTGTGTATCTCACTTTCAATCAGAAGTTTCGCAGTGGGTTTAAACATTTATATAAAGATTGCTTAACCAAACCTCGAGGTATTCTTCCCTTGCGATCCCAAAATGTAGAGTTGGAACAAATATGAATCGTTTCAAATTATAAAACTGGACACCGACGATAGCATAATTAAAAAAGGCAAACATTATTTTGTTGGGTGGTATAAATTAGAGGAGATTCGCTGGTTATGAAAGTCAGCAAAAGTTAATGATGACCCTATGTTCCGGCCCCAACCTATGTAAGGGAATCCAAGACAGTCTTGGCTTCTGGATTTTGCGCATGTGATTCCGGATTAAAGGTTCTGGATTCAGGATTCTTTGTCAGTGGAACTTAGAATCCCGATTCCTTGAGCTGTATTCCGGATTCCAATCCCAGGAGCCGGATCTCGGATTCTCCCACAAGCAAAATTCGCCCGGCTTCAGGAATCCGCGCATTCCCTTACATAGGGCTATAAAGATGTCAGTAAACAGGTAAACAATTGCATTTGCTGCAGTTTATGTTTTGAGCTCCCTACCACCAGTGCAAAATCTTTTGTTTTTGTCTCACAAATTGATATTATAAAAGATTTTCATCTAATATAGCCGTGGTGACCCGTCCAAATGAGTTTTCTTGTATAATTCTTTTGTTGTCTTCTACGGATGATTTTCAAGCAATTATCTTGAAATTTAAGTTAATTCTGTGATTGAGCTACCCTTCCCCTAAGCCAATGTTGTCTTAGGGGAGGGGTAGGTGGGCAGTTTTCCAGAAACGTATAATTATTTGTGACAAGAGAGAATGATCATTCTCTCTTGTCCGTAAGCTGTTGGTATTGCTAAATAGTTATTTGTAAATAGTTATTTTAATAAGTATTTTGATAATATTTGTTGTAAACAGTTATCTGAAAATACTTTCGAGGCTGCTCTAGCTAGATGTGAAAAGCGTCGACTTAGCAAT